>NC_052149.1:138472403-138772403 GCF_902713615.1 Scyliorhinus canicula | reverse complement strand
GCATCTGTAAGTACCTAAAGTCATTTCCGCTTACCAGCCCAAATTTCTCTTCCAAACCCCTCAGACTCGCAAAGCTCCCCTCCAGGAACATATCGCCCACCCTCCTCACCCCTGCCCGCCACCATGTTCGGAACCCTCCATCCATGTTCCCGGGGGCGAATCGATGGTTATCACATATTGGGGCCCAGACAGATGCACCCACCTCCCCTACTTGCCTCCTCCACTGGCCTCATATCCGCAGGGCCGCCCCCACTAACAGGCTGGTGGAGTACCTGGACGGCGAAAGCGGTTGGGGAGCCGTGACCAGGGCTGCCAAACTGGTGCCCCTGCACAAAGCCACCTCCACTCGCTCCCAGATAGACCCCGTACCCACCACCCACTTCCTTATCATGGCTATGTTAGCCGCCCAGTAATAGTTAATCAGACTCGGCAACGCCAGTCCTCCCTCGCTGCGGCTCCTTTCAAGCATCGCCTTCTTCACCCGCGGGGATCTTCCATCCCAGACAAAGCTCATGATGATTTTGCCAGTCCTTTTGAAGAAGGACCGTGGGATAAAGATCAGGAGGCACTGGAAGATGAACAGGAATCTAGGGAGGATTGTCATCTTTACAGTCTGCACCCTCCCTGCCAGTGACAGCGGGAGTGCATCCCATCTCCGAAACTCCCTCTTCTTTTGTTCCACCACTCTCGTCAAATTTAACTTATCCAACCTGCCCCAGTCTCGTGCCACCTGTATCCCCAAGTACCGGAAACTTTCCCCAACCAGCCTAAATGGCAGCTCCGTCAGTCTATTCTCCTGGCCCCTCGCCTGCACCACAAACATCTCACTCTTGGCCATATTTAATTTGTACCCTGAGAACCGGCCGAACTTCCTCAATGTTTCCAGTATACTTTTCATCCCGGCCAGTGGGTCCAACACGTACAGGAGCAGGTCGTCCGCATAGAGAAAGACCCTGTGTTCCACCCCCCTCATCATTCCCTTCCACCCCTTTACAGCTCTCAATGCAATCGGCAACAGCTCTATTGCCAGTGCGAACAGCAACGGGGAGAGTGGGCATCCCTGCCTGGTCCCGCGATGTAGTCTGAAATAATTTGGCATTATCCTGTTCATCCTAACGCTAGCTTTTGGGACCTGGTACAATAGTCTGACCCAATTAATCAGTCCCTCCCCGAACCCAAACCGTCCAAGCACCTCCCACAAATAGCCCCACTCCACCCGGTCGAAGGCCTTCTCAGTGTCCATTGCCACAACTACCTCCACCTCCTTGCCCGTCGGGGGCATCATGATCACATTAAGCAATCTTTTCAAGTTAGCTATCAGCTGCCTGCCTTTCACAAACCCTGTCTGATCATCCCCAATCACCTCCGGTACTCAGTCCTCAATTCTAATCGCAAGGACATTGGCCAGGAGCTTGGCATCCACATTGATCAGGAGATTGGCCTGTATAGAACATAGAACATAGAACATAGAACAGTACAGCACAGAACAGGCCCTTCGGCCCTCAATGTTGTGCCGAGCCATGATCACCCTACTCAAACCCACGTATCCACCCTATACCCGTAACCCAACAACCCCCCCCCCTTAACCTTACTTTTATTAGGACACTATGGGCAATTTAGCATGGCCAATCCACCTAACCCGCACATCTTTGGACTGTGGGAGGAAACCGGAGCACCCGGAGGAAACCCACGCACACAGGGGGAGGACGTGCAGACTCCACACAGACAGTGACCCAGCCGGGAATCGAACCTGGGACCCTGGAGCTGCGAAGCATTTATGCTAACCACCATGCTACCCTGCTGCCCCAAAGGATGGGTATGACCCACAGGATTCCGGGTCCTTGTCCCGCTTCAATATCAGCGAGATGGCAGCTTGCAACATCGGCGGCGGCAGGATCCCTCTGTCCCGTGCCTCATTAAAAACCCTAGTCAGGACCGGTCCCACTATCTCCGAGAACTTCTACTGGGTATCCATCCGGCCCTGGGGCTTTCCCCGTCTGCATGGCCTTTAGGCCCCCCAATACCTCCTCCGCTCTAATCGGCGTCCCCAGCCCGTCCACTAGTCCCCCGCCTACTTTTGGGAAGATTAGTCCGTCCAGGAACCTTTTCATCTCCTCCGGGGGTTCTGAAGTGTACAGCTTACTATAGAAGTCCCGAAATACCTTATTCAGTCCTGCTGGGTCCTCCACTCAGCTCCCCTCCCCATCAACCACTCTACTTATTTCCCTAACCGCCTCCCTCTTCCCGAGTTGCAGCGCTAGCAATCTGCTGGCCTTCTCCCCTTGCTCATACACCACTCCCCTCGCCTTCCTAAGTTGTTCCACGGCCCTACTCATGGATAGCACCCCCAGTTCCGCCTGCAATCTCCGTTTCTCCCTGAGTAGGTCCTCCCCCGGGGACCCTGCACGCTCCACGTCTATCCGGTAAATCTCCCGAACCTATCTGTCCATTTCTGCTCTGTCCGCCCTGACCCTGTGAGCCCGAATTGAGATCAGCTCCCCCCTCACTGCTGCCTTCAGCGCCTCCCACAGGGTCGCTGCTGAAACCTCCCCCGTATCGTTCACCTGTAAGTAATTTTGCATACACCTCCGCAGTCTCTCACATATCCCCTCCCCCGAAAACAATCCTACATCTAACCTCCATTGCGAGCGTTGATAATTCACCCCCCCGACCTGCAGGTCCACGCAATGCGCGGCATGGTCCAAGATAGTGATTGCCGAGTATTCCGTATTCTTTACCTCCCCTACATAGTCTCTGCTCAAGATTTTAAAAAATCAATCCTAGAATATACTTTATGAACATGCAAGTAAAACAAGTAGCCCCTTCCTGTCGGCTGCCTGGCTCTCTATGGGTCCACTGCCCCCATTTGCGTTGTTAGTAATGTTGAGGAATGCCTTTTTAAAACGGGTAAATAGGGTGATTTTGGGCTTTGTGTGGGCAGGTAAAACCCCACGAGTGAAGAAAGTGTTACTGGAGCGTAGCCCGGGGGGGGTGGCACTGCCAAACTTTTGTAACTACTACTGGGCAGCAGAGCACTGATAACGGCGACCGTTCTTGCCGGCCCGGTACTCCACAAACCTGGTGGTGGTGGAGAATCTGGGGGCAGTGGAGGAAATATAGGAGAGTGGAGGGAGCATTGGGCTGTGCCCTGATTTACAATAACCATCGGTTCACGCCGGGAAGGCTGGATGGAGGGTTTCGGAGATGGCAGAGAGCAGGGATCTAAAGGAAAGTGTCTCTGAACATTAATATTTAAAAGTTTCACACTTTTAATATTGTTTTTCTATTCTTACTACCAAAGTAAATAATCTCACAACTTCCCCATATTAAACTGTCACCTTGTTGCCGACTCCTGTCTATATCTCTTTGATGGTTCTTTGTGTCTTCCTCACAGCTTACATTCCTATCCAATATTATCAGCAAGTTTAGATACTTTACTCTCGATCACTTTGACAAGGTTAAATTGTAAATAGCCGGGGGGGGGCAGAGGGAGGGAGGGAGAGAGGGGGTAAAAATCTACCAGAAGACTGCAAGATGCAAGGGGCACAGAGGCAGGGGGATAAACCCGGTGTCTATGTATTTACATTTGTACCTTGTGTTGCCCTATTATGTATTTTCTTTTCATGTACGAAATGATCTGTTTGAGCTGCTCGCAGAAAAATATTTTTCACTGTATCTCGGTACACGTGACAATAAACAAATCCAAATCCAAAGGCAAAAAGATTAGAGGGCGTAACAGAAAAATGTGAATCACAAGCCAACCAACAAGAGATAATGTAGCAGAGACTGACTCGCCAAATAAGGTCCACAGCCACCTAAGGGAAACAAAGCAGACAACTGTAAATATTTATAGGGGGCCTAGTCGGTTCGCACTTGGGTGAACATGTTTTTCTTCTTTCCTCCAAGCTTTCAGAGCCTGATGAAGGCGCAGTGCTCCGAAAGCTTGTAATTTCAAATAAACATGTTGGACTTTAACCTGGTGTTGTGAGATATCTTACTTTTTTTAAAAAAAAATATATAAACTAGAACCGCTCCGGATTACTTTTATAAAATACTACTCGTGGGCACAACGCCTGTAACTTAACATTCAAACTAAAAATATGTAATATCAAGCGAACTGTCAAATATAAAAGATGTGAAAATCCAATAAAAACATTTTTTTTTTTAAATTGTAAATTGCCACGGTCCCAGCACTGATCCTTGCGACCCTCCACTAGTTACAACTTGAAATTGTCCCGTTTATCCTTATTCTCTGTTTTCTGTTTGTTAGCCAATCCAACATTCATGCTAACATCACCGACTTCATGAGCTCTTATATAACCATGAACTCCCCCATTCTTGTTCAAATACTGCATAGGATCTTTTCTATCCACTTGAAGGTATAGACAAGGGACTCAGTTTAACATCTAGCGGGAGTACAAAACATGGAGCAAGAGAATGACCTGGAGTCAGTGGGCTCGGAACTGGGAAAGCTGAGTATGTGGGCAAAAATCAAGCCTTTAAGTTTCAGTAGTGGTGTCGACAGAAAAATATACAGCTGGTGTGCACGTTGGAATTAAACTCAAATCAAGCAGGCCACAAAGACAGCAGATAAAGCAGAAAAATGATGAAAGGATGGAGAAAAAAAAGATACAGGAACATGGGCAGCACGGTGGCACAGTGGTGAGCACTGCTGCTTCACAGCGCCAGGGACCCAAGTTCAATTCCAGCCTTGGTAACTGTGTGGAGTTTTCATGTTCTCCGTGTCCAGTTGTGACCTGGCTCATTTACTCTCTAGACACGCACTTTGGAGAGGTACTGGGAATGTTGATGATGCCATGACTTTTATTTATAGTGCTCCAGTTCCCTCCCACAGTCTAATGATGTGTGGGTTAGGTGATTGGCCATGTTAAATTGTCCCTTAGTGTCCAAGGATGTGCAGGTTGGGTGGGGTTGCAGGGATAGGGAAGGGGAGTGGGGCGCTCTTTCAGAGGGTCAGTGCGGACCCGACGGCTGAATGGCCTCCTTCTGCACTGTAGGGATTCTATGATCTATGAACAGTAATTTAGACAATTGCAGTGGACAGAAATTTGGCATTATTTTCACATCAATGCAAGCGGAGGCTGAAATCCGGACCTATTGCTGTAAAGCTGGGGAAAAGGTCAAGATTCACATGACAATCGTCAAACCCACTTACAGATCACTGCTCACTTGGCCTTGTGCTGCTACTGGGACAGAAAAACTGGAGGAGATAGTCCTTTAAAATTATTCCAGTGGGAATGCTCAGCTCCCTGGTGGTTTGTCAGTCACAGTACATACACCGCTCACTGGCAAGATTCTAGACTCGTCCGTTGCTCTACATAAGGTTAGGTGAGCTCAGTCAGAGCCATGTTTCAGACCCACTCCCTAGTATCTTGTCAAAATAGGGCATGAGCTGACATCCAAATATGCATAGGATGGAGTTCTGGGTAAATGCCTGCCCTCCCCAGTTCACTGGATAGCCTCCAAAACTCACATGATTCGTGGCCAAGTGGTGACATTTATGAAAGGTAACCATTGAACTGTACTCTTTAGA
This sequence comes from Scyliorhinus canicula, assembly GCF_902713615.1. Lineage (NCBI taxonomy): Eukaryota > Metazoa > Chordata > Chondrichthyes > Carcharhiniformes > Scyliorhinidae > Scyliorhinus > Scyliorhinus canicula. Next base: position 138,766,849 of record NC_052149.1, on the reverse strand, counting down.
GAAATGAGCTGTGGGCAGAAAATTGGCACATCTTTAAATAAAACGTCAATTGGATAACCTGCAGTAACTTTGCATGGCTTCTTGACAGCACCTCACAAACCTGCAACCTTTACCACCGAGAAAAAAGGTTACTTTCCAACCCACAACTTCCACTATATAAAAATGTAAGGTCAGAAGGGACTCTGGAACACCACTATGTCCAGGATTTCCTCCAAATAACACATCACCCTGACACAGAGTTATAATTTTCATCATTCCTTCATTGCCACTGCCTCAAAACGTTGGATCTTCCTTATAGAACACCAGTGTGGGATCACCTTAACCACAACAGCTGTCAGTGGTTCAAGAAGAAATCTCACAAACCACCTTCTCGAAGGCAACTAGGGGTGGATAATAAATGCAGGCCTTGCCAATGGTGCCCACATCACAAGAATGTAAAAAATAGATCCAGTGTTGCAGGACTGGATACACAAACATGGGAGTTTCCTTTTATTTGGCAGTGCATAGCATCAACTGCCTCTGGACTGCAACCTGCCCATCAATGCAAATCAACCTGTTCCAGGTGGCTTCACAACTAGCACACTACTTTACCATACAGGTCTACTGCTACATCCGCACAACAGAAGTGGCTTAGCACCAATACTCAAGGGTGCAGCACAAAATCAGCATGGCAAGATTGCTATTTCTAGAAAGAGGCACAGCAAATAACAGGCTGGTTTCTGTTTTGCACAACCAGCAAAAGTAACAATCAAGAGGTGTGGGGGGTCAAGGCCTGCTCCCGGATCTGATACTCCAGTGCAGCACTGAGGGAGTGAGATGTTAAACCAAAGTCCTGTGTTGGATGTAAAAGATTCCACTACATCCTTTGGCAGTAGCAGGGGAGATCGTGCCAGTGCTTTAGCCAACATTTACCCTTCATCCAAAAAAGATTTCCAGGCAATCATTACACTGCAGTAAAGGAGAATTTCTGACACACTTTCATTTCTCCCTTGATTTTCTCCCATTGAACACGTTCTGAAGCCGAAGGGTGATCAGCCATACTGCAAGTTCAGCACCCACTTTCTATACACTGGTAATTCTCTCATTCTCCCATATAACAATAAAGACACAAATTGTGGATTTTGGATTAGTGGAAGCTTCAGCTTCTTCTATTTTTCAATCACGGGATAACAGAGGGTGCAATACCGTACCAGGGCTTAAACGATCCTTTGTGTACCAGATAGCTAACCCGTCACCATGAAGATTCTTTTTTCCACTCCCATGGACTTTGAACTGGACGTGGAGCTCCCAGTCTTTCAGGTAGCATGGCTGCAAAGACAGAGACAACACTGGTTGAAGTTTTAAAGAAATAGCAATCATATACAGAGCAAAGGGTGGTCAAATTTCAAGAGATAAACATACTCTCAAATGCTCAGCAATTATGGACAGAACAAATGAATTCTGAAAGAGTCTACACCCAAAATGTACTGCTCAAGCAACATTTTCTGTTTTCTAGCAGGTTTCCAACACATGCAATTTTTTATTTTGTATAGGTTCCCTAGCATTAGGCTGAACCCAGGCAGTAAAAAGGAATGACACGACAGTGGATCTATTTCCAGTTTGCTCATGTCTTCCTTCTCAATCTGAACATTTGGATTCCTGCTTGGGGCGGGACCACTGTAAATAAAAGTTATGGCATCATCAACATTCCCAGTACCTCTCCAAAGTGCGTGTCTAGAGAGTAAATGAGCCAGGCCACTTGCCTGTTGGAAAGAATCACAGGAGGCAAGCCTAATTTTTTTAAAAACTTAGAGTACCCAATTCATTTTTTCCAATTAAAGGGCAATTTAGCGTGGCCAATCTACCTACCCTGCACATATTTGGGTTGTGGGGACGAAACCCACACAAACACGGGGAGAATGTGTAAACTCCACACGGAGAGTGACCCAGAGCCGGGATCGAACCAGGGACCTCGGTGCCGTGAGGCAGCAATGCTAACCACTGCGCCACCGTGCTGCCCCAAGCCTAATTTTTTATCGAATTTACAGTGCAGAAGGAGGCCATTCGCCCCATCGAGTCTGCACTGGCTCTTGGAAAGAGCACGCCACTTAAGCCTACACCTCCAACCTTTCCTCGTAATCTAGCAACCCCATCTTACCCAAGGGCAATTTATCATGGCCAATCCACCTAACCTGCACATCTTTGGACTGTGGGAAGAAACCAGAGCACCCAGAGGAAACCCACGCAGATATGGGGAGAACGTGCAGACTCTGCACAGACAGTGACCCAAGCAGGAATCGAACCTGGGACGCTGGAGCTGTGAAGTTATAGTGCTAACCACTATGCTGCTCATTTTGTCCATGTACACACATTTTTCAGAGGGCTGTAATTAGGAGTGGAAACTATTTTCCAGGCCCAGAATAGAAACAGCACAAACAGCAGAAAAGTTGTTCTTTAATATCTTTTATACTGGATTCAGTTTGTGTTTGGTGCAGTGGAATCTACTTGTTCTCCTGATTAATTTCCACATTAAATTTTTCACGGTGCCAGCTCAATTTAGACTATTGTGGGTTCAGGTCCCAATCGCAGGTGTGAACAGGTGAAAGAGGCTGATTCCTGTGCCACGCTGAGGGAGTGTTGTACTATTGGAGGGTGCATCTATAGGACACTAATGGCCTTTTAAAGAATCCGTAGCACTACTCCCAGCAAGAAGCTGTGCTCCACTGGCTTCATGGTCAACATTCATCCCTCAGCCAGAACCACCAGCTATAAATTCCTATCCCTGCTCTCTTTGGGACTAAACAGTTACTTTCAACAAAGACAGATCTTACATAAACCTTCTGTGAAACACCATCAACTTTCTTACAAAATATTCTTGACCAGTTTGGAAACAAGGAATCAAATGTATGTAAATGCAATGAATGATCCCTTTGTCAAACCAATTGCCTACTTTCCCCAATCACTGGCTTTTGCTTTGGTAGGTTTCCACAGAACCATCTTTAGCTGCTTCATTAATTACTATTCCCCTACCATAAGGTCAGAAGTGGGGATAGTTGCTGATGACTGCACAATGTTCAGCAACATCTGCAACTCCTCACTTACTGAAGCAGTCCATTTCCACGTACAGCAAGACTCAACAATATTCTGGGTTGACAAGTGGCAAATAACATAACATTCACACCACACCAAGTGCCAAGCAATGACTATCTCCAATCTCCAAGACTTCTTGCCTTAAACACTAGGTTAAAGTCCAACATGTTTGTTTCGATTCACTAATTTTCGGAGCACTGCTCCTTCCTCAGGTGAATCTAGGAGGAAGGAGCAGTGCTCCGAAAGCTAGTGATTCAAAACAAACCTGTTGGACTTTAACCTGGTGTTTAAGGCTGTGCTTACCTCAGTCCAACGTCGGCATCTCCATATCATATCTCCAATAAGAGAGAATCTAACCATCGCCTCAAGATATTCTTTTTTTAAATGTTTATTGTCACAAGTAGGCTTACATTAGCACTGCAATGAAGCTACTATGAAAAGCCCCTAATCTCCACGTTCCGGCACCTGTTCAGGTACACAGAGGGAGAATTCAGAATTTCCAAATTACCTAACAGCGCGTCTTTCGGGACTTGTGGGAGGAAACCAGAGCACCTGGAGGAAACCCACGCAGACACAGGGAGAACGTGCAGACTCCGCACAGACAGTGACCCAAGCCAGGAATCGAACCTGGGACCCTGGCACAATGAAGCAACAGTGCTAACCCATTGTGTTGCCATGCCGCCAATGGCATTACCATCATTGAATCTCCCATCAACTCTGACCAGCCACAAATTATGTGGCTACAAAAGCAGGCCCGAGGCTGGATTTTCTCCAGTGAATGACTCACCTCCTGACTCCTGAAATTGTTTCCAACATACAGGAACACAAATCAGGAGTACAAATGTATACACTCCATTTGATGGATGAGTGCAGTTTCAACAGCACTCAAGAAACTCAACACCATCTAGGGCAAAACAACACATTTGATCAGCACCCTTTCCACCACCTTAAATTCACCCCCTCAGAGTGGCACGGGGGCGCAGTGGTTAGCATTGCTGCCTCACAACACCGAGGTTCCAGGTTCGATCGTGGCCCTGACTCACTGTGGGAGTTTGCACATTCTCCCCATGTCTCCATGGCTCTCAACACCACAACCCAAAAATGTGCAGGGTAGGTGGATTGGCCACGCTCCTTAATTGGAAAACAAAATTAAAGAAAAAATAAATAAATTCACTCCCTCCAGCACCAACAATCAATGTGCACCATCTACAACATGCACTGCAGTAACTCACCAAGAGTTCTTTGAAAGTACCTATAAAATGGCCTCCGGTTGCGGCTATGCCTGGGTAGGTCACACGTTCGGCAGCTCCCGCCGAAAACGGACTTTTGGGCCCTTTTAAGGAGCCCCAGCGGCACTTGGTTGACGATTCCCGGTGTGGGAAGACGGCAGTAAGGTCCCCCCAGCACTGTATGGAGTGGACCAGGAGCGGTGCGGTCAAAAAAGGGGCATTAGAGAAGAGAACGGGTGCGTAAAAGCAAGATGGTGGTGGGCGGAGACCAGGCAGCGTGGGCTCAATGGTCGCGGGAGCAGCAAAAGTTTCCACGAAGCTGCTTTGCGGAATTGAAAGCAGAGATGTTGGCCCCTGTGAAGGCGTCGATAGAAAGGCTGGTAGAGACCTGGTAGAGAAAGGATGCAGGGGACAGCGATTAAAGAGGTGCAGCAGAAGGCCTCTGATAACGAGGACGAGATCCTGGGCCTGGCAGTGAAGGTGGAGGCGCACCATAAAAAGTGGCAGGAGAAATTAGAGGTTCTGGAGAACAGGTCGAGGAGGAAAACTTTGCGGATTGTGGGTCTCCCTGAAGGTGTGGAGGGGTTGGATGCTGGGGCGTATGTAGCCACGATGCTGAGCACGCTGATGGGCGCGGGAGCCTTCCCGAGGCCCTTGGAGCTGGATGGGGCGCACAGTGTCCTGGCGAGGAGGCCGAGGGCGAATGAGCCGCAAGAGCTGTTGTGGTGAGGTTTCACCGTTACACCGATAGGGAGTGCGTCTTGAGATGGGCGAAGAAGGAGCGGAGCAGCAGGTGGGGGAATGCTGAAATTTGCATTTACCAGGACTGGAGCGCAGAGCTGGCCAAGGTGAGGGCAGGATTCAATCAGGCCAAGGCGGTTCTCCATGGAAAGGGGGTGAAGTTTGGGCTGTTACAGCCCGCGCGACTGTGGGTCACATATCAGGACCGTCACCACTATTTTGATACGCCAGACGAGGCGTGGATCTTTATCAAAAATGAGAAGCTGGACTCAAATTAGTCGTCTGTAGCATGTTTCGGGGGATGTTGTGGAGTGGGAGAGGGTAATATTTGCGTTTCTTTTTTTTTCTGTGCGGGCGCTGATCTGGGAGGGGTTGTTCCCCGCGTTCAGTGGGGGGAGAAGGGGCCGGAAACCCTGGGCCTCTGGGGATGGGGGTGAGGTTGTAGGAGAATGGAGCAGCGCCATAGAGGGCGGGGTCAGTCTGGACTGGGAGCGCGGGTTTTCTTTTCCCGCGGAAAGAGAGGGGGCAGGGCCAGACGCAGGGAGGTGGTATTGGATTGGAGTCCACATTGGTTTGCAGGCGGTGTGGTGGGGGGGGACTTGGGTTTTAAGAGGGAATTCTGCAGGAATCAGTGGCAGAGGCGGGAGCGGCCAGGGTCAGCAGGAGTCAGCTGACTTACGGGACTGCAATGGGGGGAGTAGGGGGGTCAAGCAATTGCTTGGCCGGGGGAGGGGGGTACTGGGTTGCTGCTGTATTGACCGAGGGGGAGCTGGAAATAATAGGGAGAGTCGGGGCGGGGAGCCTCCGCCTGGGGGGCTGGAAGGAGCGGGAGACGTGTGCACGTGGCTGGCCCAAAAAATGAGATGGCCTGTCGGCAGGGGGACGCGAAGAACAGGGGGGTAGCAATTTTAGTGAGCAAGCGGGTGACTTTCGAGGCGGTGGGCATTGTGGCGGATAAAGGGGGCGGTTATGTGATGGTGAGTGGTAGGCTGCAGGGGGCCCGGGTGGTGCTGGTGAATGTATATGCCCCAAATTCGGACGATGCAGGGTTCATAAAGCAGATGCTCAGAAGGGAAGGGGGGAAAGGAGTAGAACATTAGTAATTGGGGACTCAATAGTCAGGGGCACAGATAGGAGATTTTGTGGGAGCGAGAGAGACTCACGTTTGGTATGTTGCCTCCCAGGTGCAAGGGTACGTGATGTCTCGGATCGTGTTTTCCGGGTCCTTAAGGGGGAGGGGGAGCAGCCCCAAGTCGTAGTCCACATTGGCACTAACGACATAGGTAGGAAAGGGGACAAGGATGTCAGGCAGGCCTTTAGGGAGCTAGGATGGAAGCTCAGAGCGAGAACAAACAGAGTTGTTATCTCTGGGTTGTTGCCCGTGCCACGTGATAGTGAGATGAGGAATAGGGAGAGAGAGCAATTAAACACGTGGCTACAGGGATGGTGCAGGCGGGAGGGATTCAGATTTCTGGATAACTGGGGCTCTTTCTGGGGAAGGTGGGACCTCTATAGACAGGATGGTCTACATCTGAACCTGAGGGGCACCAATATCCTGGGGGGGAGATTTGTTAGTGCTCTTTGGGGGGGTTTAAACTAATTCAGCAGGGGCATGGGAACCTGGATTGTAGTTTTGGGGTACGGGAGATTGAGAGTATAGAGGTCAGGAGCACAGATTTGACTTCGCAGGAGGGTGCCAGTGTTCAGGTAGGTGGTTTGAAGTGTGTCTACTTCAATGCCAGGAGTATACGAAATAAGGTAGGGGAACTGGCAGCATGGGTTGGTACCTGGGACTTCGACGTTGTGGCCATTTCAGAGACATGGATAGAGCAGGGACAGGAATGGTTGTTGCAGGTTCCGGGGTTTAGGTGTTTTAGTAAGCTCAGAGAAGGGGGCAAAAGAGGGGGAGGTGTGGCGCTGCTAGTCAAGGACAGTATTACGGTGGCGGAAAGGATGCTAGATGGGGACTCTTCTTCTGAGGTAGTATGGGCTGAGGTTAGAAACAGGAAAGGAGAGGTCACCCTGTTGGGAGTTTTCTATAGGCCACCTAATAGTTCTAGGGATGTAGAGGAAAGGATGGCGAAGATGATTCAGGAAAAGAGCGAAAGTAACAGGGTAGTTGTTATGGGAGACTTTAACTTTCCAAATATTGACTGGAAAAGATATAGTTCGAGTACATTAGATGGGTCATTCTTTGTACAATGTGTGCAGGAGGGTTTCCTGACACAATATGTTGACAGGCCAACAAGAGGCGAGGCCACATTGGATTTGGTTTTGGGTAATGAACCAGGCCAGGTGTTAGATCTGGAGGTAGGTGAGCACTTTGGAAACAGTGACCACAATTCGGTGACCTTTACGTTAGTGATGGAAAGGGATAAGTATTACCCGCAGGGCAAGAGTTATAGCTGGGGGAAGGGCAATTATGATGCCATTAGACATGACTTAGGATGTGTTGGTTGGAGAAGTAGGCTGCAAGGGTTGGGCACACTGGATATGTGGAGCTTGTTCAAGGAACAGCTATTGCATGTTCTTGATAAGTACGTACCAGTCAGGCAGGGAGGAAGGGGTCGAGCGAGGGAACCGTGGTTTACCAAAGAAGTGGAATCTCTTGTTAAGAGGAAGAAGGAGGCCTATGTGAAGATGAGGCGTGAAGTTTCAGTTGGGGCGCTTGATATTTACAAGGAAGCGAGGAAGGATCTAAAGAGAGAGCTGAGACGAGCAAGGAGGGGACATGAGAAGTCTTTGGCAGGTAGGATCAAGGAAAACCCAAAAGCTTTCTATAGGTATGTCGGGAATAAAAGAATGACTAGGGTAAGAGTAGGGCCAGTCAAGGACAGTGGTGGGAAGTTGTGTGTGGAGGCTGAGGAGATAAGCGAGATACTAAATGAATACTTTTCGTCAGTATTCACTCAAGAAAAAGATAATATTGTGGAGGAGAATGCTGAGACCCAGGCTATCAGAATAGATGGCATTGAGGTGCGTAGGGAAGAAGTGTTGGCAATTCTGGACAAGGTGAAAATAGATAAGTCCCCGGGGCCGGATGGGATTTATCCTAGGATTCTCTGGGAAGCCAGGGAAGAGATTGCTGAGCCTTTGGCTTTGATTTTTAGGTCATCATTGGCTACAGGAATAGTGCCAGAGGACTGGAGGATAGCAAATGTGGTCCCTTTGTTCAAGAAGGGGAGTAGAGATAACCCCGGTAACTATAGGCCGGTGAGCCTAACGTCTGTGGTGGGTAAAGTCTTGGAGAGGATTATAAAAGATACAATTTATAATCATCTAGATAGGAATAATATGATTAGGGATAGTCAGCATGGTTTTGTGAAGGGTAGGTCATGCCTCACAAACCTTATCGAGTTCTTTGAGAAGGTGACTGAACAGGTAGACAAGGGTAGAGCAGTTGATGTGGTGTATATGGATTTCAGTAAAGCGTTTGATAAGGTTCCCCACGGTCGGCTATTGCAGAAAATACGGAGGCTGGGGATTGAGGGTGATTTAGAGATGTGGATCAGAAATTGGCTAGTTGAAAGAAAGAGAGTGGTAGTTGATGGGAAATGTTCAGAATGGAGTTCAGTTACGAGTGGCGTACCACAAGGATCTGTTCTGGGGCCGTTGCTGTTTGTCATTTTTATAAATGACCTAGAGGAAGGCGCAGAAGGATGGGTGAGTAAAGTTGCAGACGACACTAAAGTCGGTGGAGTTGTAGACAGTGCGGAAGGATGTTGCAGGTTACAGAGGGACATAGATAAGCTGCAGAGCTGGGCTGAGAGGTGGCAAATGGAGTTTAATGTGGAGAAGTGTGAGGTGATTCACTTTGGAAAGAATAACAGAAATGCGGAATATTTGGCTAATGGTAAAATTCTTGGTAGTGTGGATGAGCAAAGGGATCTCGGTGTCCATGTACATAGATCCCTGAAAGTTGCCACCCAGGTTGATAGGGTTGTGAAGAAGGCCTATGGTGTGTTGGCCTTTATTGGTAGAGGGATTGAGTTCCGGAGCCATGAGGTCATGTTGCAGTTGTACAAAACTCTAGTACGGCCGCATTTGGAGTATTGCGTACAGTTCTGGTCGCCTCATTATAGGCAGGACGTGGAAGCTTTGGAACGGGTGCAGAGGAGATTTACCAGGATGTTGCCTGGTATGGAGGGAAAATCTTATGAGGAAAGGCTGATGGACTTGAGGTTGTTTTCGTTAGAGAGAAGAAGGTTAAGAGGTGACTTAATAGAGGCATACAAAATGATCAGAGGGTTAGATAGGGTGGACAGCGAGAGCCTTCTCCCGCGGATGGAGGTGGCTAGCACGAGGGGACATAGCCTTAAATTGAGGGGTAATAGATATAGGACAGAGGTCAGAGGTGGGTTTTTTACGCAAAGAGTGGTGAGGCCGTGGAATGCCCTACCTGCAACAGTAGTGAACACGCCAACATTGAGGGCATTTAAAAGTTTATTGGATAAGCATATGGATGATAAGGGCATAGTGTAGGTTAGATGGCCTTTAGATTTTTTCCATGTCGGTGCAACATCGAGGGCCGAAGGGCCTGTACTGCGCTGTATCGTTCTATGTTCTATGTTCTATGCTAAGCCGGATCCAGGATTTGGAGGTGGGAAACCTGATTATGGGGGAGGATTTCAACGTGGTACTGGACCTGGCAATGGATCGGTCTAGGTCTAGGTCGGGTAAGAGGTTAGCTGCGGCCAAGGTCCTGAGGGGGTTTATGGATCAGATGGAGGGAGTGGATCCGTGGAGGTTTGCGAGGGCGAGGGAGTTTTCCTTCTTTTCCCACGTGCACAAGGCCTATTCACGGATAGACTTTTTCGTGGTGAGCAGGGCACTGATCCCGAGAGTAGAGGGGACGGAGTATTCGGCCATCGCAATTTCGGATCACGCCCCGCATTGGGTAGGTTTGGGTTTGGGAAGGGGTTCATAGGTTGGGTTAAATTGTTATACCAGGCCCTGGTGGCGAGTGTATCGACGAACCGGTTGAGGTCAGAGTACTTTAGACTATATTGTGGAACGAGGCAGAGGGGCCTCTGTCACCCCTGCTATGTGCTGTGGCAATTGAGCCATTGGCCATGGCGCCGAAGGAATCTAGAAGCTGGAGGATGATGTGCTTTTGTATATTAAGGGCGTGTGCGTGTGTGTGTGTGTCTCGTGTAGGTACTAGCCTGGGGGCACTGGTGACAGCACCGTTGCCGTTTCCGCCGACGCAGTATACCAGGAGTCCGGTGGTGACGGCGACGCTGAAGATTTGGGGGCAATGGAGGCAGCACAGGGAGGAGATGGGGCCCTCAGTTTGGTCCCAGATACAGAATAACCATAAGTTTGCCCCGGGCAAGGTAGATGGTGGGTTCCGAAGCTGGCACCGGGTAGGAATTAGGAGGCTGGGGGATCTATTCATTGACGGCACTTTTGCCAGCTTAAAGGCACTGGAGGAGATATTGGGGTTACCCCTGGGAAATGCATTCAGCTACATGCAGGTTCGGGCGTTTGTCAGGAAGCAGGTAGGAGAATTTCCATTGCTGCCTGCCCGAAGGATACAGAACAGGGTGATTTTGGGTGTGTGGGTCAGAGAGGGTAAGATCTCGGAGCTGCAGGAGACGGAGGAGTTGAGGGGCAAATGGGAGGAGCTGGGTGAGGAGCTGGATGAGGGCCTGTGGGCTTACGCCCTGGGCAGGGTCAATTCCTCCTCATCTTACGCCAGGTTCAGCCTGATCCAGTTTAAAGTGTTACACAGGACGCATATGACAGGGGCGAGGACGAGTAAGTTTTTTGGGGTGGAGGACAGATGTGCGAGGTGTTCGGGGAGCCCAGCAAACCACGCCCATATGTTCTGGGCATGCCCGGCGCTTGCGGAGTTCTGGAAGGGCTTTGCAAAAGCTATGTCCAAGGTCTTGGACACTCGGGTAAAACCGAGTTGGGGGATAGCGTTATTTGGGGTATCGGAGGATCCGGTAGTGCAGGAGTCGTAAGAGGCCGGAGTTCTGGCCTCTGCCTCCTTGGTAGCCCGGAGAAGGCTCTTGTAATTGTGGAGGGACGCAAAGCCCCCAAGTGTGGAGGCTTGGATCAAAGACATGGTGGGATTTCTTAGGTTGGAGAAGATAACGTTTGCCTTGCGAGGGTCCTTGCAGGGGTTCTCCAGGCGGTGGCAACCTTTCCTTGACTTTCTCGCAGAATGTTAGGTGGAGGTCAGCAGCAGCAACAGCGGCGGGGGGGGGGGGGGGATAAACTTTGAATAAATACATTTTTTTTGTTAAAAGAAAGTACCTATAAAATCTGAAACCTTCATCACCTAGAACAAGGGCAAAAGCCAGAAGGCACAGAGGATACTAAATTCTTGACCTGCATTCAAGAGAACCTTTTCTTTACCCTACACGTAACAAGCCCAAAGAATGAGGTGTAAACCTAGATTTAGTCTTGGGAAATGAAGCTGGGCAAGTGAATAAAGTAGCAGTGGGGGACCATTTTGAAGATAGCAACAATAATATAGTTAGTTTTAGCATCATTAAGGAAAAGGACAAAGCCAGAACAGGGGTAAAAGTTCTAAATTGGGAGAAGACAAATTTCACCAAGGTGAGTTATTGAAACTGGATACAGCTATTAGAAGGAGACACTGTCACATCAGTGGGAAGCATTCAAAGGTGAGATTCTATGGGCACAGTGTGGACATGTCCTCCAAAAAAATGGGTGGTACTGGCAAATCTAGAATCCTCTGCTTATCCAGAAGCAGACAGACCAAGGTAAAACATAAAAACAAAGCTTGTGAAAGCTTATGGAAATCACAAAATACTTAATACCTTCAAAAAACGGGAGTAGAGAAAGTACAAGTCTGAAGTAACAATTGAAATTAGGAAAGCAAAGAGAAGACAAGAAAAAAAATTGGCAGGTAAAATGAAAGAAAATCCTAAAATGTTTTACCAGCACATTTAGAGCAAGAGAATAACTAAGGAACGGGTAGACCCTATCAGAGAAGCATGTGGCAACTTGTGGGTTGATTCAGAAGATGTGGACAAGATTCTCAATAAGTACTTTGTCTGTGTCTTCACTAAGGAGGAGAATGATGGCAGCACAGGGAGGCAGCACAGGGAGGAGATGGGGCCCTCAGTTTGGTCCCAGATACAGAATAACCATAAGTTTGCCCCGGGCAAGGTAGATGGTGGGTTCCGAAGCTGGCACCGGGTAGGAATTAGGAGGCTGGGGGATCTATTCATTGACGGCACTTTTGCCAGCTTAAAGGCACTGGAGGAGATATTGGGGTTACCCCTGGGAAATGCATTCAGCTACATGCAGGTTCGGGCGTTTGTCAGGAAGCAGGTAGGAGAATTTCCATTGCTGCCTGCCCGAAGGATACAGAACAGGGTGATTTTGGGTGTGTGGGTCAGAGAGGGTAAGATCTCGGAGCTGCAGGAGACGGAGGAGTTGAGGGGCAAATGGGAGGAGCTGGGTGAGGAGCTGGATGAGGGCCTGTGGGCTTACGCCCTGGGCAGGGTCAATTCCTCCTCATCTTACGCCAGGTTCAGCCTGATCCAGTTTAAAGTGTTACACAGGACGCATATGACAGGGGCGAGGACGAGTAAGTTTTTTGGGGTGGAGGACAGATGTGCGAGGTGTTCGGGGAGCCCAGCAAACCACGCCCATATGTTCTGGGCATGCCCGGCGCTTGCGGAGTTCTGGAAGGGCTTTGCAAAAGCTATGTCCAAGGTCTTGGACACTCGGGTAAAACCGAGTTGGGGGATAGCGTTATTTGGGGTATCGGAGGATCCGGTAGTGCAGGAGTCGTAAGAGGCCGGAGTTCTGGCCTCTGCCTCCTTGGTAGCCCGGAGAAGGCTCTTGTAATTGTGGAGGGACGCAAAGCCCCCAAGTGTGGAGGCTTGGATCAAAGACATGGTGGGATTTCTTAGGTTGGAGAAGATAACGTTTGCCTTGCGAGGGTCCTTGCAGGGGTTCTCCAGGCGGTGGCAACCTTTCCTTGACTTTCTCGCAGAATGTTAGGTGGAGGTCAGCAGCAGCAACAGCGGCGGGGGGGGGGGGGGATAAACTTTGAATAAATACATTTTTTTTGTTAAAAGAAAGTACCTATAAAATCTGAAACCTTCATCACCTAGAACAAGGGCAAAAGCCAGAAGGCACAGAGGATACTAAATTCTTGACCTGCATTCAAGAGAACCTTTTCTTTACCCTACACGTAACAAGCCCAAAGAATGAGGTGTAAACCTAGATTTAGTCTTGGGAAATGAAGCTGGGCAAGTGAATAAAGTAGCAGTGGGGGACCATTTTGAAGATAGCAACAATAATATAGTTAGTTTTAGCATCATTAAGGAAAAGGACAAAGCCAGAACAGGGGTAAAAGTTCTAAATTGGGAGAAGACAAATTTCACCAAGGTGAGTTATTGAAACTGGATACAGCTATTAGAAGGAGACACTGTCACATCAGTGGGAAGCATTCAAAGGTGAGATTCTATGGGCACAGTGTGGACATGTCCTCCAAAAAAATGGGTGGTACTGGCAAATCTAGAATCCTCTGCTTATCCAGAAGCAGACAGACCAAGGTAAAACATAAAAACAAAGCTTGTGAAAGCTTATGGAAATCACAAAATACTTAATACCTTCAAAAAACGGGAGTAGAGAAAGTACAAGTCTGAAGTAACAATTGAAATTAGGAAAGCAAAGAGAAGACAAGAAAAAAAATTGGCAGGTAAAATGAAAGAAAATCCTAAAATGTTTTACCAGCACATTTAGAGCAAGAGAATAACTAAGGAACGGGTAGACCCTATCAGAGAAGCATGTGGCAACTTGTGGGTTGATTCAGAAGATGTGGACAAGATTCTCAATAAGTACTTTGTCTGTGTCTTCACTAAGGAGGAGAATGATGGCAGCACAGGGAGGCAGCACAGGGAGGAGATGGGGCCCTCAGTTTGGTCCCAGATACAGAATAACCATAAGTTTGCCCCGGGCAAGGTAGATGGTGGGTTCCGAAGCTGGCACCGGGTAGGAATTAGGAGGCTGGGGGATCTATTCATTGACGGCACTTTTGCCAGCTTAAAGGCACTGGAGGAGATATTGGGGTTACCCCTGGGAAATGCATTCAGCTACATGCAGGTTCGGGCGTTTGTCAGGAAGCAGGTAGGAGAATTTCCATTGCTGCCTGCCCGAAGGATACAGAACAGGGTGATTTTGGGTGTGTGGGTCAGAGAGGGTAAGATCTCGGAGCTGCAGGAGACGGAGGAGTTGAGGGGCAAATGGGAGGAGCTGGGTGAGGAGCTGGATGAGGGCCTGTGGGCTTACGCCCTGGGCAGGGTCAATTCCTCCTCATCTTACGCCAGGTTCAGCCTGATCCAGTTTAAAGTGTTACACAGGACGCATATGACAGGGGCGAGGACGAGTAAGTTTTTTGGGGTGGAGGACAGATGTGCGAGGTGTTCGGGGAGCCCAGCAAACCACGCCCATATGTTCTGGGCATGCCCGGCGCTTGCGGAGTTCTGGAAGGGCTTTGCAAAAGCTATGTCCAAGGTCTTGGACACTCGGGTAAAACCGAGTTGGGGGATAGCGTTATTTGGGGTATCGGAGGATCCGGTAGTGCAGGAGTCGTAAGAGGCCGGAGTTCTGGCCTCTGCCTCCTTGGTAGCCCGGAGAAGGCTCTTGTAATTGTGGAGGGACGCAAAGCCCCCAAGTGTGGAGGCTTGGATCAAAGACATGGTGGGATTTCTTAGGTTGGAGAAGATAACGTTTGCCTTGCGAGGGTCCTTGCAGGGGTTCTCCAGGCGGTGGCAACCTTTCCTTGACTTTCTCGCAGAATGTTAGGTGGAGGTCAGCAGCAGCAACAGCGGCGGGGGGGGGGGGGGGATAAACTTTGAATAAATACATTTTTTTTGTTAAAAGAAAGTACCTATAAAATCTGAAACCTTCATCACCTAGAACAAGGGCAAAAGCCAGAAGGCACAGAGGATACTAAATTCTTGACCTGCATTCAAGAGAACCTTTTCTTTACCCTACACGTAACAAGCCCAAAGAATGAGGTGTAAACCTAGATTTAGTCTTGGGAAATGAAGCTGGGCAAGTGAATAAAGTAGCAGTGGGGGACCATTTTGAAGATAGCAACAATAATATAGTTAGTTTTAGCATCATTAAGGAAAAGGACAAAGCCAGAACAGGGGTAAAAGTTCTAAATTGGGAGAAGACAAATTTCACCAAGGTGAGTTATTGAAACTGGATACAGCTATTAGAAGGAGACACTGTCACATCAGTGGGAAGCATTCAAAGGTGAGATTCTATGGGCACAGTGTGGACATGTCCTCCAAAAAAATGGGTGGTACTGGCAAATCTAGAATCCTCTGCTTATCCAGAAGCAGACAGACCAAGGTAAAACATAAAAACAAAGCTTGTGAAAGCTTATGGAAATCACAAAATACTTAATACCTTCAAAAAACGGGAGTAGAGAAAGTACAAGTCTGAAGTAACAATTGAAATTAGGAAAGCAAAGAGAAGACAAGAAAAAAAATTGGCAGGTAAAATGAAAGAAAATCCTAAAATGTTTTACCAGCACATTTAGAGCAAGAGAATAACTAAGGAACGGGTAGACCCTATCAGAGAAGCATGTGGCAACTTGTGGGTTGATTCAGAAGATGTGGACAAGATTCTCAATAAGTACTTTGTCTGTGTCTTCACTAAGGAGGAGAATGAGGAGGAGTGTGAAATATTAGACACAATAACGACCACTGCCACATAAAAGGACAAGAGCAGCAGATACCTGGGAACCCCACCACCTGGAGGTCATGCTCCAAGTCACTCACCATCCTGACTTGGAACTATATCGCCATTCCTTCACTTTCGCTGGGTCAAAGCCCTGGAATTCCCTCCCCAACAGCACTGTAGGTGTACCCAAACCTCAGGGACTGCAGCGGTTCAAGGCGGCAGTTCACCACCACCTTCTGAAGGGCAACTGGGGATGGGCAATAATGCTGGCCTAGCCAGTGATGCCCACATCCCGTGAAATAAAATTTTTAAAAGGCATTGTCAGAGAGGAAGTACTGGAAGATGGATCTTGAAAATGTTTAAATCACGAGCCAGGTAGATTGTATTCCAGGCTGTTAAAGAAACCAGGGAGGAACCAGTGGAGGCGCCGAAGATCATTTTCCAATCCTCAAGGTGCCAGAGGTCTGTGAATGTTGTACCATTATTTAAAAAGGGTGCGAGGCAAAGGCCAGAAAATTATCAGTCGGTCAATCTGACTTTGGTGGTGGGAAAATTATTTTAAACAATTCTGGGACACAGGATAAAATGTCACTTAGAAAAGCACAGATTGATCAAGGATAGTCGGCAGGGCTATGTAGGGGAAGATTATGTCTTGTTAATTTTATAGAATTCTCTGAGGAAGTAACAAGACGGATGGATGAGGGTAGTGCAATAGATGTTGTCTACATGGATTTCAGTAAAGCATTTAACAAGGTCCCACATGACAGACTGGTCAGAAAAGCATGCATTACAGGGGATGGTTGGAATCAGAATTGGCTCAGTCACAGAAAACAAAGGGTAATAGCCGATAAATCATTTTGCGAATGGAAAACTGTGTCCAATGGTGTTTCACAGTGCCCAGTCTTGGGGCCATTGCTATTTTTATTGTATATATTAATGATTGAGACTTAAACGTAAAAGGCACACAAATTTGCCATGTAGTTAACAGCAAAAAGGACAGCTGTTGACTCCAGAATTATACATCATATCAATGGTTTGATTGAATGGGCAAAGAAGAGGCAAATGGAATTCAATCCAGAAAAGTGTACGGTAATGCTTTGGGGAGGGCAAACAAACCAAGGGAATACTCAATAAATGAGAAGGTATTGAGAGTTCAGTGAATGAGACCTTAGAGTGCATGCCCACAGGCCCTTGAAGATGAAAGGACTGCTAGACTGGTTTAGCACAGTGGGCTAAACAGCTGGCTTGTAATGCAGAACAATGCCAGCAGCGTGGGTTTAATTCCCGTACCGGCCTCCCCGAGCAGGCACCGGAATGTGGTGACTAGGGGCTTTTCACAGTAACTTCATTGAAGCCTACTTATGACAATAAGCTATTATTATCAGAAAGTAGTCAAAGTAGTAGGCAGCACGGTAGCATTGTCGATAGCACAATTGCTTCACAGCTCCAGGGTCCCAGGTTCGATTCCGGCTTGGGTCACTGTCTGTGCGGAGTCTGCACATCCTCCCCGTGTGTGCGTGGGTTTCCTCCGGGTGCTCCGGTTTCCTCCCATAGTCCAAAGATGTGCAGGTTAGGTGGATTGGCCATGATAAATTGCCCTTAGTGTCCAAAATTGCCTTAGTGTTGGGTGGGGTTACGGGGTTATGAGGATAGGGTGGAGGTTTTGACCTTGGGTAGGGTGCTCTTTCCAGGAGCCGGTGCAGACTCGATGGGCCGAATGGCCTCCTTCTGCACTGCAAATTCTATGATAATCTATGAAGAAGACATATAGAAATTTATTTTCTTTATTCCTTCATGGGATGTGGCAACCACCAACTTAGGCTGTCCCTAATTGCCCTCAAACTGAGTGGCATTTTAAGAGTCAACCACATTGTTGTGGGTCTGGAGTCACATGTAGGCCAGACCAGGTAAGACTTCCTTCCTAAAGGACATTAGCAAACCAGATGAGTTTTCACTACAATTGACATAATTAGACTTTTAATTCCAGATTTTTTATTGAATTCAAATTTTACCATCTGCTGTGGTGGGATTCGATCCCAGGTCCCCAGAGAATTTCCCTGGGAGTCTGGATTACTGGTCCAGTGACAATATCACTACGCCACCGCCTACCCTAAAGAATGCTTTCCATTATTTGGCAAGGTACTGATTCTAAAATCAGAATGCAATGATCGAACTGTATAAAATCTGGTTAGGCCACAGCTGGAATTGTGTACACAGTTCTGGTAACCAAATTACAGGAAGGACATAATTACTCTGGGGAGAGTGCAGAGGAGATTTATAAGAATATTGCCAGGGCTTGAAAATTACAGCTATGAAGAGAGACTGGATAGGCTAGGGTGTTTTCCTTACAATTGAGGTGGCTAAGGGGTGACCTATTTGAGGTGTACAAAATGATGAGGAGCCTAGATTTTTTAAAATAAATTTAGAGTACCCAATAATTTTTTTCCCCAATTAAGGGTCAATTTAGTGTGGCTCATTCACTTCACCTGCACATCTTTGGGTTGTGGGGGTGAAACCCATGCAGAAACGGGGAGATTGTGCAAATTCCACACAGAGAGTGACTCGGGACCAGGATCGAACCCGGGTCCTCAGCGCCGTAGGCAGCAGTGCTACCACTGCGCCACCCCGAGGGGCCTAGATATGGTGGATGGGAAAGACTTGTTTCCCCAGCTGAAGGGTCAATTACCAGGGGGTGTAGATTTAAGGTATTTGATAGAAGGGTTAGAGGGGACTTGAGGAACATCTTCTTTACCCAGAGGGCAGTGGGTGTCTGGAGTCCACTGCCTAAGTTGGAGGTTGACGCCAGAATGATCAAATCATTGACAAGGTATCTGGACCTGCATGTGAAGTGCTGTAACCTGCCAGGTGATAGACTAGGTGCTGGAAAATTGATTAAGATTAGCAACTTTTTCCTTTTTTTCCTCTTTTTTTGGCCAGCACAGGTACAACAGGCTGAATGGTCTCTTGCTGGATCATAAATTTTACAAGTTTCTACATCCTGACTGAGAATTATGTCACTACTCCTTCAAGGTCACTGGGTCAAAATTCTGGATCTCCCTTTCCTATCAGCACTTTTGGTGCACCAACAGCAGATTGGGTACAACAGCTCAATAAGGCAACTCACTATTTTCCTCTGAAGAGCAATTATGGATGCACAATAAATGCTGGCCTTGCCAGCCAAGTCCACGTCCAGTGAAGGTATATTAAAAACAATCTTGTAACTTCCCAAAATGGCAAAGGGTTAGTGTCACCTACAACTGTCCTCCTGATGTTGGCATGTGCATCTTCTAGCAGGGGTCAATGACAAGAGGTGAGATACAGGAAACCTTCTGGAATATCTTCCCTCCAGCTCCAATGCTGACGTCAAATGTAAATCTTACATCTACCTAGCTGAATAACACCTTCACACAACAGACCAGTACTGTTTCCTATTACCACTTACAACTCGGTTCCAGATTGATCCTACTTTACTGCGCTCATCAGGTGTTAGGCGGATGTAATGACCTGTCAACATGGTGCTCCCACCAAAATCCCATAGCGGCATAGAACTCGAGCCCACTCCTGCAGAAAGACACAAAAAGGGTGTTAGACAAAGGAAATAACACAAAGCTTCTCACAAAGAATACATCATTGATCTTGGTTGGGGTCGCTGCAAGGATATTCTCATTAACCTTGAGAGTGCTGCTGAAATCCGAGTCAAAGAGGCAGTTTTCAGGAGGCTTGTGAAGGCAGAAATGGAAGCCTATGAGGTGATTGAAGTCAGCAATAGATGCTAGAGTTGGGGGTGTGGTAGTGGAGGTGGTGGTTGTGGTGAGAAAGAAAATACAGTGAAAGAGGGAGATAAAGAAAGAGAGGAAAGGAAAGGAGAAAATAAAGATAGAAAGTGAGCATGAGAAAGAAAACTCCCATATGCCACGTTAGTCCACTCTTTGAAGATAGTTCTGTCTAGACAACAATGCCTGGTCTCCGCAACTGGTCCACGGCAGACACCATCTCCATGGCCCTACACTCGTTGTCGAGATGCTCCAGGGATAAGGACTCCTACATCAGACTCCTATTTATTGACTACAGCTTCGCCTTCAACACCTTAACCCCAGCCAAGCTCACATCAATGCTCCAAAATGTAGGACTTGGCTCCTCACTCTGCAACTGGATCCTCGACTTTCTGATCTATAGACCACAATCAGCAAGGATAAACAATAACACCTCCTCCACGATAGTCCTCAATACCGGGGCCCCGCATGGTTCCGTACTTAACCCCCTACTATACGCGACTGTGTGGCAAAATGTGCGCCAACTCCATCTACAAGTTTGCTGATGACATGACTGTAGTGAGTCGGATCTTGAACAACGACGAGTCAGAATACAGGAGGGAGATAGAGAACCTAGTGGAGTGGTGTAACGACAGCAATTTCGCCCTCATGTCATGTGAGAGTACCGTTAAGAAATGGGTGTTTACTACTGCAGTGATGTCAGAGAGTGGGTGGAGCTGGGCTGTCTGTCACTTTTTACTATTGTTTTAGGCTGTTTGCTGCAGGGTGTGTTTTAGTTTCGTTTTCAGAGCTGGATAGCTGCAGTCACAGCCAGAAGGGGTATTAGTCTCTCTCTCTATAATCTAAAGACTGTAAATCAATGCTTTCATGATTTAAAACTAATAACTGCTCTCAGTAGTCACTTTAACCTGATGTGCTTCTGATTAAAAGGTTGTTTTTAAAGTCTTATGGATGTTAAAAGGACAGCTTAAGGATTACTTAGTGCTGTATTCTTTGGGGGTTGTATTTGAATGAATGGTTGCTAAAATGTTCACTGTATGTTTTAAAAAGGTTAACTTGAGTTCATAGAATAAACATTGTTTTGCTTTAAAGAATACTTTTCCATTTCTGCTGTACCACACCTGTAGAGTGGGCCGTGTGCTCCCCATACCACAATCTATTAAAAGTTGTGGGTCAGGGGCAGCACAGTGGCGCAGTAGGTTACCCCTACTGCCTCACGGCGCCGAGGTGGCAGATTCGATCCCGGCTCTGGGTCACTGTCCGTGTGGAGTTTGCACATTCTCCCCGTGTCTGCATGGGTTTCGCCCCCACAACCCAAATATGTGCAGGCTAGGTGGATTGGCCACGCAAAATGCCCCTTAATTTGAAAAAATGAATTGGGTACTCAAAATTTAGAAAATAAAATGTTGTGGGTTAGGTGAACTCCATGATACACTTTGGGGTTCTCTAAACCCTGGCCAATAACACTCAGCAAAACTAAAGAGCTGGTCAGTGACTTCAGGAAGCAAAGTAGAGCAGCACGGTGGCGCAGTGGTTAGCACTGCACCGAGGTCCCAGGTTCGATCCTGGCTCTGGGTCACTGTGTGTGGGGTTTGCACACTCTCCCAG
Organism: Scyliorhinus canicula; assembly: GCF_902713615.1. Classification (NCBI taxonomy): domain Eukaryota; kingdom Metazoa; phylum Chordata; class Chondrichthyes; order Carcharhiniformes; family Scyliorhinidae; genus Scyliorhinus; species Scyliorhinus canicula. The sequence goes on along the minus strand of NC_052149.1, from coordinate 138,745,740 downwards.
TGTTTGTATGGGTTTTGCCCCCAGAACCAAAGATGTACAGGGTAGGTGGGTTGGCCATGCTAAATTGCCCTCTAATTGAAAAAAATGAATTGGGTACTCTAAATTGTTTTTCTAAAAAGGAAGCAAAGTACTGTACACACCCCTGTCTGCATCAATGGGGCCAAGGTAGTGATAAGTGACAGCTTCAAATTCCTAGGTGTACACATCACCAAAAATCTGTCCTGGTCCACCCACTTCGACACTATGACCAAGAAAGCACAACAGTGCCTATACTTTCTCAGGAAACTAAGGAAATTCGGCATGTCCACACTGACCTTTTCCATCTTTTATGAAATGAAAAAATGAAAATCGCTTATTGTCACGAGTAGGCTTCAATGAAGTTACTGTGAAAAGCCCCTAGTCGCCACATTCCGGCACCTGTCCGGGGAGGCTGGTACGGGTGCACCCTGTCCGGGGAGGCTGTTACTGGTGCACCATAGAAAGCATCCTATCTGGCTGCATCACAGCCTAGTATGGCAACTGCTCGGCCCAAGACCTTAAGAAACTTGAGAGTTGTGAACACTGCCCAGTCCATCACACAAACCAGCCTCCCATCCACTGACTCTAGTCTACACTTCCCACTATCTTGGGAAAGCAGGCAGCATAATCAAAGACCCCTCCCACCTGGCTTACTCAATCTTCCAACTTCTTCCATCGGGCAGGAGATACAAAAGTCTGAGAACATGCATCAACAGATTCAAAAACAGCTTTTTTCCCACTTATACCAGACTCCTAAACAACCCTCTTATGGACTGAACTGATCTCTTCACATATCTTCTCTACTGAGTCGTACTGCTCTCCTGTATGTTTCACTCGATGCCTGTGTCTATGTATTTACATTGTGTATTTTATGTTTGCTCTACGTATTTTCTTTTCATGTACAGAATGATCTGTCTGAGCTGCACGCAGAACAATACTTTTCACTGTACCAGTTACAAATTGCAAAATTCTTGTAGTATTAAATCTGTCACCGAAGTGCACTGGTACTAGTCCTCCAGAAGTAAATGACACTTAAGCGAACAATACTGTACACTGCACCTCTTGAATTTTGCTGTCGTGTCATCCAGTTGCTCCCAGTATTTGTAAACAGACATCAATTCACCACCTATTGGGGTTGGATTGGATTGGTTTATTGTCACGTGTACCAAGGTTGCATATTCCATGGAATCTAGATGATTAAAGGTGTTTTGTTCTTTGTGTAAGACATTAAGGAGAATTGACAGGCTAGATAGAAACTATTCTAGATGGTCAATAGTCTGAGACCACACTGAATAGCCCAACAATAGAAACAAAAAACCTGGAAAAACCCAGCACGTCTGGCAGAATCTGTGGAGAGAAACAGAGTTTATGTTTCAAATCGAATATTACTGTTGGATTAAAAAAACTAACTTTGTTATTCCCTCCACAGATGCTGCCAGGCTTAAGTTTCTCCAGCGTTATTTCAGGTTTCCAGCATCTGCAGTATTTTGCTTTATTTTAGCCCAAACATTAGTTGCTGAAGGGTATGGGTTCCTGTGGAACTGCAGCCTAAGATCAGCCCATGCAAAAGTACAGAAAGAATTTGCATTTACAGAATATCTTTTTGATTTTTGAATTACTTCCTCAACAAGTAAAAGTAAATAAGTAAGATCTACCTAGCCTATACCCCTTCAATTTATTGCTGTCCATGTGCCAGTCTGTACCAAACAATATTCCAGTTTATAAATCATAGAATTTACAATGCAGAAGGAGGCCATTTGGCCCATCGAGTCTGCACCGGCTCTTGGAAAGAGCACCCTACTTATGCCCATGCCTCCACCCTATCCCCGTAACCCAGTAACCCCACCTAACCTGTTTTGGACACCAAGGGCAATTTGGCATGGGCAATCCACTTAACCTGCACATCTTTGGACTGTGGGAGGAACACGGAGCACTGTAGGAAACCCACGCAGACACGGGGAGAACGTGCAAACTCCACACAGTCACCCGAGGCCGGAATTGAACCTGGGTTCCTGGAGCTGTGAGGCAGCAGTGCTGCCACTGCGTCATCCCAATTATTGCTGGGGTTGGTTAAGAATACAAGAAAAATGAACTGAGGAAGGAAATCTGGCCCTTTTTACCACAACTCCACCGTTCTGCATTATACCTATAGCTCATAAGTCCCTTACAACATAAGCGTCTGTTGACTTGGCCTTGAATGTACTTAACAACTGAGCGTCCACAACCCTCTGAGATGGTGAATTCCAAATATTCAAAGCCTTTGGAGTGAAGAAATTTAACATCTCAGTTTGGTGTCCCCTGGTTCTAGACTTTCCAGCCAAGAGAAACATCCTATAAAATTCTTGGATGTTTGAATGAAATGACCACACATTCTTCCAAACTCTAGAGAATACAGACCCAGTCTCCTCAATCTCCCCTCACAGGACAATATCAGTATCTCAGGAATCAGTCTGGTGAACCTTCACTTCACTCCCTCTGTGACCAGTAGCATATCCTACCTTAAGTAAGGGGAGCAAAATTGCACACAATAGGTGTGCTCTCACCAAGGCTCTTATAGAATTGCTACAAGACATGTTTACTCAATACCTCCTGCAATAAAGGCCAACATACATGGCTGGAGCACAAGAGTATCCCAACATCTTAGAGAGTGTTCTGCTGTTCAATGTAGCAGTTACAGGACTCAAAACTTGATACTCTTGTACTTCTAAAGCAGATATTCAGTACTTGCCAATGTGCATGCTTAAAATGGGTTCTCACTTATATCATTTAAAAGCAGTAAACCATGAGCCATCCGGATTAACACCAATTTCAAAGTTACTAATTACAACATCTTAAATGCTCAGCTTATTTTACACAGTGACAGCCAACAAGTTGTCGGGATTTTTAAAATGTATATTTTTATTCAAGGCATTTTCATATATACATAATATATATAGAACACATCAGTTCAATAAACAACCACAACCCTCCGACCCCCCCCTGACACCAATACCCCACCACCCCCATTTTAACCCTTTAACCCATACCAGCCCCCACCCCGACTGACCCCTCAATCCTTCTTAAATAAAAATCGATGAATGGTTTCCACCTCTGGGAGAGCCCCTCCACCGACCCTCGCAAAGCGAACTTGACCTTCTCCAGCCTCAGGAATTCTGCCGGGTCGCTCACCCACACTCTCGCTTTCGGCAGCTCCGAGTCCTGCCACCCTAGAAAAATCTGTCTCCGGGCTATCAGGGAGGCAAAGGCCAAAACATCGGCCTCTCTCACCCCCTGGACCCCAAGGTCTTCCGACAACCCAAATATCGCCACTTCTGGACTCGGAACCACCCCATACACAATATCTTAGACATTGTGTTCAAAAACCCCAGCTAAACTCCCTCAGTCTTGGATATGTCCCGAACATGTGGACGTGATTCGCGGGCAGGTTCGATTCCCGGCTGGGTCACTGTCTGTGAGGAGTCTGCACATCCTCCCCGTGTGTGCGTGGGTTTCCTCTGGGTGCTCCGGTTTCCTCCCACAGTCCAAAGATGTGCAGGTTAGGTGGATTGGCCAGGCTAAATTGCCCTTAGTGTCCTAAAAAATAAGGTTAATGGGGGTTGTTGGGTTACTGGTATAGGTGTACGTGGGCTTGAGTAGGGTGATCATTGCTCGGCACAACATCGAGGGCCAAAGGGCCTGTTCTGTGCTGTACTGTTCTAATTCTAATTCTCACACGACGAGGATGTGTTCATCTTCCTCATGGCCTCTGCCCACATCCCACTCCCCTCCCAGTTCCTCCTCCCATTTACAATTAATATCCCCCGCCAGGGCTCCCTCCCATTCCATCAATTCCTTATAGATAACCAACACCTTTCAGTCCCCTATTTCATCCTTCGATAACAAATTATCCTGCAGCCTCATGGGCAGCAACCCAGGAAAGGACGGCACCTCTCTCATGAATTTCTCATGAAAGGGGGGGGGGGGGGGGGGTGTTCAGGATTTCATGAATTTCTCATGAAATCCTGAACCTGCAGGTACCTAAAGCCATTCCCCCGGGCATCTCTTCCTCCAAGTCCTCCGGCCCCGCAAACACGCTCCGATAAACAAGTCCCCAAAGCGCTCAATTCCCCCCCCCCCCCCCCAGTCACCACCCTTTAAACCTTGCATCCAGCCCCGTTGGCACAAACCTATGGTTGTCGGATAACAGTGCCCACATCAAGGCACCCTGCAAATGGTGCCCGTACACCACGACTGGGCTCGTGGAGTACCTGGCCGGCAAGAATGGTAAAGGCTCCAACAACAAAGCACTCAAACCCTTTCCCCTATACGATGCCGCCTCCACACCGACCCCTCCTCCACAGCCCACTTACGCACCATTGTAATATTCGCCAACCCACCCATACAAACCCAGAGATCAGCCCAATGACTTTTTAAAAAAATGACTTGGGGACAAAGACAGAGGGGTTCGGAAACACAAACAGAAATCTCAGCACCACCGTCATTTTCATTGTCTGCACCCGCCCAGCCAGCAATAGCGACAACACATCCCACCTCTTAAAATCCGCCTTCATCTGCTCCACCAGTCAAGCCAAATTCAGTTTATGCAGCTGGGCCCAACTCCACGCCACCTGGATACCCATATATCTAACGCTCGCCCCTACCACCCTAAACAGCAACTCCACGAGTCTCCTTTCCTGCCCACCAACATTAATCGGGAACACTTCACTCTTTCCCATGTTTAGTTTATATCCAGAAAACCAGCCGAATTCCCGCAAATCTCCATAATACCTCCAATGCTGCCCACCAGGCCCGAGATATATAGAACAGTACAGCACAGTACAGGCCTTTCAGCCCACAACGTTCTGCTGACTATTTATCCTAATCTAAGATCTACCTAGCCTATACCCCTTCAATTTACTGCTGTCCATGTGCCTGTCCAAGAGTCGCTTAAATGTCCCTAATGACTCAGACTCCACCACCTCTGCTGGCAGAGCATTCCACACACCCACCACTCTCTGTGTAAAGAACCTACCTCTGACATCTCCCCTGTATCTTCCTCCAATCACCTAAAAATTATGTCCCCTCGTGACAGCAATTTCTGCCCAGGGGAGAAGTCTCTGGCTAGCCACTCTATCCATGTCTCTCATCATCTTGTACACCTTTATCAAGTCACCTCTCTTCCTTCTTCACTCCAGTGGGAAAAGCCCTAGATTCCTCGACCTTTCAGTCCAGTCAGCATCCTGGTAAATCTCCTCCTCACCATCTCCAAAGCATCCACATCCTTCCTATAATGAGGCGGCCAGAACTGAACACAATATTCCAAATGTGGTCTAACCAGGGTTATCCACATATAGCGAGACCCTATGTTCCATCCCCCAGTGGGTAACCATCCCCCCCACTCAATCCCTCTCCAAGCCCTCAACGCCCTGAGCACAGCTCTATCACCAAGGCAAAAAGCAGCAGGGAGAGCGGGGACCCCTGCCTCGTCCCTCGGTGTAGCCCAATGTACCCCAAACTCACTCGATTCGTCCACACACTCACCACCGGCGCTTTATATATATCATGGAAATGTCCCTTTAAGAAGTGTGTTTACCTAATAGCTGCAGAGATGTCATTGGGTGGGTGGAGCTGAATGGTGTTTCTGGGTTTTACTTTCGTTTTGAGCTAGAAGCTAGCTGGGTTTTTGGTTTTGTTTTCAGTTGGGAGCTGCATTCAAACAAGAAGGTGTATTTTGATCTCTCTCTCTCTCTGTATGCTAAAGAATGTCTTCAGACACTTGATAATTTAAAAGTGATAGCTTTCTGTAGTGAATTCAAACCTGTTGTCTTTGTTAAAAAGGGTATTGGACTTATGGATGTTGTTAGGAAAGTTATTAAGGGTTACCTATGGAGTATTGTATCGGTTGGGATTATTTGTGTTGGTAGTTGATAAACTGTTTACTGTGTGTTTATAAAATGTTCACTGGATTCATAGAATAAACATTGTTTTGTTTAAAAATACTGAAGGCCTCTGTTGCATAACACTTGGAAAGTGGTCCCTTGTGCTCCCCATAACCAAAATCTATTCAAAGTCGTGGGTCAGGTGAACTCCATGATATACTTTGGTGTTCTCCAAAACCTGGCCCATAATATATAGCAGCCAGACCCAATCCACAAACCTCTGCCTGAACCGCCCCAGCGGCTCGAACAAATACATCCGATATAAAGCCTTCTCCCTGTCCATTGCTTCCACTACCTCCTGACTCTCTGAAGACACCCTTGATTACATTGAGTAGCTTCCGCAAATTCGCCAGCAACTGCCTACCCTTCAAAATCCATCTGATCCTCGCCTATTACCCCCCAGCACACAGTCCTCAATCCGCAATACACACACCTTCGCCAATAACTTGGCACCTACATTCAATAACAATATCGGGCGGTACGGCCCACACTGCTCTGGATCCTTAGCGTTCTGTAAAATCAGGGAAATGGATGTCGGAAATGTAAGGGGAAGTTGCTCCCCCCCCTCTCCCATGCTTTCACCAGTAATGGCGCCAGGTCAAACCAAACTATTTATAAAACTCTACCGCAAACCCATCCGCCCTCTGGGCCTTACTCGCCTGCGTCGCCCCCAAACGATCCTCAGCCCAATTGGGGCCCCCAGGCCTTTATCCAGCCCCTTCTCCACCATGGGGAACTCCAACCCATCCAGGAACTGCCACATTCCTTCCACCCCAGCCAGGGGCTCCCGTACAGCCTTCAATAAAAGGCCTCAAATACCCCATTCTTGTCCTCACCTGTCCTCACCCCCAAAGAACCTACTCATCCTAGTCCCGGACATGTGGGCCCGGTGCAGCACCTTAAATTGGATGAGACTAAGCCTCGCACATGAGGAGGAAGAGTTGACTCTCTCCAAGGCCTCCGCCCAAGTCCCGTCCTCAATCTGTTCCCCGAGTATCTCCTCCCATATAGCCTTCAGCTCCTCCACTGACGACTCCTCCACCTCCTGCATTACCTTATAGGTGTCAGACACCTTCCCCTCTCCTACCCACACCCCCGAAAGCACTCTGTTCATCGTCCCCTGCGAGGGCAGCAAAGGGAATCCCTCTACCTGTCGCCTAGCAAACGCCTTTACCTGCAGGTATCTGAACATGTTCCCTTGGGGAAGGCCAAATTTATCTTCCAGTTCCCCCAGGCCCGCAAACCTCCCGCCAATAAACAGGTCCCTCAATTTGCTGATGCCCGCCCTTTGCCACCCCCTGAATCCCCCATCCGTGTTCCCCGGGATGAACCGATGGTTGCCACCCAGTGGAGCCTCCATCGAGCCCCCTGTTTCCCCCCGATGCCGTCTCCACTGTCCCCAGATTCTTAGGGTCGCCGCCACCACCGGGCTCGTGGTAAACCTCTTAGGGGAGAGTGGCAACGGTGCCGTTACCATGGCACCCAGGCTCGTACCTCTACATGACGCCATCTCCATTCTTTTCCACGCAGCCCCTCCCCCCTCCATCAGCCATTTACGCACCATTGACACATTGGCTGCCCAATAGTACCCCAGAAGGTTGGGCAGCGCCAGCCCGCCTCTATCCCTTCCTCGCTCCAGGAACACCCTCCTCACTCTCGGAGTCCCATGTGCCCACACAAAGCTCAGAAAACTGCCGGTCACTCTCCTAAAGAAGGCCCTGGGGATAAATATGGGCAGGCACTGAAAAAGGAACAAGAACCTCGGAAGCACCGTCATTTTGACGCCAACGACAATGGCAGCATGTCCCACCTCCTGAACTCCTCCTCCATCTGATCTACCAGTTTGGTAAAGTTATGCTTGTGGAGAGTCCCCCAGTCCCTGGCCACTTGCACCCCCAGGTACCTAAAGCTCTCCCCTGCCCGCCGAAGCGGGAGCCTACCAATTCCTTCCACCTGGTCTCCAGGGTGCACCACAAACACCTCGCTCTTGCCTAAGTTTAATTTATAACCTGAAAAGGTCCCAAACTCGGCTAGCAACTCCATCACTCCCGGCATCCCTCCCACCGGGTCCGCCACATACAGTAACAGGTCGTCGGCATACAACGACACCCTATGTTCCTCTCCACCTCGCACCAAGCCTCTCCACCTCTCTGAATCTCTCAACGCCATCGCCAGCGGCTCGATTGCCAGTGCAAACAACAAGGGGGACAGGGGGCAACCCTGCCTGGTCCCTCGGTAAAGCCGGAAGTACTCCGACCTCCTCCTATTCGTGGCCACGCACGCCATCGGGGCCTCATATAGCAGCCGTACCCATCTAATGAACCCTTCACCAAATCCAAACCTCCCCAACACCTCCCATAGGTACCCCCACTCCACTCTATCGAAGGCCTTCTCCGCATCCAGCGCCACCACTATCTCTGCCTCCCCCTCAATCGCCGGCATCATGATGACATTCAGCAATCTCCGCACATTCGTGTTCAGCTGCATTCCCTTCACAAAACCTGTCTGGTCCTCGTGCACAACCCCTGGCACACAGTCCTCTATCCTGGTGGCCAGGATTTTTGCCAGCACTTCAGCATCCACGTTGAGGAGAGATATGGGCCTGTATGAACCACACTGCTGGGGGTCCTTGTCCTTCTTTAAAATTAACGAGATCAGCGCCCGCGACATCGTCGGAGTCAAAGTCCCCCCTTCCCACGCTTCGTTGAGTGTCCGCACCAGCAAGGGGCCCACTAGGTCCACGAACTTTTTATAAAATTCCACCGGGAACCCATCCGGCCCCGGTGCCTTCCCTGACTGCATCTGCCCGATCCCCTTAACTAGCTCCTCCAGCTCAATCGGCGCACCCAGCCCCTCCACCTTCTCCTCCTGCACCTTCAGGAAAGAAAGCCTGTCAAGGAACCTCTCCATTCCCCTCCTCTCCCCCGTTGGCTCCGACCGGTACAATTCCCCGTAAAAGTCCTTGAAGACCTCATTTACCTCTATCCCCTTCCGCACCACATTCCCACTCTTGTCTCTCACTGCAGCAATCTCCTTAGCCGCATCCCGCTTACGGAGCTGATGAGCCAGCATCCTACTCGCCTTTTCACCATGTTCGTACACTGCCCCTTGTGCCTTCCTCCACTGTGCCTCCGCCTTTCTAGTGGTCAGAAAATCAAATTTAGCCTGCAGGCTGCGCCTCTCCCCCAACAGTCCCTCCTCTGGTGCCTCTGCATACCTCCTGTCCACCTCCAGCATCTTTCCCACCAGTCTATCCCTCTCACTCCTCTCCGTGTGCCCGGATGGATATCAGCTCCCCACGAATTACTGCCTTCAGGGCTTCCCAGACCATCCCCACCTGAACCTCCCCTGTATCATTCACCTCAAGGTACCCCTCAATACTTGCCCGGACCCTCCTACACACCTCCTCCTCCGCCAACAACCCCACATCCAACCGCCACAACGGACGTTGGTCCCGCACCTCCCCCATCTCCAACTCTATCCAACGCGGAGCGTGGTCGGAGATTGCAATGGCCGAATACTCGGCCTCCTCCACTCTCGGAATCAGTCCCCTACTCACCACAAAGAAATCTATCCGAGAGTAGACCCTATGTACGTGGGAGAAGAAAGAGTACTCGCGTGCCCTCGGCCTCACAAACCTCCATGGGTCCACTCCACCCATCTGATCCATAAACCCTCTCAGTACCTTGGCTGCCGCCGGCCTCCTACCCGTCCTAGAGCTGGACCGATCCAGTGAAGGATCCAACACCGTATTGGTTCCAACATCCCCCCTATGATCAGACCTCCCGCCTCCAGATCCGGGATCCATCCCAACGTACGTCTCATAAAGCCCGCATCGTCCCAATTTGGGGCATACACACTAGCCAGTACCACCTTCTCTCCTTGTAGCCTGCCCCTAACCATAACATACCTACCCCCCTTATCCGCCACCACCTCCGATGCCTCAAACAAAACATTTTTCCCCACCAGAATCGCCACTCCCCGGTTCTTCACATCCAACCCAGAGTGGAAAACCTGCCCCACCCATCCCTTCCTCAGGCGGACCTGGTCCGCCACCCTCAGGTGGGTCTCCTGAAGCATTGCCACATCCGCCTTTAGCCCCTTCAGGTGAGCCAGTACCCTCGACCGCTTCACCGGCCCATTCAACCCTCTTACATTCCAAGTGACCAACCGGATCAGAGGGCGTCCCGCCCCCCTCCCCCGTCGGCTAGCCATAGCCCGTCGACTGTCCGCCCCAGGCCAGCACCCCCTGCTCGACCCCGTCCCCATAGCGACAACCCCTCACCTCTGTCCCCCCAGCCCCCACCAGCTCCTTCTTGACCCTACCAGCAGCAACCCGGTATTCCCCTTACCCCCTCTCCCTTCCCCCCCAGGCTGGGAACCCTCCCAGCCGCGAACCGTCCTCCATTGTACTTCCGTGGGTCAGCTAACTTCTGCTGACCCCGGAAACTCCTGCCAATAGCCCGACCCCTCCCGAAGTGGGATCATCCCCCAATCTATCCCTCCTCCTTGCACAGCTCCAGCGCGGGGAAGAACCAGTTAAGGCCCCGCCTCCCCCGTCACCGTCTCCACCCCCCAGCCCCGCAGCGCGGGAAACCAGAGGAAAGCCCGCGCTTTCGCCCTGCCCCACCACACCTTTCTGACGCAGCTCCCAAATATCAGCCCCACTCCATACCCCCACTCCGACATAGAATACAACATACCCCCCCCCGACCCTCCCCTCAAGATACACAGCCCAAACAATGCCCCACAGCACAAAAACAAAAACGTAGCAGAACAACCCCTCCGTAAATAACCATATCAAAATTGCAAAAGTACTAAAACAAGAAGAAAAAAAAAAGAAAAAGAGAACACAGCAACAGCAGAATCCAGCACTAATATCTTACAGCCGACCTCGCAACCCCCAACCCCTAGTTCAAGTCCAGTTTCTCCGTTCGCACGAAGGCCCACGCCTCCTCCGGGGAATCGAAATAATGGTGCCGGTCCAAATAAGTTACCCACAGGTGCGCGGGCTGCAACATTCCGAACTTTATCTTTTTTCTATAAAGCACCTCTTTCGTCCGATTAAATCCGGATCGCCACTTAGCCACCTCCGCACTCCAGTCCTGGTAGATCCGCACTACCCCATTCTCCCAATTGCTGCTCTTACCTTCTTGGCCCAGCGCAGCACACACTCCCGATCACTGAACCGGTGGAACCTCACCAGCACCGCACGCGGGGGGTTCATCTTCCTTGGGCCTCCTGGCCAGCACCCTGTGCGCTCCCTCCAGCTCAAGGCAGATGGAGAGACCCAGCCCCCACTAGCGAATTCAGCATTACAGCCACATAGGCTGTCAGGTCCGATCCCTCCAGCCCCTCCGCAAGGCCCAAGATCCGCAGGTTTTTCCGCCTCATGCGGTGATCCAGCTCCTCGAAGCGTTCCTGCCACTTCTTGTGGAGTGCCTCGTGCCCCTCCACCTTACTCACGAGGACCACGGCCTCCTCCTCTCGTTCAGTGGCCTGCGTCTGCAACTTCTCGATGGCAGCACCATGGGTGGACTGAATCTCTGACAGCCTTCCGTTCGTTTCCTGCAGAGAGCTCAGTACTTCATCCTTGAATTCTTTAAAGCAGCGCAGGAGATCAGTTTGTTGCTCCTGGGCACAGAGTCTCCATTCCTCTGGAGCTCTGTCAGCGGCCATCTTGGATCCCTTCCCCCGTTTTTTCTGAGGAGCTGCTGCTGTTTTTTCCCCCTTTCCACTCCGAGTTCGAGGCATGGACTGCAGGGAAAGTCGTTCAGCACACCTTCCCCCACCGGGAGACGTCGAAAAATTTCCGTTTTGGGCTCTCAAAAGAGCCGAAAAATCTCTTTAAAACGGGAGCTCCCAAATGTGTGGCTTACTGCTCCATCACAGCCACCGGAAGTCCACCCTTATTATCTCTAACTCTACTGATCTCCCTCGCCATTGCCTGTTTCCCCAAATGATGGATCAAACTCCTGCTCGCTTTTCCCCTGTACTCATACACTGCCCCACCGCAACTATCCCACTGCCTTCCCTGTAGTGACTAACCCTAACACCATCTGAAGCCTCTGCCTCTCCTTCAACAACCCTGCCTCCAGAGCTTCCAAATACCTCCTGTCCACCCTCAAAATCTCATCCACCAGCTTTGCCCTCTCTTCCCACTCCGTCTTCTCCCTGTGCATCCAAATCGAAATAAACTCCCCTCCAACTACAACCTTGAGTTCTACCCACAACGTGACTGCTGTGACCTCCCCCGTGTCATTCAACTCCACATAGCCCCAATAGAAACCTGCACCTGCTCACGCATCTCCTCATCCGCCAGCAACCCCACGTCTTACCTCCACTGTGGCTGTTGAGAGTCCCCCTGAACCACCCACAAATCCACCCAGTGAGACGCGTGGTCGGAAACCACAATCGCTGATTATACTGAGTCGGCCACCCCGGCCAGCAATGCCTTGTTCATCACAAAAAAGTCAATCTGGCAGTACACCTGGGAGAAGTATGTAACTCCTTCTAGCAGTCTCCCAAACCTCCACGGGTCCACCCTCTCCCCACGTGCTCCATGAGCCCCCTCAGCTCTCTAGCTACTGGCCAACACCATCAGTGACTTGGGACTCGACCGGTCCAAGCTTGAATCGATGACCGTATTGAAATCACCCCCCCCCCCCCGTAATAAACTGACGTGAGTCCAGGTCCGGAATCTTCCCCAACACCGACCTCATAAAATCCTCGGGCATCCCAATTCGGACAGAAACTTTTACTAGAACTGCCAACATCCCCTCCAATTTCCCACTGACCATCACATACCTACCCCCCAGGTTGGCCACAATGCTTCCCACCTCAAACATAACTCTATCGGGGCTGGTTTAGTACAGTGGGCTAAACAGCTGGCTTGTAATGCAGAACAATGCCAGCAGCACGGGTTCAATTCCCGTACCGGCCTCCCTGAACAGGCGTGGAATGTGGTGACTAGGGGCTTTACTTTAAGCCTACTTGTGACAGGAAGTTATTATTATCTTATTGACCAACACTGCCGCTCCCTTTGTCTTCACATCCGGTCCTTAATGAAACACCTGCCCCACCCATCCCTTTCTCAACCTTGTCTGATTCCATCTTCAGGCGAGTCTGCTGCAAAAATACCACATCCGCCTTCAAACTCTTCAAATGAAGGCGGCAAGGTGGCGTGGTGATTAGCACTGCTGCCTCACGGCGCCAAGGACCCCGGTTCGCTCCCGGATTATGGTCACTGTCCTTGTGGAGTTTGCATGTTCTCTCTGTGTGTCTCACCCCTACAACACAAAAAGATGTGTAGGGTAGGTGAATTGGCCATGCTAAATTGCACCTTAATTGGGAAAAAAGAACTGGGTACTCTAAATTTTATTTTTTTTTAATTCTTCAGATGCGTGATCACAAGTGACCATTTCCCCTGCCGATCAGCCATATCTCCCTTTATGAGCTTGGGTCATTCGCCCCACAGATGTCTACCGCCATCGAGCCCTTCCCAATAGGCCATACACCCCGGATCATCCCAACTGCCACCACCCAAAGAGGAACAAAAGGCACACTCACCATCACTGCTCCCCCACCAAGACCTGCCCCGATATACTCACCCCCAGACACTTTACAAAGCACACAAATCTCCAAAGTTCAATGTCCTCATTCTTCCCAGTCCATTGTCCCTCAAAGTCCGTCGCCTCCTCCAGGAATAGAGCTCCTGTTTCTGGAATGTCACGCACAGACGGGCCGGGTATAAAATTCCAAACTTTACCCCTTTCTCAAAGAGGGCAGCATTTATCCAGTTGAACCCAGCCCTCCTCTTCTGCACCCAGGCCTTGGAAGACCCGCAGTTCATTCCCTTCCCAGGTACACTTCTTGGTCTGCGTCGCCCATCATAGGATCTTTTCCTTATCCAAAAAGCGACGCAGCTGCACTACCATCACCCTCGGCAGCTCCCCCACCTGTAGCCTCCTCCTCAGCGCCCTGTGCGCTCGGTCCACATCGAGAGGCCAATCAAAGATCCCCTCCCCATCAACTTCCCCAGCACACTCGCCACAAACTCCGCACCTTCATTGCCTTCAGGCATCCCAACAATTCTCATGTTTTGCCTCCTGGAGCAGTTCACCATGTCCTCCACCTTCTCACTCAGCTCCTTCTGCTTTCCCACATCACTCCCAACTCCGCCCCAGCGGGGCCATCTGCCCCTCATGCTACCCCACTACCTCCTCCACTTTCTGATTTGCCTAGTCCTGGGAATCCAGCCTGTGCTCAACTCGCTCAATCCCAGTTCTCAATGGCCACCACCTTGGCCATGTCATTCAGGGCCTCTTTCCTCTGCTGCTGGAACTAGACATTGGGATTTTAACACAAGGATTTTAGTTAGAAAGCATCTTAAAAGTGAAAATATAATGAAAATAATCAGCCTGGATTTCAAACAGCAGAGTCAAACTTGACTAACTTCATTAAATTATTTGGAGAAGTTAAAGGAATATTCGGGGGGGGACTAACAAGGCAAGGGAATACACAATGACGGTAGGACATCAGGAAGTGCAGAGGGACCTTGGGTTCATGTCCAAAGATCCCTGAAGGCAGCAGGTACATAAGGTGGTTAAGAAGGCATATGAGACACTTGCCTTTATTAGGCATAGAATCCGAGAGCAGGGAGGTTATGATAGAGCTGTATAAAGTGCTCATGAGGCAACAGCTAGCGTACTGTGTGCAGTGGTAGTGGCGATGGTGGTGGTGGCGATGGTGGTGGTTGGGGGGGGGGGGGGGGGGGGGGGGGGGGGGGGGGGGGACCTGATTGAGGGACATAAAAAAGACAAATAGAAATGAACTTCTCCCCTCAGTTGAGGAGTCAATAACGAGGGGTTTAGAAGGGATTTGAGGAGAAATGATTTCACCCAGCGGTTGGGAATGTGACACTCTGCCTGAAAGGGTGGGAGAGGCTGGAACATTCACAACATGTAAGAAGCATGTAGATGAGCACTTGGCATGCTATAGTATACAAGGCCATGGGCCAAGTGCAGAAAAATGGGATTAGGATAAGTGCTTGACAGGCAACGGCGACACGATGGGCTGAAGGGCTTGTTTTTGTGCTGTAAAACTCTAACTCAATGACAACAGTAATGCAGTGGACACAATATATTTGGATTTTCAAAAAGTCTTTCATAAGGAACTACATAATGGAGTTTTGACCACAGTCAGACATGTGTATCAAGTGGCACAATGGATAGCAAAGCGACTACCATCCAGGAAACCTAATGGGGTTAAAGTAGCTACTCAGGTCTGTGGAAGGTGGGTAGTGATTTTCTACAGAGATCAGTGCTGGAACTGTTATTCACTATTTACATAACTGGATTGGATTCAATTGAAGATCATTGAATTTACAATGCAGAAGGAGGCCATTCAGCTCATTGAGTCCACACCAGCCCTTGGAAAGAGCACCCCACCCAAGCCCACACCTCCACCCTATCCCCGTATCCTCAACTAACCTTTTGGACACTAAGGGCAATTTAGCATGGCCAATCCACCTAACCAGCACATCTTTGGACTGTGGGAGGAAACCGGAGCACCCAGAGGAAATCCACGCAGACACGGGGAGAAAGTGCAGACTCCGCAGACAGTAATTCAAGCCAGGAATCAAACCCGAGACCCTGAAGCTGTGAAGCAACTGTGCTAACCACTGTGCTACCGTGCTGCCCTAAGTATAAAAAATTGCAAACTACAACAAATTTTGAGGTGCTGTTAAATAAGACTCCTATGGCAAAATACAAAAAGACATTAGTGGCAAGTATTCTGAAATATAGGTACATGTAAAGTGGTAGGAGTAACAAGGATCACTTATTCCTTAGAAAATAAGAATCTAAGTGGGCTTGAGGTGCTAAGCAACTTAGGGATGTAGACTGTTTAAAGAAGCAATGTGGATTAACACAGCCATAAAAGTACAACGTCCTGGAACATAATTCAATCGCGGATTGTAAGGTTACCATGAGCGTTTTGATTAAAGAACATTAAATTAAAACATTGGTTTCCTGAGAAGCTGCCAGAGCTACTGACTATTTCCAACACTTTATGTTTTTAATTCAGATTGTCGGGATCTACAGTACTTTGGGTTTGTGGACATTTTTCTGGAGGCTTGACTCTGGGGGCGGGGGGGGGGGGAAGAGGTCCAACTCTCAGACTCCAATCCCAGGGTGGAGTCCAGCTCCTTCTCCCTGTTGCACTCACCCTGATAGGGCTTCATCAGACTGTGCTCCCGTTTCAGGTGCTCGCTGTTGCCGTCCGTCATGTCACCTGCGGCCGGTCCCAGGCATAGGCAGGGGATGAGAAGCAGCGCCCAGCTGCCGAGTGTTAGGGCCTGCTCTCTCCATTGGGAACAGCTCCTCCTCCCGCTGCCCCAGACAGATACACCCGTCGCCATCTTCTCCACACTCACTTCCGGTCAGTCCGCCGTTTCCAGGAACCCCCGGAACGCAGAGCAGAGAGGGGAGGGAAGGGAAGGGAAGGAGGTTGAAGGAACACACTTCCGCTTTCCCGGGGCCTGCCCTCCTGCAGCCAGAGCTGGATCCGGAGACGGCGCGTGAATGCTGCTCACTGAAACCAGGACCTCGATGGCAGATCCGGTTAATGGCAGCCCGGAGGTTCAATAGTGCTGCACCTGGGCCAACCAATCAGCGAAGAGCAGCTCATCGTTGGGCGAAGACATCACAGGCTGGCCTCGAGCTGAGGTCAAAGGTTGGAGCTCGGGCGAGAAATGGACAATGTACAGCACAGTGTACATGGATAATGTGTCAGTGTGCACAGCTCAGTATGTCAGTGTACAGCACAGTCCATGGACAATGTGCTAGTGTGACAGCACAGTGTCCATGGACAGTGTGCAATAGACAATGTGTCAGTGTGCACAGCTCAATATGTCAGTGTACAGCACAGTCCATGGACAATGTGTTCGTGTGACAGTAGTGTCCATGGACAGTGTGTCAGTGTGCACAGCACAGTGTACATGGACAATGTCAGTGTGCACAACACAGTGTACATGGACAATATGTCAGTGTTACACCACAATCTACATGGACAATGTGTCTGTACAGTTCAGTGTGTGCAGCACAGTGTACATGGACAACCTGTGTACAATGCAAGCGTCTACAGCAGTTTGCATGGATAGTGTGTCAATGTGTACAGCAAAATGTGCATGGACAGTGTCTACAGCACAATGCATATGGACAGTATGTCAATGCGTACAGCACAGTGTACATGGACAGTATGTCGGTGTGTACAGCAACATACATGGCCAGTGTGTACAGCACAATGAATGTGGATAATGTGTACACAGTGTGCATGGTCAGTATATCAGTGTGCACAGCACAATGTACATGGACTACATGACAGTGCAGCGCAATGCACTTGACAATGTATAGCACAATGTATATGGACAGTGTGTACAGCACAATATACAGACACAGTGTGTACAGCACCATGTACATGGACAGTGTGTGCAGCACAATGTACATGGACAGTATGTCACTGTGCACATGGTCAGTGTGTACAGTACAATGTACATTATGTCAGTGTGTACAGCAGTGTGCATAGACAGTGCGTACAGCACAATTGAAATGGATAGCATGTTAGTGAAGCACACAGTGCATGGACCGTGTGACAGTGTACAGCACTGTGCTCTTGGTCAGTGTGTTCAGTACAATGGACATTATGTCTGTGTACAGCACAATTTGCATGAACAGTATATCAGCGAAGCACACTGTACATGGACAGTATGTCTGTGTACAGCACAATGTACATGGACAGTATATCAGTGTGCACAGCACAATGTCAATGTGTACAGCACAAGGTGGATGGACAGTATATCAGTGTGCACACCACAAGGTGGATGGACAGTATATCACTGTGCACAGCACAATGTGTCCATGTGTACAGCACAATGTGCATGGACAGTATGTCAGTGAAGCACACTGTACATGGACAGTATGTACAGCATAGTGTACATGAGCAGTGTGTCTGTGTACACCACAGTATGCATGGACGTATGTCAGCACAAGGTACATGGACAGTGTGTCAGTGTATACAGCATCATGTGCATGGACCATGTGTACAGCACCATGCACATGGGCATATCATAGAATTTACAGTGCAGAAGGAGGCCATTCAGCCCATCAGGTCTGCACCGGCTCTTGGAAAGAGCACCCTACCCAAGCCCACACCCCCATCCCATCCCCATAACCCAGCAACCCCACCCAACACTAAAGGCAATTTGGACTCTAAGGACAATTTATCACGGTCAATCCACCTAACCTGCACATCTTTGGACTGTGGGAGGAAACCCACGCACACACGGGGAGAACGTGCAGACTCCTCACAGACAGTGACCTAAGCCGGGAATCGAACCTGGGACCCTGGAGCTGTGAAGCAATTGTGCTAACCACTATGTGAGTGTGTAGAGCACAATGTGCATGGACAGTGTGTACAGCACAATGTACGTGAACAGTGTTTCAGTGTGTACAGTACAATGAACATGGACAGAGTGTACAGCACAATATATCTGGACAGTATGTCTGTGTACAGCACAATGTGAATAGACCATGTGTACAGCATAATATACATGGACAATATGTCAGTGACACAACACATGTATATGGAGAGTGTGCACGAGACAATGTACATGGAACGTCCAACACAATGTATATAGGACAGTATGCTGGGATAATCACAAGAATACCAATATTTGTGAATAGAATAACTGCATACTTCTCCATGTTGATGCCTCTACAAATCAAAGTCCATTTGCCAACTGATCAGCACTCTTCTCATTCAGTATAAAGTTACTGTTTCCCCTGACATTGGTATTTTTGCAAATTGTCCTGATGAGTGTAAGAAGCAAAGCCTCAACAAAATATATTTTTTCAACAATACTCAAGTTCTGTACAAACAGTGTATTAACAGAAATGAAAGCACATAAATTGAACTGAATCCTGGGCTATTCTGTTCTGTGTAAACAAACAACGCACCACATAGCACTTATCGCCATAGTTGAAATGAAATGAAAATCGCTTATTGTCACGAGTAGGCTTCAATGAAGTTACTGTGAAAAGCCCCTAGTCGCCACATTCCAGCACCTGTTCGGGGAGGCTGGTACGGGAATTGAACCGTGCTGCTGGCCTGCTTGGTCTGCTTTAAAAGCCAGTGATTTAGCCCAGTGAGCTAAACCAGCCCCTGTTATTTGAAAATGACCTGCTTTACATTTTTTTAATGTCCGGAACCTGAGCATCACTGGCTAGACCAGCATTTATTGTCCATCCCTAATTGCTCTTGAGAAGGTGGTGGTCAGCCACTTTCATTTTTTTAAAATTTAAAGTGCCCAATTCTTTTTTTCCCAATTAAGAGACAATTTAGCATGGCCAATCCATCTACCATCAGTGTTGTTGGAGCTGCACTCATATACTTTATAAAGTTGTTCAATATGTAACAGAAGAGAGTAATGGCACCATATTAGAAGGAGTTTAAGAAGGATCTCCAAAAATGAGTTGCAGGGCCCGGCGATGTGTTGTACCTGCATGATGTGGGAGCTGGTGGACCCTGTTGTGGTTCCTATTGACCACATCTGTAGCAAGTGTTGATTGCTTGAGGAACTTCGGCTCAGAGTTGATGGGCTGGAGTCTGAGCTTCGGACACTGCGACACATCAGGAAGGGGGAGAGTTATCTGTCTGCAGTGTTTCAGGAGGCAGTCGCGCCCCTTTGATTAACTACCTTGAATTTGGCCAGTGGTCAGGGACAGGAGGGTGTGACTATGAGTGAGGCAGGTAAAGGGTTCCCAGATGTAGGATTGCAGGAACCTCAGCCTTGTCCCCAACAGGTTCGAGGTTTTGGCTCCCTGTGTGGATGAGAGCTGGCACTGTGGGGAGGATGAGCAAACTGACCATAGCACCATGGTACAAGTTTGGGGGAAGAGAAAGAGAAGAGAAATGTAGTCGTAATTGGGAATAGTATAGTTAGGGGCATAGACACTGTTCTCTGTGATCAGGATCGAGAATCCCGAAGGTTGTGTTGCCTGCCTGGTGCTCGGGTTTGGGATATCTCATCCAGGCTGCAGAGGAATGTGGAGTGGGAGGGTAAAGATCCAGTTGTCGTGGTCCACGTAGGTATTAACAACATAGGAAAAACAAGGATAGAGGTTCTGCTGAAGGAATATGGTGGAGGCGTAGTAGGGCGATCTTTCCAAGGGCCGGTGCAGACTCGATGGGCCAAATGGCCGCCTTCTGCACTATAGATTCTGTGAAATTAAAAAGTAGAACCAAAATGGTTCTGGATTATTACCTGAGCCACGAGCCAATTGGCACAGGGTCAATAAGAGTAAAGAGGTAACTGCATGGCTCGAAAGTTGGTGTGGGAGAAAATTTGTTTGAATTCATAGGACATTAGCACAATTACTGAGGAAGGAGGGAGCTGTTCCGATGGGACGGTCATCACCTGAATCATGCTGGGACCAGAATCCTGGTGAATCACATAACTAGGGCAGTAGACATGGCTTTAAACTAAATAGTGGGGGAAGAGTTCAGTTGTATGGAAAATTAGAAAATCAAAGTTAAAGGAGAAGGTAGAAATGCAGGTTAATGATGAGGACTTTAAACTCGTCAAAGGGGGCGAGGAGATGTTAATTAAGTTTCCCGAACAAGTAATGGAACAGAGAGTATGAAAAGTGGCAGGAATCTAACTTCAAGCGGCGCTGAGGACCTGGGTTCAAATCCCAGCCCTGGTCACTGTCCTAATGGATTTTCACATTCTCCCCATGTCTGCGTGGGTTTCACCTCCACAACCCAAAGATGTGCAGGTTAGGTGGATTGACCACGCTAAATTGCCCCTTAATTGGAAGAAAAAATAATTGGGTACTTTAAATTTATATTTAAATAAAGGAATCTAACTATGAGAAGTGGGGCGGTCAAAGCAAAACTGAGGGTGTTGTATCTAAATGCATACAGTATATGAAACATAAATGAGCTTGTAGCTCATTTGTAGGTAAATGAGCTTGTAGCACTCATTGAAATTGGCCAGTTTGATATTGTGGGCATACAGACACGTAGATGCCAGAGAATGAAGACTGATATCTAAATATCAAGCATATGTGTCTTATCAAAAGGAAAGGCAGATGGGCAGATGGGGCGGGGTTGCCTTGCTAGTAAGAAATGAAATTAAATAGATAGCAAGAAGTGACTTAGGGCTGGAAGGCGAAGAATCTGTGTGGATAGAGCTGAGGAATCGCAAAGGGAAAAAACTCTGAAGGGAGTTATGTACAGGACCCTTAGCAGTAGTCAGGATGTGGGGAAGAAAATAAATCAGGATATAGAAAAGGCATTTAAGAAAGGCAATATTACAAAAATCATGGGGAACATCAACATGCAGGTGGGCTGGGAAAATCAGGTTGATAGCGGATCCTAAGTAAAGGAATTAGTGGAATGTCTACAGGATGATTTTTTTTTGGAGCAGCTTGTGGGAGAAACCACTCGGGAACAGGCAATTCTGGATTTGGTGATGTGTAATGAGGCAGACTTGATTAGGGAACTTAAGGTGAAGGAACCCTTAGAAAGAAGTGACCACAATATGAATTTACCCCGTAGTTTGAGAGGAAGAAGCTGCAATCAGATGTAATGGTATTACAATTGAGTAAAGGTAACTACAGATTCATGAGGGAGAAGCTGGCCAGAGTTGATTGAAATGAAAATCGCTTATTGTCACAAGTAGGCTTCAAATGAAGTTACTGTGAAAAGCCCCTAGTCTCCACATTCCGGCGCCTGTTCGGGGAGGCTGGTTCAGGAATTGAACCGTGCTGCTGGCCTGCCTTGGTCTGCTTTAAAAACCAGCTATTTAGCCCTGTGCTAAACCAGCCCCTAAAAGGGCTGGGGAACCTAGCAGGGAAGATCATGGAACAGCAATGGCAGGTGTTTTGGGGGGGTTATTTGGCAGGCACACCAGAAATTCATCCCAAGGAGGAGGAAACATGCTTAAGAGGAGGACGAGGTGACCATGGCTGACAAGGGGAGTTAGGGACAGCATAAAAGCAAAATAAAAAGCATACAAGGTGGTGAGGATTAGTGGGAAGCCAGAGAATTGGGAGGACAACTAAAAAAGCAATAAGGGGGGAGAAGATGAAATATGAGTATAAGCAGGCTAGTATTATAGAAGGTTGCAAAAGTATCTGTGATATATAAAAGGCTAGAGAAAGGCAAGAATGGACATTGGACCACTGTAAATGAGATTGGAGAAGTAGTAATGGGGAACAAAGAAATGGCAGAGGAACTGAATAGGTATTTAGCATCAATCTTCACAGTGGAAGGCACCAGTGGCATACCAGAACTTGAGTCAGGGGCAGAGGTGAGTGTAATAGCCATCATTAAGGAAAAGGTGCTGGAGAAGTTGAAAGGTCTGAAGCTGGATAAATCACCCGAAACTGGATGGACTACACCCCAGGATTCAAAAGGAGATAGCTGAGGAGATTGTGGAGGCATTGGTGGTGATCTTTTAGGAATCACTGGAGTCAGGGACGGTTCCAGAACACTGGAAAATGGCTAATGTAACCCCACAGTTTAAGAAGGGAGGGAGGTAGAAAGCGGGAAATTTATAGACCGGTTAGCCTGACTTTGTTCGTTGGTAAGAAATTATAGACCATTATTAAAGATGAGATTGTGGAGTACTTGGAAGTGCATGATAAAATAGGACTGAGTCAGCATGGTTTTGTTAAAGGGATGTAATGCCTGACAAATCTGTTAGAATTCTTTGAGGAGGTAACAAGGAAGTTAGACAGAGGAGAACGAGTGGAAGTGATCTACTTGGATTTCCAGAAGGCCTTTGACAAGGTGCCATACAGGAGGTTGCTAAATAAGATACAAACCCGTGGTGTTAGGGGCAAGGTCCTGGAATGGATAGGGGATTGGCTGCGTGGCAGAAGGCAGAGAGTGGGGATAAAGGGATCTTTTTCAGGGTGGGAGCCGATGACTCGTGGTGTTCGCAGGGGTCAATGTTGACACCGCAACTATTTGTGAGCACAGTAAGAAGTCTTACATCACCAGCTCCATCATCAGATTGGAACCAGATGAAGGAGCTGCGCTCCGAAAGCTAGTGATTCGAAACAAACCTGTTGGACTTTAACCTGGTGATTTAAAACTTCTTACTGTGCCCACCCTAGTCCAACACCCGCATCTCCACATCATTTCTGATATACATTAACGATCTGGAAGAAGGAACTGAGGACATTGTTGCTATGTTCGCATATGATCCAAAGATATGTGGAGGGCAGGTAGTGTTGAGGAAGCGGGAAGGCTATAGAAGGACGTGGACAGACTAAGAGAGTGGGCAAAGAAGTGGCAAATGGAATATAATGTGGAAAAGTGTGCGGTTATGCATTTTGAGAGGAAGATTAGAGGCAAAGACTATTTTCTTTTTTTTTTAAATTTAAAGTACCCAATTCTTTTTTTCCAATTAAGGGGCAAATTAGCGTGGCTAATTTACCTACCCTGACATCTTTTTGGGTTGTGGGGATCAGACCCACGCAGACACGGGAGAATGTGCAAACTCCACACGGGGCCAGGATCGAACCCGGGTCCTCGGCGCTGTGAGGCAGCAGTGCTAACCACTGCACCACTGTGCTGCCCCTGACTATTTTCTAAATGCGAAAAGGCTTCGGAAATCTGAAACACAAAGGGATTTAGGAGTCCTGGTCAGTTGACAGGTTCAGTTGACAGTTAGGAAGGCAAATGCAATGTTAGCATTAATTTCGAAAGGGCGAGAATACAAGACCAGGGATGTACTTCTGAGGATATATAAGCCTTTGGTCAGATCCCATTTGGAATATTGTGAGCAGTTTTGGGCCCCTTTTCTAAGGAAGGATGTGCTGGCCTTGGAGAGGGGCCAGAGAAGGTTCACAACAATGATCCTGGGAATGAAGGGCTTGTCATATGAGGAGCGGTTGAAGTCTCTGGCTCTGTACTCAGAATTTAGAAAGATGAGGGAGGAATCTCATTGAAACTTACAGAATACTGAGGGGCCTGGATAGAGTGAATGTGGAGAGGATGCTTCCACTCGTAGGAGAAACCGAGGGCATAGCCTCAGACTGAAGGGACGATCCTTTAAAACTGAGATGAGGAAGAATTTCTTCAGCCAGAGGGTGGTGAATCTGTGGAACTCATTGCCGCAGAAGGCTGTGGAGGCCAAGTCACTGAGTGTCTTTAAGACAAAGATAGATAGGTTCTGGGTTAATAAGGGAATCAGGGGTTATGGGCAGAAAGCAGGAGAATGGAGATGAAAAACTATGAGCCATGATTGAATGGCGGATCAGACTCAATGGGCCGAATGGTCTAATTCTGCTCCTATATGAAATGGATTACATGTTTTGAAATCGACATGGAAGGTTTATATAATTGGCCACTATTATGATTTTGTGTTTTAATGACAAATCTTTTTGGAATATTACCGGTCACTGTTGTAAGCTCACATTCGCCAATGAACCACACGTTTCTGTCAGTTCATGATCTGGTATATATGATGAGCCCAACAGTTGAATAGGAAATCTTCACCACTATAATTTGCTTTGTTAGATTATATATCACAGTCCACTAGGTGATGTCTTTGACTTTAGCATGTGGATTGAATATACACTATCATGCCAAGTCTCAGGATGTAAACCAATGGGTCAATTTATTTCATATTAATCTGGCAATTGTGCTCTGCTTTGTTCAAGCTGTATTATTATGATAAGTACAAAGAATGGCATTCAGAAATGTCAAAACTGCAAAACATTTTTGCACAGCTTCTCAACACTGACTTCTTGTGTTACTAAATAGGATCACAAGGTATCTGACCAGTTTCCACCATTAACTGACCAATGCCAATACTGTAATATCTCCCACTGAAAACCCTTTGAGATATGCTGGGAGACAGGACAACAAGAACTGCAGTTCTGATGAAAGGTCACAGACCTGCAATATTAGAAACTGCCAGACTGCTGAGGATTGGTTTTTGTTTCCAATTTGCAGCATCCACAGTATTTTGCTTTTGTGTGAAGACATTAAACGCCTCTTTGTTCAAATAGGAAAAGCCACAGGTGCATAATGACACATCCTCATCCACTGGATGAGTGCAGCTCCAACAACACTCAAGAAGCTCGACACCACAGGTTAGGTTAATCTTAGATTAGGATAAATGGTCGGCACAACATCGAGGGCCTAAGGGCCTGTACTGTGCTGTACTATTCTATGTTCTATGTTCCCGCTTGATTTTCACCCCATTGGCCACCTTAAACATTCAATCCCTCCACCACCAACACACTGTGGTAGCAGTGTCCACAATCTACAAGATGCACTGCAGCACCTCACCAAGGTTCCTTGAACAGCATCTTCCAAACCTCTATCACCTAGAACAATGATGGGCAATCTATGCTAGTGAGTAGGCCACATGAATAGCCATCCTTCATCTCAGTGGGCCACAAGGTTGAAATAAGGCTTGTGTACTCACACCACTCCATGATTAAGATTAAATGCATTGAACACACACCGAATATTTCATAATGAGATACAGAAAATGCTAAATCATTCACATTACACAGTAGCACAGCACTGTTGCTTCACATCTCCAGGATCCCAGGTTCGATTCCCGGCTTGGGTCACTGTGTGTGTGGAGTCTGCATGTTCTCCTTGTGTCTGCGTAGGTTTCCTCCAGGTGCTCCGGTTTCCTCCCTCAAGTCCTGAAAGACGTGCTGTTAGGTGAATTCTCTCTCTGTGTACCTGAACAGGTGCCGGATGTGGTGACTAGGGGCTTTTCACAGTAACTTCATTGCAGTGTTAATGTAAGCCTACTTGAGACAATAATAAGATTTGATTTTTAAAAATTAATTATTTAATCTGCGTGTTTTCATGCATCATTCTCCAAAGGTCTATTGTTAAAGTAATGATCTTGTAACTAAAGAATACAGAATTCCAGAGTATATTCAGATAGGAAATCACTCCAAACAAAATGCCTTTTAGGGTGCTATGGTGGCACAGTGGTTAGCACTGCTAGCTTAATCTCATACAAGGCACATAGGGATACATTTGGAAAGATGGAGAGGCAGAGGCTGGTGGACTCCATTCTCGAGGTGGACCGGCAGTACCCGATCACCTCGACACCGGGATTATTGGCGAACAGAAAGGAACTGCGATTGGATTTTGAGTTGCTGTCAATGGGTAAGGCATTGAGCCAGCTGTGATGCTCAAGGAGGTCCTTTTATGAATATAGGGAGAAGGCAGCTGTCTGTTAGCTCACCAGCTGAGGTGGCAGACTGCCTACCGGGAGATAGTGCAGGTCAATGTCCCGGGCGACGGGTTGGTTTCTGGTCCAGAGGAGGTTAATGAGGTATTTGAGGCTTCTACCAGGGCTGTATAAGTCAGAGCTCCCGGAGGAGCATTTATCAATGATGCAATTTTTGGATGGATCGAGCAGGAGAGAATGTGGGTTATACTGACCTATTTTGCTGTTAATCGCTGGTGCTAAGTTCTTGGCTAAAGTGTTGGCAATGCGTTTGGAGCCCTGCCTATCTGGGGTGATTTCTGAGGAGCAGACAGGATTTGTTAAGGGCCGACATTTGTCAGCCAACATTGGGAGATTGTTAAATGTTGCATTGTTGCCCTCCTTAGGGACCGAGCCAGAGGTGATTAATTCGATGGACGCAGAGAAAGCATTTGATAGGTTTGAGTGGGGGTACCTCTTTGAGATCCTTGGGCAATTTGGCTTTGAGTCAAAATTTATATCATGGATTAGGCTTTTGTACAGGGCCCCACTGCGAGTGTGCATACTAATGCCCTGAGCTCAGGTTATTTCCAACAGAACAGGGGTACAAGGCAGGGGTGTCCATTGACTTTGCTTTTGTTTGCCTTAGCAATCGAGCCACTGGCCATTGCGTTGAGGTCGTCTACCAGATGGAATTGGATAGAGCATGGGGGAGGAAGCATAGACTGTCCTTGTATGCGGATAATTTGCTTCTATATATCACAAACCCACTCTCCAATGTGGGGAGTGTGGTGAATTTATACTGTATTGTAATTCACACTGTATTGCATTGCATTGTATTATGTCCTTGTGGGCTCTGTATGTGAGCCGTTGCGCGGCTCTGCCCATAGGGGGAAATGAAGAGCTTGTACAGGGCTCCACCCTTGGCTCCGCCCATGGCACATCCCACTACCGGAAGTATAAAGTGCTGCAGCCGTGAGCCTGCTCTCAGTTCCTCTGGTCGCAGGCAGGCTCAATTGTAAGACTATTAAAACCACAGTTTACTTCCAATCGTGTCTAGTGAATTGATGGTCACATCAATTTAATAGTCTTAGAAAACTTGAAGAAAACTACTATGGAATCAGCCCTCAAACCTGTTCGACTAGAACTCGACCCGCAGGCTGCAGAGGCGAAGGATATGTTCCTACACTGGCTTCGATGTTTCAAGGCCTACCTGGCTGAATCAAGCACATCCGAGACTACAGAGGAGCAGAAACTCAGCCTACTACACGCACGGGTGAGCCATCGTATTTCTACGCAACTCAATTGTACCACCTCATATACTGAGGCCCTGGCTATGCTCGACCGATTGTATGTGCGGCCGATTAACGAGGTCTACGCGCGGCACATTTTCACGACCCGCCGCCAGCGCCCCGCAGAGTCGCTAGGAGACTTTCTGTGCCATTTAAAAGCCCTTGCTCGGGACTGCAATTTTCAGGCTGTAACACCCTCCCAGCATATGAAACTCGCTGTATGTGATGTATACGTTGCAGGGCTCAGGTCTTACTATGTGCGCCAGCGATTACTTGAAAAAGGGGCCCAGAACTTGGAGGACACGGTAGAGTTAGCTACGACTATGGAGGTCGCGTTCCGCAGTCTGAACTCATTCCCCTCGGACCAAGCGACCCCATCGTGGGCCCCCGACCAGCGACTGCCCCAGGCCTGCGCCGCGCGGCCACCCACCCACTATGGAGCGCCAGTGTGCCATTTTTGTGGCCAGCCCCAACACCCACAGCAGCACTGCCCGGCCTGCAACGCGACCTGCAGCAGCTGCGGTCGCAAAGGACACTATGCCCGAGTATGCGTGGCAAAATCGAAACTTTCTAACTCCCCTGCAGTCCAGAGCACTCGCCTCCCAAACTCACAGGCCTGCAGGCCCCGTAATGTTGCCACGTGTCTGCCGACTCCGCCTCAACCCGACATGTGCGACTCATGGGGGCCGCCATCTTGGCAATCCTCCTCCACGCGGCTGGCCACGTGTGCGAGTCATGGGGGCCACCATCTTGGATGCCATCTTCCTCGCCGCCCGCCACGTGCGATCCACGGGGGTGGCCATCTTGGACGCCATCTTCTTCATCACCCGCCACGTGCGATCAACGGGGGCCGCCAACTTGGCCATCAACCGAACCGAACCTTGATGACTACGACCTCAGCGGACAGTCATCACGGGGCCACTCCAGCACAGCTGATCCAGCCGCCGACTACCTGCAACTCAATGCAGTCACGTTGGACCAGTCGCGTCCGAAGCACCTCCAGAGCTCGATGATGTCCGTTAAAATCAACAGGTACAGGACACCTTGCCTCTTCGACTCCGGGAGCACCGAGAGCTTCGTACATCCTGACCTGGTAAGACGCTGTTCGCTCCCTATCTTCCCTGCACGCAAACTATCTCCCTCGCCTTGGGCTCGCACTCAGTCCACATACAAGGGCGCACCGTCGCGACCCTAACGATTCAGGGCACCAGCTACTCTAATTTCCAGCCGTACGTACTCCCCGACCTCTGCGCCCCACTCTTACTCGGGCTCGATTTCCAATGTAATCTCAAGAGCCTCACACTCAGCTTCGGCGGACCCCTACCTCCACTCACTATCTGCAGTCTAGCGACACTAAAAATCGACCCCCTCCACTCTTCGCTAATCACACTGCTAACTGCAAACCCGTAGCCACTCGCAGCAGGCGGTATAGCCTGCAGGACAGGGTATTTATTAGAGCCGAAGTCCAGCGGCTCCTACGTGAGGGAGTCATAGAGGCCAGTAACAGCCCCCGGAGAGCTCAGGTGGTGGTCGTCAAGATCGGGGAAAAGTTCCGAATGGTGGTTGATTATAGCCAAACCATTAACAGGTTCACGCACCTCGATGCGTACCCACTCCCCAGAATTGCAGACATGGTTAATCAGATCGGCCAGTACCGCATATTCTCCACGGTGGATCTGAAGTCTGCATACCACCAGCTCCCAATCTGCCCGGAGGACCGCCACTACACGGCGTTCAAGGCAGATGGCCACCTCTTCCATTTCCTCCGGGTCCCCTTTGGTGTCACGAATGTGGTCTCGGTGTTCCAACGAACAATGGACCGAATGGTGGACCAGTACGGGCTGCGGGCCACGTTTCCGTACATGGACAATGTCACCATCTGCGCCCATGATCAGCAGGACCACGACGCCAATCTCCACCGATTTCTCCAAACCGCCGAGAAACAACCTCACCTACAATACGGAGAAATGCGTTTTCCGCACTACCAGACTAGCCATCCTTGGCTATGTGGTGGAAAACTGAGTCCTGGGCCCCGACTTGGACCGTATGCGCCCCCTCTTACAATTCCCTCTCCCTCATTGTCCCAGGGCCCTCAAGAGGTGCCTGGGATTTTTCTCTTATTATGCCCAGTAGGTCCCCCAGTATGCGGACAAAGCCCGCCCACTATTTAAGACCACACTCTTCCCACTGTCAGCTGAGGCCCGCCAGGCCTTCAACTGCATTAAGGAGGACATCGCCAAAGCCGCCATGCGGGCAGTGGATGAATTCGTCCCCTTTCAGGTGGAGAGCGATGCCTCAGAGGTCGCTCTCACCGCCACTCTGAATCAGGCAGGGAGACCAGTCATCTTCTTCTCCCGAACCCTCTCCGCTTCGGAACTTCGACACTCCTCAGTCGAAAAGGAAGCTCAAGCCATTGTGGAAGCTGTACGGCACTGGAGGTACTACCTCGCAGGTAGGAGGTTTACCCTCATCACCGACCAAAGATCGATTGCTTTCATGTTTGACAACTCACAAAGGGGCAAAATTAAAAATGATAAAATCTTGCAGTGGAGGATCGAACTCTCCACCTATAATTACGATATCATATATCGACCGGGGAAGCTCAACGAGCCCCCAGATGCCCTGTCCCGCGGCACGTGCGCCAGCGCGCAAGACGACCGCCTATCCACAACGACCTCAGCCACCCGGGGGTCACCCGGCTCGCCCACTACATCAAAGCCCGAAATCTGCCTTTCTCCACCGAGGAGGTAAAAGCCATCACCAGGGATTGCCCGATCTGCGCGGAGTGCAAACCGCACTTCTATAGACCAGACAAGGCCCACCTGGTAAAGACTTCCCGGCCCTTTGAACGCCTGAGCATCGATTTCAAAGGGCCACTCCCCTCGACCAATCGAAATGTGTACTTTCTTAACGTCATCGATGAATTCTCCCGCTTCCCGTTTGCCATCCCATGCCCCGATATGACCTCTCACACAGTGATCAGAGCCCTGCACAGTGTCTTCACCCTGTTCGGTTTCCCCAGCTACGTACACAGCGACAGGGGTTTGTCCTTCATGAGCGACGAGCTGCGTCAGTACCTGCTCGACAAGGGCATCGCCTCGAGCAGGACTACCAACTACAACCCCAGGGGCAACGGGCAGGTGGAGAGGGAGAACGCGACGGTCTGGAAGACCGTCCTACTGACCCTCAGGTCCAGGAATCTCCCGACATCCCATTGGCAGGAGGTCCTCCCAGACGCGCTCCATGCAATTAGGTCCCTCCTATGCACCGCCACCAACCAGACCCCTCACAAACAACTATTTGTTTTCTCTAGGGGCACTACCATGGGGGCTTCGCTCCCATCCTGGTTGAGGACACCGGGCCCGGTTCTCCTCCGGAAGCACGTCCGGACACACAAAACAGACCCGCCAGTAGAGAAAGTGCTACTGCTTCATTCGAACCCCCAATACGCCTTTATTGAATACCCCGACGGCCGTCAGGACACCGTTTCGCTCCGGGACCTGGCACCTGCAGGATCCACCACCACCACCACCACTGTCGAGGTACCCCTCACACTACACCCCACTCAACCCCCCACGCCCTGCGCCCCCGCGCCTATAGGTTCCCTGCCCACGCCCTGCGCCCCCGCGCCTATCGTTTCCCTGCCCACGCCCTGCGCCCCCATGCCTATAGGTTCCCTGCCCACGCCCTGCGCCCCCGCGCCTATAGGTTCCCTGCCCACGCTCGGCGCCCCCACGCCTATAGGTTCCCTGCCCACGCCCTGCGCCCCCGCGCCTATAGGTTCCCTGCCCACGCCCTGCGCCCCCGCGCCTATAGGTTCCCTGCCCACGCTCGGCGCCCCCGCGCCTATAGGTTCCCTGCCCACGCCCTGCGCCCCCACGCCTATAGGTTCCCTGCCCACGCCCTGCGCCCCCGCGCCTATAGGTTTCCTGCGTCGCCCGTCGCACCGGTCAGGAATGAAGCTCGGACCGAAACACCCCCGAGTCCACCCTCATACCCACACCGATCGTCATCACCCAGCCACCCGAAGAGGCTGCAACCCCGGTGCTCCGCTGATCCCAAAGGACGACTCGGCCACTGGACCTGCTCAACTTGTAGACCCGTCACCCCCGCCAGACTTGATTTTCTTTACAGGGGGTGAATGTGGTGAATTCATACTGTATTGTAATTCACACTGTATTGCATTGTATTATGTCCTAGTGGGCTCTGTATGTGAGCCGTTGTGCTGCTCTGCCCAAGGGGGAGATGAGGAGCTTCTACAGGGCTCCACCCTTGGCTCCGCCCATGGCCCCTCCCACTACCGGAAGTATCAAGTGCTGCAGCCGTGAGCCTGCTCTCAGTTCCTCTGGTCACTGGCAGGCTCAGTTGTAAGACTATTAAAACCACAGTTTACTTCCAATCATGTCTCCAGTGAATTGATGGTCACATCAGGGAGATAATGAAGTTGCCCAGAAAGTTTGGTTCCTTTTCAGGGTACAAGCTGAATCTGGTCAAGAGTGAATGGTGAAGGCCGCTTTAACCTCAGCTGGAAAGATACAGTTGGTGATGAATATTCTCAAAGGTTTTTGTTTTTGTTCTAGTGTCGCCCAGTCATTCTTCGAAAGGTTTTCTTTTGCAGGGTTAATAAATTGATACCTACGTTTGTTTGGGCTGATAGTACCACTCTGGTTCGTAGGATGTTTCTGCAAAGGGATTTCTGGGGTGGGGGGTGGCACTACAGATTCTGTTATGTTACTATTGGGTGGCAAATATTGATATGATGAGCGGGTACTTCAGGGAGCTGGATTCTATATGGGGGTGGATGGAGGAGGGTTTGTGCATAGAGTCGAGTGAGGGCCTTGGTTACTGCCACACTCCCTTTTTCCTCTGCAAGATTCTCTTTGAGCCTGAGTGGCGAAAGCCACTTTGAGGATCTGGAATCAATTAGGCAGTGTTTTAAACTGGACTCCACGTTACTGCTGGTTCTGATTTGCAGGGACCATGGCTGGGATTCTCCAAAATCCCGGCCAAGTGTTGATGCCAGCGTAAACACTGGAGTAGTGTATGCCGGCGTCAACGGGCCTCCTGGCCCAGCAATTCAGCGGTCTTCAGGGGGCCAGAAATGCGCCGGAGTGCTGCGCGCTCTAAGGCGGCCCTGCACGGCCAGCGCGGGTCCGCACATGCACGCGCCAGCCATCTCCGTGCCAGCGCATGCGCGTGGTTGCCGTCTCCGCACCAGCGCCGAAGCCCCGATCGCGGGCCTGGACCCCGTGGAATCTCCCCCCGGAGTCAAATCCCCCCGTCCCCCACCAGAACGTCCACCGTGGCTGCGGGTCTGAGCTCCTACTGGGTGGTACCAGGTTGGAACTACGGCGGCGGGACTCCACGAGAGTTTGGCCGGTCGACCATGGAGAATTGCCATGGAGGCCTCTTTCAGCAGCCCCCGACTGGTGCCGCGGCGACTACACGGGCGTAATTGGCGCCGATTCTCCGGTCACTGGGGAATCGCGTCCCGGCGTCGGAGTGGCATGGCGGGAATTACCCACGTCCCCGGCGATTCTCTGACCCGGCGCGAGCTCAGAGAATCCCGCCCCATAGGTTTGTGCAGTCTGGCTTAGATTCATCGTTCAGGGCATGGGAGAGGGAGGGGTTGGAGAGGATTTTTTAATTATAAATTTAGATACCTAATTTCTTTTTTTTCCCAATTAAGGGGCAATTTAGGGTAGCCAATGCAACTACCCAGCACATCTTTTTTTTGGGTTATGGGGGTGAGACCCACACAGACACAGAGAGAATAGTGCAAACTCCACCCAGACAGTGACCTGGGGCCAGGATTGAACCCAGGTCCTCAGCGCCGTGAGGCAGCAATGCCGGGGCTGGAGAGCTGTTTCTTGCTGGTAGGTTCGCCGGCCTAGACGAGTTGTTAGAGAAGTTCCAGCTTCTGAGGCGGAACATATTCAGGTACTTTCAGATGCACAATGTTTTAAATAAGGAGTTTCCTTCATTTCCTGTTACTGTCGCCCTCATTTTTGTACAGGGTCCTGTCCTTGGCCGAGATAGAGGAGGGTAAGATTTTGGATATTTATGGACAGATAGTGACGGAGCAGGCTTTGTTGGAAGAAGTAAAGGGAAGTGGGAGGGTGAGTTGGGTTTGCTCAATGAGGGATGTGGGGTGTGTGGAGTGAGACTCTCCATAGGGTCAACTTCATCTCCTCATGTGCGAGGTTAAGTCTGATCCAGTTTAAGATGGTGAACAGGGTGCACATGACCAGGGCACGTATGAGTGGGTCCTTTTCCGAGGTGGAGGATAGGTGTGAGTGGTGCTCGAGTGGGCCGGCGAACCACCACACAGATTTTGGTCTTTCCCCATGCTTGTTAGTGTCTGGGTCTCCTTTTTCAACACGATGGACGTTCAGCTGGAGCCGTGTCCTTTGCTGGCCATTTTTGGAGTTTTGGACTTGCTGGTGCTGCAGGCAGGGATGGAGGCAGATATCCTAGTTTTGCCTCGCTAATAGCTTGGAGGTGAGTTCTGCTTGGGTGGAGGTTCCTAGTGCCCCCTATGGCATCGGCCTGGCTGGGGAATCTGATGGAATTTTTGTACCATGAGAAAATCAAGTATACAATGAGGGTGTCGGTGGAAGGGTTCTATTTGAGATGGCAGCCTTTCATCTCCTTTTTCAGGGAACTGGTTACCATCAGCTGTTGATGGGTTGGGGGGGGGGGGCTTTAAAAAAAAATTTTGCTTTCTTTGATGGGGAAGGGAGGTGGACTGGGGGTTGGGTGAGTGTAGTTTGTGGGTAATATTGTGTGGGAATTTGCAATATTGTTGTTCTTTTGTTATAATGAAAATCTTGTTTGAATTAAAATATATATTTTTTTAAAGTACTGCTGCCTCAAAGCGCCACGTCTGATTCCAGGTGACTGTGTGGAGTTTGAACGTTCTCTCCTTGTCTGCGTGGGTTTCCTCTGGGTGCTTCGGTTTCCTCCCACAGTCCAAAGATGTGCAGGTTAGGTGGGGGTTACAGAAATAAGGTGGAGGAGTGGGTCTAGGCTGAGAGTTCTTTCGGAGGGTTGGGCAGACTCAATAGGCCAAATGGTCTCCTGCTCTGCAGGGATTCTCTGGTATGCTCTAGTTTACATTACAATGCTATAGCTTCCGTTAAACTCAAAGTTATATTCCCGAGCCAAACGCGTCAGGGCTGACTTCAGTGTTTTACCAAGAACTGCATCTATAAATGGATAATTCAACACCTAACCTGGGCTCAGTGGTAGCTGGTTATAGGTCAAACTTCACTCCAGCTGTCTGAGTGCATAAATTTGACTGGCATCCCAGCTCAGTAACAAGGGAATGCTGCACTGCCTGGGGTGTATTGTCTTGAATAAGCTGATAAACTAAGGCCTAGACTGCCCAGATAAAAGATCCCATGGAACTATGTGAATAACAGGTGGGAACTGCTCCCCAGAGCCCTTAACCAGCATTTGGTTATTTATCTCATTTCTGTTTGTAGGATCTTGATGAGTTCACATTGACTGCTATGTTTCCCTATATTACAATAATGGAATACACTTGAAATGTACCTATTAGCTGTGATATTTGGGAACTATTGATGTTGTGAAAGGTGCTGTAAACTTAAATTATTCTTGCAAGAAATGGTTCTTGTATTAGTTGTTATGGTAGGTGTTGAAAAGTGCAAAATTCAACCTTTCTAAGAACAATCC
The DNA here is from genome assembly GCF_902713615.1 of Scyliorhinus canicula. Lineage (NCBI taxonomy): Eukaryota > Metazoa > Chordata > Chondrichthyes > Carcharhiniformes > Scyliorhinidae > Scyliorhinus > Scyliorhinus canicula. The sequence goes on along the minus strand of NC_052149.1, from coordinate 138,710,554 downwards.
TCTCCTCGTTTAACATTTATGGGCGGCATGGTAGCACAGTGGTTAGCACAGTTACTTCACAGCTCTAGGGTCCCAGGTTCGATTCCCGGCTTGTGTCACTGTCTGTGCGGACTCTGCACGTTCTCCCCGTGTCTGCGTGGATTTCCTCCAGGTGCTCTGGTTTCCTCCCTCAGTCCAAAGATGTGCAGGTTAGGTGGATTGGCCATGCTAAATTGCCCTCAGTGTCTGTGGTAAACCACTGTTGCATCTGTATTAGGTGATGTAAGGTAGGACCAACTATTACAGGTTCGCCAGTAGCCCCTGCCTGTTGGCTCCGCCCAGGAAGAGGAGTATAAATATGCGTGTCCTCTATTCAACTGCCATTTTGCCAGCTGCTGTAAGAGGCCACGCATATTACTGCAATAAAGCAATAGTTGTACCCAATCTGAGTCTTTGTACAATTGATCGTGCATCAATTTATTGCAGTAAGATTTTCTACAAGATGGACCTCCGAATCAATTCAGGTTGCCTGCAGTTGGAGCCGCAATCCGCCGACGCCAGAAGAGACTTTAATCACTGGCTAGCTTGCTTCGAGGCTTACATAAACTCAGCGACCAACACACCGACGGAGGCTCAGAAGATACAAATCCTGTACTCAAGATTGAGCTCCAGCGTGTTTCCGCTGATCCAGGACTTATGCGGATGCCATGGCGTTCCTCAAAGAGAACTATGTGCAGAAAGCGAACTCACTCTTTGCCAGGCACGTACTCGCCACTCGCTCTCAACTCCCTGGTGAGTCCATTGAAGACTTCTGACGGGTCCTAATCCCACTCGTCTGGGACTGTGACTGTCAGGCCGTCACGGCCACCGAACATTCTAACCTCCTCATGCGTGATGCTTTTGTAACGGGGACTGGGTCGGACCTCATCGCCAAAGACTGCTCGAAGGGGCTATGATCGACCTAGCGGAGACTAAAAAGCTAGCGCTCTCCATGACGGTCGCCTCACGGAACGCTCAGGCCTATCCCTCCGGCCCACCCCTCCTATCCCTCGTGGACCCTGCAAACGGCCGTCCCAGCCGGGGCCTAACCCAGCCAATATGCCTACGCCACACGTCAATCCGCGCACCCCTGGGGTCCCCGAAGTTACTTCTGCAGCCAGCAGAAGCACCCTTGCCAACGCTGCCCAGCTTGCAGTGGGCCAGGCCCGCGCAGTCGTCGCGATCGCCCCCTCACCCATGACACGCGCACAATGGGTGCCGCCATCTTCGTCCGGGACCACGCGCGGCCAGTGGGCGCTGCCATCTTCACCACCCTGGACCACGCGCAGCCAGTGGGCGCCGCCATCTTCACCCGCCGGGGCCACGCACGGCCAGTGGGCGCCGCCATCTTCACCCCCCCCGGACCACGCGCAGCCAGTGGACGCCACCATCTTCACCCCCCCGGGGCCGCGACCGGCCAGTGGGCGCTGCCATCTTCCTCCCCTCAGTCCGCGTGCAGCCCATGGGCACCGCCATCTTGTTCAGCTCCAGCAACGTACGGCCCATGGGCGCCGCCATTTTGTACCCCGCAGGATCTTCTGTCGCCACCATCTTGTCTTCCCCACGGGGCATGAACGCCGACGACATTCCACGACTGGGGCCGCCCACACTCTTCGTCTTCTGACACCAGTGATGATCACCCGCAGCTCGCCTCGATGACGCTCGACCAGTCCCGGCCTCACAACCTGGCCACCGCTTTGACTACGGTGAAAATCAACGGCCACATGACCTCTTGCCTGCTGAACTCCGGGAGCACCGAAAGCTTCATCCACCCGGATACGGTAAGGCGCTGTTCCCTCGCGGTCCACCCCGCCAACCAAAGAATCTCCCTGGCCTCCAGATCCCATTCTGTCCCAATCCGGGGGTTCTGCACGGTCACTCTCACGGTCCAGGGTGTAGAACTCAGCGGCTTCCGCCTCTACGTCCTTCCTAATCTCTGCGCTGCTCTATTACTAGGCCTGGATTTCCAGTGCAACCTCCAGAGCCTCACCCTCAAATTTGGTGGGCCCCTACCACCCCTCACTGTGTGAGGCCTCGCGACCCTAAAGGTCGACCCCCCCCCCCTCCCTCTTTGCCAATCTAACTTCGTATTGCAAACCCATTGCCACCAGGAGCAGACGGTACAGCACCCAGGACAAGACATTCATCAGGTCCGAGATCCAGCGGCTGCTTCGGGAGGGTATCATTGAGGTCAGCAACAGCCCCTGGAGAGCTCAAGTGGTAGTCGTTAAAACTGGGGAGAAGTATAGAATGGTCGTGGACTACAGCCAGACCATCAATCAGTACATGCAGCTCGACGCGTACCCCCTCCCACACGGTAGCATTGTGGATAGCACAATCGCTTCACAGCTCCAGGGTCCCAGGTTCGATTCCGGCTTGGGTCACTGTCTGTGTGGAGTCTGCACATCCTCCCCGTGTGTGCGTGGGTTTCCTCCGGGTGCTCCAGTTTCCTCCCACAGTCCAAAGATGTGCAGGTTAGGTTGATTGGACAGGCCAAATTGCCCTTAGTGTTGGGTGGGGTTACTGGGTTATGGGGATAGGGTGGAGGTGTTAACCTTGGTAGGGTGCTCTTTCCAAGAGCTGGTGCAGACCCGATGGGCCGAATGGCCTCCTTCTGCACTGTAAATTCTATGTAATATCTCATATGGTCAATCAGATTCCGCCATACCAGGTCTTCTTGACGATTGACCTAAAATCTGCCTACCATCAGCTCCCCATTCGTAAATTGGACTGTCCATACACTGCCTTCGAGGCGGTCAGTCGTCTCTATCACTTCTTCAGGGTTCCCATCGATGTCACTAACGGGGTCTCGGTCTTCCAAAGGGAGGTGGACCGGGCCACTTTTCCGTACCTAGACAACGTCACCATCTGCGGCCATGATCAGCAGGACCACGATGCCAACCTTGCTAAATTCCTCCGCACCGCCACTGTCCTCAACCTCATCTACAATAAGGAGAAGTGTGTGTTCAGCACGACCCGCTTAGCCATCCTCGGCTATGTGTTCCAGAACGGAGTCCTGGGGCCCGATCCCGACCGCATGCACCCCTCATGGAGCTACCCCTTTCCCACTGCCCCAAGGCCCTCAAACGCTGCCTGGGGTTCTTTTCGTACTCTGTTCATTGGGTCCCAAACTACGCGGACAAGGCCCGCCCACTCATTCAGTCCACCCATTTTCCCCTTACGGCCGAGGTGCAACAGGCCTTCGCCCGTATCAGAGCAGACATAGCCAAGGCCGGGATGCACGCATTAGACTGAGGAATTGAACAAACGAATGTGATATAAAATGCGATAATTAGTTAGAATAATGTAGAGGATAGAGCCGGTCTGATGGTGGTGAGTTAGCAGGCAATGAACAAAGGAATTAAGCAAAGCATGGCCAGTAAGGGGGGAGGGGAGCCTCTTGCAAAAGATGGTGAAAAGAATGCTGGGTAACAAGAGGCCCCAGGGTTGAGGAATGCGAAGTGAGCCAATCAGGATATATGGCCAGGTCAGGAGGTGTATAGGATGACCTATGGGAATCTTGTATGTGAAACTTGAATGATATGTATCGAAGATCTTTTTGTCCTTGGTCTCACTCTGCTCTGGAAGTTTCAGGAGACTGTGTCCTGAGTCTCTTTAGAGCGGGTCAGCGTTGCAAGTTGTTTAAAAATAAATAATACCATACTTACAGATCCCTCTCAAGTTTTATTGAGACCAGACTGACGGGTAAAGAACTTAATTTGTCAAGATGAGACACTGGCCTTCCAAGTAGAAAGCGACGCATCAGACGTCACACTTGCCGCCACCCTCAATCAGGCAGGCAGACCCGTGGCATTCTTTTCCCGCACCCTTCATGCCTCAGAAATTCGGCACTCGTCCATCGAAAAGGAGGCCCAAGCTATCGTTGAAGCTGTGCGGCATTAGAGGCATTACCTGGCCGGCAAGAGATACACTCTCCTCACTGACCAACGGTCTGTAGCCTTCATGTTCAACAACACGCAGCGGGGCAAGATCAAGAATGATAAAATCTTGTGGTGGAGATCGAGCTCTCCACCTATAACTACGAGATTCTGTATCGCCCCGTCAAACTCAACGAGCCCCCTGACGCCCTATCCCGAGGTGCATGCGCCAGCTCACAAGTAGACCGACTCCGGGCCCTACACGACAACCTTTGTCACCCGGGGGTCACACGGTTGTACCATCTTGTCAAGGCTCGCAATCTGCCCTACTCCGTCGAGGAAGTACGGACAGTCACCAGGGACTGCCAGGTCTGTGCGGAGTGCAAGCCGCACTTCTACCGGCTGGACCTTGCCCACCTGGTGAAGGCCTCCTGCCCCTTTGAATGCCACAGCATGGATTTCAAAGGGCCCCTCTCCTCCACCGACTGAAACTCGTATATTCTCAGTGTGGTCGATGAGTACTCCAGATTCCCCTTCGCCATCCCATGCCTCGATATGACGTCTGCCACCGTCATCAAGGCCCTCAACATAATCTTCGCTCTGTTCGGTTTCCCCGCCTACATCCACAGTGACAGGGGATCCTCATGTGGTGAATTATATACCTAGTAATTCACTCTGTGTTGTATTACATGTATTGTGTCCTCGTGGGCTCTGTATACGAGCCGTTGCGCGGCTCTGCCCATAGGGGGAGATGAGGAGTTTGTACTGGGCTCCACCCTTGGCTCCACCCATGGCTCTGCCCATGGCTCCTCCCACTAACCGGAAGTATAAAGCACTGCAGTCGTAAGCCTGCTCTCAGTTCATCTCGTCGCAGGCAGGCTCAGTTGTAAGACTATTAAAACCACTGGTCATTTCCAATCACGTGTCTTGTGAATTGATGGTCACATCACCTCATTCATGAGCAATGAGCTGTGTCAGTTCCTGCTCAGCAGGGGTATCGCCTCCAGCAGGACGACCAGCTACAACCCCCCGGGGAAACAACCAGGTAGAGAGGGAGAACGGGACGGTTTGGAGGGCTGTCCAGCTGGCCCTACAGTCCAGGAACCTCCCAGCCTCTCGCTGGCAGGAGATCCTCCCTGATGTACTCCACTCCATCCGGTCACTACTGTGCACCGCTACGAATAACACACCCATGAACGTCTTTTTGCCTTCCCGAGGAAGTCCACATCCGGGGTGTCGCTCCCGACTTGACTCACAGCTCCAGGACCGGTCCTGCTCCGTAGGCACGTCCGACTCCACAAGGCGGACCCGTTGGTGGACTTGCTCCATGCCAACCCCCAGTATGCCTATGTGGCGTACCCCGACGGCCGCCAAGATACTGTCTCCCTCAGGGACCTGGCACCAGCAGGTTCCACACATCCCCGGCCAGGCGCCATCATCCCCTCCCCCGGCGCATCCAACATTAACCCCACAGGACCATCCCTCCTTCCCCTGCTCACTCAAGAGGATGATGAGGATTTCGGCACACTCCCGGAGTCACCCGACATCAGGCCAGCACCGACGTCGCCAGCATCGACATCGCCGCCACCGTTACGTCGCTCCAAGCGGAACGTCAAGGCACCAGACCAGTTGAACCTCTAACTGGCACCGGACTTTCAAAAGACATTTTTTTTCCTCTCCTTTCTAATAGAACACTGTACATAATTTTCGCTACTGTATATAGTTCTACAACACCCCCACCAGACTCATTTTAACATGGGGTGAATGTGGTAAACCACTGTCGCACCTGTATTAGGTGATGTAAGGTAGGACCTGTATTACAGGCTCGCCAGTAGCCCCTGCCTGCTGGCTCCGCCCAGGGAGAGAAGTCTAAATATGCCTGTCCTCTATTCAACTGCCATTTCACCAGCTGCTGTAGGAGGCCACGCATCTTACTGCAATAAAGCCACAGTTGTACCCAATCTGAGTCTTTGTACAATTGATCGTGCATCAGTGTCCAAAAAGGTTAGTTGGGGTTACTGGGTTATGGGGATAGGGTGGAGGTGAGGGCTTATGTAGGGTGCTCTTTCCAAGGGCCGGTGCAGATTTGATGGGCCAAATGCTCTTCTTCTGCACTGTTGGGATTCTATAATTCATAAATGTTCACATTCTAGTTAGTGTCACAGTGTAACACTCATAGAAACATAGAAAATAGGAGTAGGAGGAGGCCAGTTGGCCCTACGAGCATGCTCCTCCATTCATTATGATCATAGCTGATCATCCAACTCAATAACCTGTTCCCACCTCCCCCCCCTCCCCCCATATCCCTTTCTAACTCCTTCCTAAAAACATACAATGTTTTAGCCTCAATTACTTTCTGCAGTAGTGAATTCCACATGCTGACCATTCTCAGGGCAAATAAATTTCTCCTAATTTTATTCCCATTTGGTCTATTCTGTACCCTCAGACTGTGAACCCTGGTTTAGGACTCCCCCGCCATCAGGAACATCCTTCCAAGATCCACACTGTCTTGTCCTGTTATAACTTTCAGGAGCAAATATCCAAGCTTTCTCCTTGAAATGATGGTATTGGCTGCTGAGTTAGCGAGACAATTAACTCCTTCAACAGAAGTGTTGTCCATTCCTAATGATACCTCCTACTGCTGAGAACCATGTTTGACCTTATCACTGGCTTAACTATAACCTTCTGCCTCCCTCTGTCAGAGTCGTGGTTTGCTTTTTATCAGAAGCATCCAGCTGTCTGAGTTTGTTTTTATTCATTCTCAGGCTGCAGGTGTGACTGACAATGCCCAACATTCATTGCTCATTCCCTTGTTCACAGTAAGAAGTCTTACAACACCAGGTTAAAGTCCATCAGGTTCGTTTCAAATCACTAGCTTTCTGAGCACTGCTCCTTCCTCAGGTGACTGTCAGTGTCTATATGCGCGATCTTCTTGGAGATCCTCTCCACTTTGAGCCGGCAGTTTGCGGTGTCAATAGCAGCCATGATGTGGAGATGCCGGCGTTGGACTGGGGTGAGCACAGTAAGAAGTCTTACAACACCAGGTTAAAGTCCAACAGGTTTGTTTCAAACACTAGCTTTCGGAGCACTGCTCCTTCCTCAGGTGTTCCATCAAAAGTACTTTTGAAATACAGTCACTGCTTGGCAAACTGAACTTAGGCATGAGACAAAGAAATTATCTCAAAAACATCTCACCCAAATTCTGGCACTTTTGAGAACCAGGATTCCCTCAGTACTGTCTTGAAGGCAGCCTAGAAATATCTTATTTCTTAACATATTTTGCATTAAATAGAATAAATGAATAGTTTATGATGACCCAAAATCACTCAGGACCTGTAATGTAGTTTCTGCTCCCGCAGCAGGGTTTATTCTACTGCATGTTATTCATCAGCACTTTGCTTCATCCTCATAAAATGTTCTTCACATTGGAAGCTTTTTTACCCTCTCCTTATTTTCCCCAATCCCTTCTGCTGCTGTAAGTGTACACTGGAGTGACCAAATTTTCAGAAGTCAAAACCAGGAGAAATTGAATTCACCTGAGTAAGGAGCAGTGCTCCGAAAGCTAGTGATTTGAAACAAACCTATTGGACTTTAACCTGGTGTTGCAAGACTTCTTACTGTGCTCACCCCAGTCCACCGCCGGCACCTCCAGATCATCATTCCCTTGTTGCCTTCCGTCTAATCATACAATTGCATTCCAGTAATCGAAAATGGACACGCATATCTTCAGCACAAATCTTTAATCTCTACATAAATTTGACTAAGTTACCATTTAGGTGAACTGAGGCTTGATACAAAACATTAACTTTCAGTAATCCACAATGAGGAGAGCAAGAATCAGATGAAACAACGATAGTGAATTGCATTTATCTAGTGCCTTCAACATAGCCAAGCAACCCAAGAAACTTTGCAAGGCACAAAACTTGAGAACGACATAAATTAAGATTAGAACAGGTGAACAAAAGCTTGGAATATTTTACAGAACATCTTAAAAGAGGAGAGTGATAGAGGATGCAGGGAAGTTCAGGGAGGAACATAGGAGCCACAGTAAGCCATTCAACCCTCGAGCCTGCTCCTCCATTCAACTAGATCATGGCTAATAATCTACCTCAATGAGGGGCAGCATGCGGTGCAGTGGTTAGCACTGGGACTCCGGCACTGAGGACCCGGGTTCGAATCCCGGCCCAGGGTCACTGTCCGTGTGGAGTTTGCACATTCTCCCCGTGTCTGTGTAGGTTTCACCCCCACAACCCAAAGATGTGCAGGTTAGGTGGATTGGCCACACTAAATTGCCCCTTAATTGTAAAAAAACATAATTGGGTACTCTAAATTTAAAATATATAAAAAATTTACCTCAATGGCATTTTCCCATGCCATCCCATATTCTTTGACCTCATTAATATCCATAATCTCTATCGACCTCTGATTTGAACATACTCAATGACTGAGCTTCCAAAGCCCTCTAGGGAGAGAATTTCACTACTCCCTGAGTGAAGAAATACCTCCGCAGCTCAGTCCTAAATGGCTTAAGCCCCTTAAACTGAGACTGTGTCCCCTGGATCTAGACTCACTCCCCAGCCAAGGGAAACATCCTGTCTGCATTGAGCCTTTAAGAATTTTGTACGTTTCAATAGGGTCACATTTCATTCTTCTAAGTTCCAGAGAATACAGGCCCAGTCTCCTCAATCTCTCCTCATAGGACACACCATCCCAGAAATTAGGGAGGGAATTCTACAGTTTGAAACCTTGACAGCTAAAGGCACAGCAGCCAAGTGGAGTGATGGAAATCAGGAATGTGCAAGAGGTCAGAATTGGAGGAGTGCAGAGATCTCAGAGGGCTGTGGAGCTGGCAGAGATAAAGGTTCATTTAATTGAACTGTTAAATCTTATCTCTGTCTGATGTTGTACAAATAATGAACACGCTACTGTACCCCACTTCCATGGGTTCTGAACTTAAAGATAACTTTAGCTTCTCTCTCTGGTATTATCCTTTCTGTTCACTGCTTTCAGCCTTTGATCTCTTTAATTAAATCTGACAGCTGATATTTGAAGCTTTGTTCATGACTTTCATGTTTGTACTCGCTGACCTACATTGGCTATCCAGTCAAGCCATATCTTGATTTTAAATACCTCATTCTTGTTTTTAAATCTGTCCATTGCTTTGCCACTCCCAATCTCTGTAATCTCCACCAGCCCACTAACCCTCTGAGTTATCCCTCTTATTCTGGGCTCTTGCGTATTTCCAAATTTAATTACTCCGCCATTGGTGGCTGTATTCAGCCATAGGCCCGAAGCTCAGGAATACAACCTCTCTATCTTGTTTTCTCCTTTAAGACAGTCCTTCAATTTATTTGACCAAGCTTCCTTTATCGGACCTAAAATCTCCTTATGCGACTCAGTGTCAAACTTTACTTTATAATGGTCAAGCACCTTGGAACAATTCATTAATGCGCTATATAAATATGAGTAGTTGTTTACTGTTCCCACAGGAAGCTGCGACTTGGTTCATGGACTCTCCTCTTCAACAAAGATTGACCAGAAGAGCTACTAAGCAAGTCTTTGGCCATGCCACCCAATGCAAAAATGTAAAATTGGGTGGACAGGATTCACTCCAGGATCCTGAAATTTTATGCTGGTGCAAGCAGGGCCATAGATGGGAAGCTGGTCCTCACCCAAGTCTGGTCCTCAAATGGCCACTGAGGGCCTTTTCTCACCCCGCTTTGATTTTTAGATTGGTGCTTGATAGATCAGGGGGGAAACCCAAAATAACAAAGGTTGATCTCGGGGAGGAAGGTGGGGTGACAGGAGGGCCAGGGGGAGGGGCAGAGCACCTACCTCAGAAGCTTCCTTCTGACTGGGGACACCCACCATCCTGAAAATTCAGGCCCATGTTACAAATGCCTACAACCTCTGATCTTTTAAACTTTGCTAATTCACTTTGTTTCTAAATACAAACACTTCAAGCAAATAAGTCTTTCCCAGAGTTTCTCTGCGGGAAAATGTGGACAAAACAATCTTTCAATGTGACAAAATTACAGAATTAATTGAATTTACATGCTGTCATTGATATAAAAAACCCTGTTTCAAAGAGAAATCTTTAATTTTAATTTCCTCAGGAATTCCCAAAATTCTTCACAGCTAATGAAGTTCTTTTGAAGTGTGGGTATCACTTGAAATGGAAGGAAATTTGGCAGTCAATTTGCACACACAGCAAGGTCACACAAAACATCAACGAGATGAATGACCTGCTGATCTGTTGTTCGTGGTGTTGGGTGTGGATATGTATTGGCACCAGGAACTAGGAGAATGTTCCTTTTTGAATAGAACCCTGGGGTGTGCAAACAGGACTCTTGGTCTAATGTCTCAAAGAGACACTTCTAATAGTGCTCCCTTGTACTGCATTTAAAAAAAAAATTATTTCATAGGTGATGAGTGTTCCTGGAAAAGCCTGTGTTTGTTGTCCATCCCTAATTGCCCTTGAAGTGAGTGACTTAAAAGGCCATTTAGAGAGCATTTAAGAATCAACCACATTGTTGTGGGTCTGGAGTCATGTAGGCCAGGCCAGGTAAGGACAGCAGATTTCCTTGCCTAAAGGGCATAAATAATCCAGTTCGGGTTTTATGACAATCAAGTGATAGTTTCATTGTCATCATTATTGAGACTGGCTGTTGCCTACGGCGCGGAGGACCCAGATTCGAATCCCGGCCCTGGGTCACTGTCCGTGTGGAGTTTGCACATTCTCCCCGTGTCTGCGTGGGTTTCGCCCCCACAACCCAAACGATGTGCAGGATAGGTGGATTGGCCATGCTAAATTGCCCCTTAATTGGAAAAAATAATTGTGTACTCTAAATTTTTTTTAAATTATTGAGACTGGCTTTCAATTTAAATTCCACCAGCCGCCATGGTGGGATTTGAACTCAAGAACGTTAGCTTGGGCATCTGGATTAATAATCCAGTGACATTACCACTATGCCACCCTCTCTGCTGCAAGTGTGAGTCTGGATCATGTGCTCATGTCTTTATAGTGGGCCTTAAGCCTTCTGACCTAGAGATATGATATTACCATTGAATGAATGCTGATACTTACATAGTGTCATAATATACATCTATGTATATAATGGAGTGCAGCCAGGCAGTGATTGACACACAGGATGACCAGTAAGCACACAGAACAGAGCAGCCAATCACCAGACAGGACACTACCACTATAAAGCCAGAGAGCACCAGTTTTCCCGCTCTCTCGGGATCCAGCCTCTGAGACAGTCAGAGCTCGTTAACATAGCCAGTGCAAACACCATGTGGTAGTCAGTAAGTCTGGTCAGGCTAGCATCAGATCTCCAGTCAAGTGCACAGTGTCAACCCACAGTTGAACATGTCAAATAGTTAGATGTTAGATAAAATTGTGTTGCATCTCATAAGTGTTGGAAGTCTATCTCTTGCTACTCTGCATCAAGCGCAGTCCACATAGACCCAGCCTGCCCAACACATCATGGTACCAGGTAGTGATACTGAAAATTGACAGACCTACCTTGAGTGAATCAGCGTTGACCAGCAAGCAGCCATCCGGTGACATGGAAAACGTCCGCCCTCCTCCGCAGCTCCGCATCGCCGGCAACTTCAGTGCAAATTGGAAGATCTTCAAACAAAAGTTCCAACTTTATCTCAAAGCCACCAACCTCAAGGCCGCATCGGATACCAGGAAGATCGCACTATTCCTCTCCACAGCCGGGGACCACGCCATCCACATCTACAACTCCCTTACATTCGCTGAAGGCGAAGCCAGGACGAAATTGAAAACAGTCCTGCTGAAGTTCGACAGCCACTGGGACAACGAGAGCTTTGAACGGTACGTTTTCCAGCAGAGGCTTCAGGGTAAGGACGAACCTTTTCAGTCCTTTTTGACCCACATCCGCATCCTCACGCAGTCATGTAACTATGACTCGACAACTGATTCCATGATCTGGGATCAGATCGTTTTCGGGGTCCACTCCGATTCCCTTCGCCAGCAGCTCCTGAAAGTCAAGCAGCTCACCCTCACCATCGCCATCGAAACGTGCGTTCTCCACGAACATGCTAACAACCGGTACTCCCACATCAGGGCGGCAGAAACGGCAAAGCTAACCCCCCACGAGGCGGAACGGGTGCAGGCTATCGCACAAATGCAGGGCCTGAGTCTCGATGAGAGTGGCCATTTTGCACGCTTTTCCCGGGCTCCAACGCATGCGCGCCAAGACTGAGGGGACGGCGAGATCGACGACCAGCCTGCGCAGGTGCGTACATTAACGACCGCTCTGAGCATGCGCATTGGCGCACGGAACGCGCTGACGTTGGCGTCATGACGTGTCTGAATTGTGGCTCCGCCCATTTAAAGTGGCCATGTCCGGCAAAATCTACAGTGTGGCAAGCTTGGCCACTACGCAGCCCTTTGCAGATCTGCTCCACTGCCCAGCATCCAGCGATCACAGCCACGACACAGAAGCGTCCCTTCGATTCAGCAGACCATGCCAGACTCCGACCCCGACAACCCAACAGATCCGATGCCGAGTGCCTCAAATCCCCATTCGGGGTGGGCATCATTACAAAGCATGCGCTGCCTTTCTCCAAGATAGTGAAGCACCTCCCAATCCTAAGCGTGTATCCTGACAACGAGTGATGTGCTGTCCTCACAGTTAACAAGGCTCGCATCCGCTTCAAGCTGGACACCGGCGGATTGGCGAACCTCATCTCGAAATCCGATCTCGACACCATCCACATCAAACCAAGCATTCTTCCACCGGCCTGCCAGCTCCTTGACTACAATGGCAATGCCATAGCTGCCGGTGGCTCATGCCAACTCGGAGTTTCCAATAGGTCACTTAAAGTGGCGCTGCGATTTGAGATCGTAGGACCTGACAGAGCATCCTTGCTCGGTGCTCGGGCCTGCAAACTCCTGAACCTGGTTCAGTGAGTCCACACCACGTCATCCTCACAGGCGACGGCCTTACCTGATGAAAACTTCCAGGCTCAAATTGATGACATCATCGCGCAGTACCATAGCGTGTTCAATGGTATGGGCACCATACCGATACAAAATCCTGCTCAAACCGAACGCCAACCCTGTGGTTCACGCACCACGTCGGGTGCCGGCACCTCTCAAGGACCACCTCAAGGAGCAGTTGCAGGACCTCCAGGACCAGGGAATCATATCAAGGGTCATAGAACCCATGGACTGGGTCAGCTCCATGGTCTGCGTCAAGAAGCCATCAGGGAAGCTTCGAACCTGCATCGACCCCAAGGATCTAATCCGCAACATCATGAGGGAACATTACCCGATACCAAAACGAGAAGAGTTGACCAGCGAGATGGCTCATGCCAAATTCTTTACGAAGCTGGATGCCTTCAAGGGGTTCTGGCAAATACAGCTGGATGCATCCAGTCGCAAGCTGTACACATTCAATACCCCGTTTGGTTGCTACTGCTACAACCGGATGCCTTTTGGCATCATCTCTGCCTCAGAGGTATTTCACCACATAATGGAACAGATGATGGAGGGCATCGAGGTGGGTGCGCGTGTATGTTGACGATGTCATAATCTGGTCCACAAGTCCTCAAGAGCACATCGATCGCCTCAAGCAGGTATTCCACAGAATCTATGAGCATGGCCTCCGACTCAACAAGGCCAAGCGCTCGTTCGGTCAATCAGAAATCAAATTCCTTAGCGACCACATCTCACAACAAGGCGTGTGGCTAGATGCTGACAAGGTTTCGGCGATCAATGCCATGAAGACCCCAGAGGACAAGAAGGCGGTCCTCTGCTTTCTAGGGATGGTCAACTTCCTCGGGAAGTTAATTCCCAACATGGCGTCCCACACCACAGCCCTCTGCCACCTCGCCAGAAAGTCAACGGAATTCCAGTGGCTGCCCGCTCATGAGTAAGAATGGCGTGAGCTGAGGGCAAAACTCACCAAAGCCCTGGTGCTGGCATTTTTCGACCCCGCCAAAGAGACAAAAATATCCACTGACGCGAGCCAGGATGGTATTGGGGCATTGCTCCTCCAACGGGATGACTCCTCCTCCTGGCCCCAATTGCGTATGCCTCCAGAGCCATGACGCCCACTGAGCAATGGTACGCTCAGATTGAGAAGGAATGCATGGGCCTCCTAACGGGAATCGACAAGTTCCATGACTATGAGTACGGCCTCCCAAAATTCACGGTTGAGACGTTACAGGCCATTAGTCCACATAATCCAGAAGGACCTAAATGACATGACGCCACGGTTACAACAAATCCTTCTCAAGCTACGCCGCTACGATTTTGAACTTGTCTACACCCCAGGCAAAGAACTCATTGTTGCAGATGCCCTTTCCAGGTCTATCACCACACCGTGTGAGCAAACTGACTTTGTATGAGAAATCGACGCGCAGGGGCAATTCTGTGCCTCCAACTTTCCGGCCTCTGATGAGAGGGCCATTCAAATTTGTGAGGAAATGGCCAAGGATCCTCTGCTCCAGCGGGTGATGCAGCACCTCACGAATGGCTGGCAGAAGGCACAGTGTTCCCAGTTTTACAACGTCAAGGACGACCTGACGGTGGTGGACGGCATCCTTAGGAAGCTCGACAGAATTGTGATTCCGCAGAGCATGCGTGCTATGGTGCTCGGCCAACTTCACGAGGGTCACCTGGGGATCGAGAAATGTCGACGCAGAGCTCGGGAGGCGGTCTATTGGCCGGGCATCAGCCAGGACGTTGCCAACACGGTCCTCAACTGCCCTACATGTCAGAAATTTCAGCCAGCCCAACCCAAAGAAACTCTGCAGCAACATGAGATAGCGACCTCCCCATGGCCCAAAGTCGGTGTTGATCTTTTCCAAGCCAAGGGGCGTGACTATGTCCTCCTGGTCGACTACTTTTCCAATTACCCCGAAGTGGTGAGACTGTCCGACCTCACATGATTAAGGCATGCAAAGAAACATTTGCCAGACATGGGATACCGCTCACAGTGATGAATGACAACGGCCCCTGTTTTTACAACCAGGAATGGTCTGAGTTTGTCCAGCTATACAACTTTTGTCACGTCACCTCCAGCCCCCACTACCCGCAGTCAAACGGGAAGGCTGAAAAAGGGTCCATGCCGTCAAGAGATTATTATGTGAAGCTGCAGACTCAGGCTCAGACTTCAACCTGGCGCTGCTGGCATACAGAGCAAACCCGCTGTCCACTGGGTTGTCTCCAGCGCAGATGCTCATGAATCGCACTCTGCGAACCACGGTTCCAGCCATCCACATTCCAGACCTTGACAACTTCCCGGTAATAAAAAAATGTAGCAGTCTCGGGCCCAACAGAAATCAGCATACAACGCTCATGCCACGGATCTCCCCGAGCTGGTCCCAACTGATCAAGTTCGTGTTCTGCTACCTGACGATGGCTGGTCCGCCACAGCTGTGGTGGTCAAGCAAATGGCCCCGAGATCGTTCCTTGTCCACATGGCTGATGGCTCCTTACTACGACGCAACAGGCGGGCACTGCGCAGAGTTCCATGCCCGCCACCCAACCGTGATGTCCCACCTCACACACTGCTTCCTCCGGATGCACCCTGCCATGAGCCCACCAATCTACCAGCCATCCTGTCGACCTCTGCGACCACCGCATTGGCGGCAGTCACGCCTATCCAAGTGCAGGCGGCCCCTGATCCACCCTTGAGGCGGTCAACCAGAATTCGTTGCCTGCCACAGAGACTAAACTTATAGACTGAACGTTTGCACAATTTTGTTACCACATTGATTTTACCTCTGTACATATCGTTTTTTTTACTGTTTTATCTGCCCTATATATGCACTAGCGACACCTTCCTATGTATATAAGTCCATTTTAGCACATTCTGTATATAGTCACGCACATATACACATCCTCACACACATGCACCTTAATATTTATTACCTGAACACAAACTACAAAAAAAAGGGGAGATGTCATAATATACATCTACATATATATAATGGCGTGCAGACAGGCAGTGATTGACATACAGGATGACCAGTAAGCACACAGAACAGAGCAGCCAATCACCAGACAGGACACAACCACTATAAAGTCAGAGGGCACCAGTTTTCCCGCTCTCTCGGGACCCAGCCTCTGAGACAGTCAGAGCTGATGAGCATAGCCAGTGTAAACACCATGTGGTAGTCAGTAAGTCTGGTCAGGCTAGTGTCGGGTCTCCAGTCAAGTCAGCATAGTGTCAACCCACAATTGAACATGTACAATAGTTAGATGTTAAATAAAATTGTGTTGCATCTCATCAAGTGTTGGAAGTCTGTCTCTCGCTACACTGCATCAAGCGCAGTCCACATAGACCCATCCTGTCCAACACATCACATAGGTCCTTCTTTTGGGTATCCCAAAGTGAGGTACATTCAATTAATTACTTTTGAAGTGCTGTTACGAAGGCATCAATGGGATCTAACTTTGCAGCATAGATGATTGATTCTAGAATTCATGTACAATTGGTACGAACTTGCTTTGCGTTCTATTCAATATGATTTGAACTCGGACCCCATAACCTCTGCATCACAAAGACTACCTACTTCCACTTCTATAACAACATCTGCTCTGGCCCTAACTCAGCCCGTCTGATGGCTATTTAATTTCCAGACTTGACAATTCTAATGCTGTCCAAACATCATGTCAACCCTCTTGACCTTAAACCCATATGTAACCCACACCATCCATGTGCCCTACCATCAGCAGCCACGCTTTCAGCTGCCCAGAGCACATCACCTCTGGGTTTCCCTCCATGACCCTCTCTGTATCACTCTCATCTTATAATCTCATCTTTTTGACCAAGCTTTTGGTCACCTGTCCCAGTTGTTCCTTCTTCACTTGACTGTCCAATTTTGCGCGCTTGTGAAATGCCTCAGGACATTTTTATCCAATACTGACAACATATAAAATGCAAATTGTTATGGCTGTCATGGTATTAATACAATATGAAGATGTTGAACCAACGAGGTAGGATTTGCTATCACTTTTCTAATTGACTTGCATTTCTGAACAGGTATGCAATTCCCTCTTAATAAACTCCTCCTGCCAATCATCTGGCAGTATTATTCTGTGGAGATGATATCACAATCTGTCACAGTTTACACTGACATCTTACACTGGCATGTACCAAGACGTCCCCCATCACTGTTATGAATATAAGGGAGGGCAGTGAAGAGCAGCAAACATCATCAATGACAACACCATTCTGTGAAGTTCTACTTTTATGTTTGAAGGGGGTTAGCTGTGAATTGACTGAACACAAAGTCTACTGGAGCAGCAAGTTAAACTAGCTCACTGCTAACTGCTTTGATACCCGGCAAAGTTGAACTTCAATTGATAAGCGATTTACAAAGTGACGAAGGAAAGAGTTTTGGGGCGGTGAGTACTGTACCATAGGGAAACATGTTGTGTCACTCATGGATGAACTGGGGATATTGTGGAGTGATGACATCACAACAGCTACTGTGAGGTGATGATTTAAGGACAGGAAGTGAGCTCCTTCACTCAGTAAAGGGGGGAGGGGGTCAGGTCACCTGATGCAACACTGACAATAGGAAGCCACTGTTCAGTCTCCTGCTTGGTTAACTGATCTCAGTTGGGTCACTACTTCTGCCTTCAGCACCTTGGAGTAGGAGGGAGAGACATCAGTCAGGGTGGTTGAATCTGACTGCAAGCCAATACCCCTTGCGCCTGAATGGAAAGATCTCCATTGACCTTGACTGTTTGCAACCTCAGCATTATTTCTGTGTGTCTGAGCTGCTGAATTTATACCCATTCCATAGCAAATTTCACTCACCTCAACTCACAACACAATTTCAGCCCATCTGCCTCTGAAATCCTTTGTCACATTCGATTCTTGATTTCCAGATTTTCTGAACCAAACTCAAATTCTTCCAAATGCCATGATGGGGTTTGAATTCATATTCTTCTGGATGACTAGTCCATTAAAACAACAACAACTTGTATTTAAATAGTGCCTTTAGTATGGGACAAAAGTCCAAATAAGCTCACAGCAATTCCAGACAGGAATTGACACTGAACCACTAAACAGATTTTAGGATAAAGTGACTACAAACTGGTCAAAGAGGTAAGTTTGAATCATCTTCTCAAGGAGCACAGAGAGGTGGAAATATTTATACAAGGAATTTTAGGCCTGTAAAGCCCACATTAGAGAATGGTAGACATTTTGGAAAGGTGTTGGGCTGGAGAATGTTAAAGGGCCAGGAAGGGTGAGGTGATGGATGGTTTTGAAAAGAAGAATGAGAATTTTAACATCAAAGTGTTGCCAAAGGAGGAGTTAGTGAACATTGTTGAGCAGAGCTGATGGATGAATGCTACAGTACCATACCCTACATTAGCTCGAGCATTCCCTGACAACTTTAGCATTGATGCAATGTCCACCCTGTTCCTCCAACACATCCGTTTAGTTCTGTCAGCATTTAACTTTAGATTAAAAAGATCAATAAAGGAAATGGGGTGAAGGGACATGGGAATAACATAGATAAAAATAATTTGGTCTCCTACACTTTCCAATTAAGCTGAATGTAAGCTCAAGGACCAGCCTCCAATACTTCCATTACCCACTTTTAATGCTTCTGGACTCGAGGTTGAATTCAACAAGTTCAAATCATAAGCACTGCCTCTTTTTTTCAGACAGCAGCTGTTGATTATGATTTAGCTCTTACCATTTATACCTCCTCTAGATTTATCTTTTGCTGAGCAGTAGTTAGCACTGCTGCCTCACGGCGCTGAGGACCCGGGTTCGATCCTGGCCCCAGGTCATTGTCCGTGTGGAATTTGCTCATTCTCCCCATGTCTGCATGAGTCTCACCCCCACAACCCAAAAAGATGTACAGGGTAGGTGAATTGGGCACACTAAAATTACCCCTAAATTGGAAAAAAAAGAATTGGGCACTCTAAATTTAAAAAATGATTGATTTTTGTTTACTTGTCCTGTTTTAGCTCATATTTTACATGCCATCTTACAGCTTCCAATTTGTCCTTTCTCCCCCCCCCCCCCCCCCACAATTTTTCCTTTCTCCCCCCTCCCCCCAAACTTCCTGCCTCTCCATTGCACTTGTTTGAAACCTGTTATATCTCTAACTTTACCCATTCCTGGGAAAGGTCATTGACTTAAAATGTTATCTTGGTTTCTCCCCCACAGGTTCTGCCTGATCTGCTGAGTGTTTCCAGAATTATCTGTTTTTAATTGTCATGACCAGGATTATTTGCCGTCATAGGGACAAATGCTAAAATAGAATGTAATTCCTATGTAATTAATTTTTCGCCCACTCCTGCAGCTAAGGGGGATTCAGGATACGGTGGTTTCTAGAGGATAGATAGGTGAGGGGAGCATTTCTGACATTTATAAGGAGCGTATGGGATCAAAGGAGATGCAGACCGAGGAGCTGAAGCAAAAGTGGGAGGAGGAGCTGGGGAGGGGGGGGGGGGGGGGGAGATAGAGGAGGGCCTTTGGGCGGACGTATTGAGTAGAGTCAATGCGACCGCAATTTGTGCCAGACTCAGCCTGATTCAATTCAAGGTCGTTCACCGGGCTCACATGACAGTGTCCCGGATGAGCAGATTCTTTGGGGTGGAGGATAGGTGCGCAAAATGTGCAGGAGGACCAGCGAACCATGTCCACATGTTCTGGGCATGTCCAAAGCTGAGGGGAGTTTGGCAGGGGTTTCCTGACATCATGTCCAAGGTATTAAATACAAGGGTGGCATTGAGTCCAGAGGTGGCGATTTTCGGGATGGCACAGGAGAAAGAGGCAAGAGGAGAAAGAGGCTGACGTTCTGGCCTTTGCTTCCCTGGTAGCCCGGAGGCAGATATTATTAGCATGGAGGGACTCAAGGCCCCCGAAGTCGGAGACCTGGCTATTGGACATGGCTGGCTTTCTCTGCGTGAAGAAAATTAAGTACACCATGAGAGGGTCACTGTTGGGGTTTGCCCAGAGGTGGCAACCATTCATCGACTTCTTCGCGGGGGGGGGGGGGTTAGATTAGCGTAGATTAGGGAGTTAGTTAATGGTGGGACCTGTGGGGGAGGGAGGTGGTATTTGCACTATGTTTATATTTTCTGTACATTGTTTATATTACTGCTGTTACATGCCAAAAAAAACCTCAATAAAATGTTCATTAAAAAAAAAGATTTCCAGAAGGAATTTAATAAGGTGCCACCTCAGAGGTTATTGCAGAAAATGAAAACTCATGATGCAGGGGGTAACATGTTGACACGGACAGAAGATTAGCTAGATAACTGGAAACAGAGTTGGCATAAGTGGGTCTTTTTCTGGTTGGCAGGATGGAATGAGTGATGTGCTACAGGGATCAAACATTTTACAATTTATATTGTTATAACCCTCACAAGGACCACAGGGATCGCAGATTGATCTCCCTGTGGGCTTTGTAGAAAACGAGTTCCTGTAAAGGCACGGACGCCACGAAATACAACAGAATTAAAGATCAGTGCCCAATCTTGACGGAATTATATAATGGACACCCTGGGGTATCCAGGATGAAAATGCTCGCAAGGAACTATGTCTGGTGGCCCAGGCTCGATACAGACATTAAGAATCTGGTGAAGCAAATGGGAGGTGAAGGGGATTAAGACACTAAAAGATTTGTTTCTTAGGGGTCGGTTTGCAGGGCTGAAGGAGCTGGAATCGAAGTATGGGCTGGAGCAGGGGGAAACGTTTAGATACATGCAGTTTCGAGATTTTGTCGGAAAGGAGATACAGAGCTTCCCGATGGAGCCGGCCTCCACATTGCTGGAGGAGGTGCTAACGACAGGGGGACTGGAGAAGCGGGTAGTGTCAACGGTTTACGGAGCTATTTTGGAAGAGGAGAAGGCACCACTGGAAGGGATCAAAGCAAAGTGGGAGGAAGAGTTGGGAGAGGATATGGAGGAGGGGTTCTGGTGTGAGGTGCTCTGGAGAGTGAATGCCTCTACTTCGTGCGTGAGGTTGGGGCTGATACAGCTGAAAGTGGTATACAGAGGATGAGCAGATTCTTTGAAGGAGTAGAAGATGTGTGTGAACGTTGTTGGGGGGGGGGGGGGGGGCGCTAATCACGTTCATATGTTTTGGTCCTGTCCAAAGCTAGAGGATTACTGGAAGGAGGTTTCTAGGGTAATTTCTAAAGCGGTGTGTGTGAAACTGGACCCGGGCCCCCGGGAGGCCATATTCGGGGTGTTGGACCAGCCAGCGTTGGAAACGGGTGCGGAGACAGATGTAGCCTTTGCCTCGTTGATCGTCCGAAGGCGGAACCTGATGGGCTGGAGGGCAACCTCTCCACCCTGTGCCCTGGCGTGGCGGGCAGGTGGGACCTGTTGGAATTCTTGATTCTTGAGAAGGTTAAGTTTGAACTGAGGGGAAGGATGGAGGGGTTCTACAATTCATGGGCATTATTCTTCATGCACTTTCAAGAACTGGATAACATCGAACATTAGTTGGGGGGGTGGGTGGGAGGGTTGGGGGGAGGGGGGCGGTGTGTGTTAATTGGGGCTATGGGTGATTCCTGTTTGTCATTTGTTTATGTGAACATGCGGGCTAATGTTTGGGGTTTGGTGGGAGGATGGGATTGTTGTTATTGATATGGGGATTGACATATTTGTTACTGATTATTGTTTGTTGTTGGTGGGTGTAAATTTGGGAGAAAATGTGAAAAAGGAGGAGAATAAAAAATATTTTAAAAAATGAATCTGGTGAAGCAGTGCTCTTTGTGCCAGGAGAACCAGAAGCTCCCACCATTGGCCTCATTGCACCCAAGGGAATGGCCAGGAAAACCACAGGTATGGGTGCATGTGGTGCGTGCTGACCCATTCTTGGGATCAATGTTCCTTATTATGGTCAATGCCCACTCGAAATGGTACATCGTATTTCCTCCATGACTTCAACAAGGAAGTGACGATCCACAGTCCGGTTCACACATCCTGATCAGGCTCCACCTGCCGCCAACATGAGGCCTTGTGTCAAGTGACGAAAGTTGCCTCATCGCCATGGGAGTGTGGAGGATGATTCAGACTTGAAGGGGGCAGGGAAGTGCTAACCCTCACGAGGACCTCAGGGGATCGTTCATTGATCTCCCCTTGAGCTTTGTAGAATACATGTTCCCCTGGTGAGCGGGCAGAGGCCCACCCAGCTGGGGCTCATTATGGGTCGCTTTAAATGTAGTTCCCAGATCCGGACCGTCAGTTCCTGATAATCCTGGTCTGGGGCGTTTGCTTTGTATGCTGCAGTAGTGGCTTCATTTTCAGTTTAAAATATACCATTTTGGCCTTTCACTCCACGCCTCCTGGAATTATTACATATATAAATGAATTGGATGAAAGGACTGAAGGTATGGTTGCTAAAGTTGCTGATGATACAAAGATAGATTGGAAAGTAAATTGTGAAGATGATATAAGGAGGCGACAAAGGGATATCAATATGTTAAGTGAGTGGGAAAATATCTAGCAAATGGAGTATAATGTAGGAACACGTGAAATTGTCCATTTTGACAGGAAGGATAAAAAAGAAGCATATTATCTAAATGGTGAGAGATTGCAGAGCTCTGATTCAAAGGGATCTAAGCGTCCTTGTGCATGAATCATAAAAGGTTAGTGTGTAGTTACAGCTAGTAATTAGGAAAGCTAATAGAATTATTATTTATTGTATGGGGAATTGAACATAAGAGTATGCTTCATGTATGCAGCGCATTGGTGAGAACACACCTGGAGTATTGTTTCTGGCATCAGTCTTCTGATTTAAGGAAGGATATAAATGTGCTGGAAGCAGTTAATCATAGATTATCATAGAATTTACAGTGCAGAAGGAGGCCATTCGGCCCATCGAGTCTGCACTGGCTCTTGGAAAGAGCACCCTACCCAAGGTCAACACCTCCACCCTATCCCCATAACCCAGTAACCCCACCCAACACTAAGGGCAATTTTGGACACTAAGGGCAATTTATCATGGCCAATCCACCTAACTTGCACACCTTTGGACTGTGGGAGGAAACTCACGCACACACGGGAAGGATGTGCAGACTCCGCACAGACAGTGACCCAAGCTGGAATCGAACCTGGGACCCTGGAGCTGTGAAGCAATTGTGCTATCCACAATGCTACCGTGCTGCCCAAGAGAGGTTAAGAGAGGTTTACTTGACTTATACTTGGAATGGGTGTGGTTTCTTCTGAGGAAATTTTGGACAGGCTAGGATTTTATATACTGGTGTTTAGAAGAGTAAGAGGTGACTTAATTGAAACCTTTAAGATCCTGAGGGGTATTGACAGGGTGGATGTGAAGAGGATGTTTCCTCTTGTGGGATAATATAGAACGAGGGGGTCACTCTTTAAAAATAAGGGATCACCCATTTAAAACAGAGGTGAGGAGAATTTTCTCTTTGAAACTCACTTATTCAAAAGGCACTGAAACCAGAGCCTTTGAATATTTTTAAGGCAGAGGTGGTTAGATTCTTCATAAACAAGGGGATGCAAAGGTTATTGAGAGTATGTGGGAAGTTACAGTTAGATCAGCCATGATCTTATTGAATGGCGAACAAGCCTGAGGGGCCGAGTGCTCCTAATTGGTATGTTTTTAAAAATAAATTTAGAGTACTCAATTCATTTTTTCCAATTAAGGAGCAATTTAGCGTAGCCAATCCACCTAACCTGCACATCTTTGTGTTGTGGGGCAAAACCCACGCAAACACGGGGAGAATGTGCAAACTCCACATGGAAGTGACCCAGAGCTGGGATTGAATCTGGGACCTCGGCGCCGTGAGGCAGCAGGGCTAACCCACTGCGCCACCATGCTGCTCTCTAATTGGTATGTTCTTGAAAAGCCAGGACATCTGGTCATCATTTCAATGATGCCATGAAGCCTTCAATGGCAAGGCTTTTAAAAATAAATTTAGAATACCCAATTCATTTTTTCCAATTAATGGGCAATTTAGCGTAGCCAATCCACCTAACCTGCGCATCTTTGGGTTGTGGGGGCGAAACGCATGCAAATTCCACACGGACAGTGACCCAGAGCCAGGATCGAACCTGGGACCTCGGCGCTGTGAGACATCAGTGCTATCCACTGTGCCACCGTGCTGCCCAGCAATGGCAAGGTTGTTTTGCTGTCCATCAACTGCCTCTGAACTTTGTTGAAGTTACCATTATTCATGTGTGAACATTGAGGGAACATGCTGTTTATTTAATTGTGAAGGATAGTAGAGCCTCGGCTCGCCTTCCATCATCACCACGCCCAACAGGTTGCAGAATAGCATTCAGAATACAGATTTACTTTTCCTTCCTTAACACAGTGAGACAAATTGTAGTCCATTTACCAGTCAGTTGAGATAGAATTCCGACAGCGCAGAGGCCATTTAGCCCATCGAGTTTGCATCAACCCTCTGAAAGAGAACCCTTAACCCCATAGCCCCACTTAACCTGCACGTCTTTGTGACATGAAGGGTCAATCTTTTAACATGCCCCATCCATCTAACCTGCACATTTTTGGAATGTGGGAGGAAACCAGAGCACCCGGGGGAAACCCATGCAGACACAGGGAAAAGGGCAAACTCCAAACAGATCACCAAAGTCAACAACCAGAACCATAAATTGACCCTCAGATTTTCATAGTCTGTGTGAGTCAACATGGACCCTTTCCCTCAGGGAATTTGGTTTGTTCTACAATTAATAATATACTTTTATGTGGGGTGGGGAATAACGGTGTATTTTTATCAGCTGAGTTAAATAATGAAAACCATTACTTCTTATTTGTATCAACCTTACTGTATATTAATGCTGCAAAATATCCTTGGTTGGGACTTCTAAGTAGGAAGTGGTAAAAACATTAAAGTAATAGTTATGCTTTGAAGTAATAATGGTGTTTTAAACTGGGCCATAAGGACCAGGAAGGAAGAAATGGGGAGGAGGAAGGAACTACAAGTCCCACAAAACATTACAGCTCCGCGTGCGCAAGGCTGGTAGGGAGCGGCGAGGCGGGACCAATCGAAGAAGGTTTTAGTCGATGGTGCAGGCGCAGGCAGGTCCTATGGGGAGCGGCGATGCTGGTTGCGACGTCAGAGGGAGAGGGCGAAAGATCCATGTGAGGTTGCGGCCATGCGAGCCGGTGCCTGACGTCAGCGAAAGGAGTGAAGGGGAAAAAGCGGATTTGATAGAAGCGGCGGAGCCGGGTCTCGGGGGGGTGGAGACCGCGTGCCGTGCTGTGTGAGCGTGCCTGGGGAACGAGCGGGAGCGTGTGTGTGTACGTGTGCGCGCTTCTCTCTCACTCTCACTCACTCGCCGTCTCTCTGTGTCTCTGCCTCTTCCCCGCCGAGAGCAGCAGTAGCACAACGAGAAGAAAATGGCCGACGACCCGACTGCAGCCGACAGGAACGTGGAGATCTGGAAGATCAAGAAACTCATCAAGAGCCTGGAGGCCGCCAGAGGGTGAGCAAACATCCCCCACTCACCTCCCTCCCTCAATCCTAAAACACTTCACCCCTATCCCCTCCCACTGAGAGGGGGACGCATGGACCAGGCACAGGCAGAGAGGGCCTTACAATCATATCGAGGTGCTTTAAAATGGGTCTGAGTCGGGGGCATGGCCAACACTTTTGTGGCAATTTAATCCCAGACCCGACTGCAACTCTTAATGTACGATTTTATATCTATATCAAGTTTTCATTTGTAACTCTCCCAGTAATGGTGTTTTTAAACTTGCCATTTAAGCAAAGTTCAAGTCTGTATGCAAGGTTTTTTAACCCACATGTGTGCATTTGAATACTTCCTTACAAAAATGTTTACATGCACATATCAACATACATACACATATACATCTATTCATATGTGAACTTCAAACTAAAAGGTTGGGATATAAATCATAAGATGTTCATTATGGATCTTTGGCAAGGGTGCAGGGAATCTGTGAAATGTTCCTGCGTTGCAGCTTGAATAGTCTGTAACTGTATTGAGAAGGTGGCAGGCTAGCTTCAATTAATTGTGGACAGGACATGGTGACAGGCCCAATCTTGGTTTTTCACAAAGGGGATGGTTAGAAACACTGGTCATGGTTCGTTATCATAAGCCCCAGCAACTAACTGTCTGTGTTGGCCACAAAGGTGGTTATTGCATGTTGAGGGATGGTATTACAGGTTCTATATTGCAATTTTTGCAATGAAATGCCCATAGTGCGGACTTGACTGAATGCTGATGGAATTTACAGTGTTTGTTTCTGGGTAATATAGTTCCTCTGTTAATCTGTCTGCAATAACTGTTCAATTTTGGTTAATTAAAGCAATGGAACGAACCAACATGGGGAAATGCAGTCTGGTGATCACTCCTGCTATGTTGGAAGAGCTTATGTTGTTTATTATATTTTCTCTTGTACTTTATCCAACAATCAAATTAGTGAGGCATACAGATGCAGACGTCTGGTCAGATCTCTAGGCTGTGGTGCAAATGCCAATTAATTTGCAGCAATGGTGGAGGGACTACATTATTGGATGAAGATAGGAACGGACAGATAAGATTCCCTGTAAACGTCTGTGGCTTATTTGTGTTAATTTCATTTGCTCCATGAGAAGAGTGATAATGGATGAGCTAAAGAAGGAGGGATGATAGTGCTTTTACGGGCTCAGTAACCTTGTGGAAGGAATTGGTTTGGCCCTTCAGTAAGTAATAAATTGCAACCAGTACAGGCTTAAATTCAACACTTTTTTGGGGATAAGTTAGACATTGATGCAGATCGAACTATATGTGCCGTGGGACCAATACCATTGCACTCCTTTATTCCCAAGGCGTCAGGTGTCCTGCATCTGCGTTACCAGTTTTAATACACCATAAAAACAAATTGCACACTAAGTGAAGCTTGTCGTGCACAGCAGACAGACCCGTGACCACTAGTATAACACACTCTGGGTATTAACTAAGCCTGGTGTAAAAAATAAATGTTGCAATTCGATTTGAGAGCTTTCGGAAGAAGAATTTTCATTCATATAGATAGATTGGAAACTTGGGCACAAAGATAGCAGATGGTGTTTAATCCGGACAAATGCGAGGTGGTGCATTTTGGAAGATCAAATCTAGGTAGGAATTATACTGTAAATGTCAAAATCCTTAGGAACATTAACATACAGAGGGATCTGGGCGTGCAGGTCCACAATTATCTAAAAGTGGCAACAGGTGACCGTTGATGAAGAAGGCATATGGCATGCTTGCATTCATCAGCCGGGGCATTGAGTACAAGAGTTGGGAAATCACGTTGCAGCTGTATAAAACCATGGTTAGGCTGCATTTGGTGTATTCCGTGCAATTCTGATCACGTTATCAGAAGGAAGTGGAAGCTTTGGAGCGTGTAAAGAAGGTTCACCAGGGTGTTGCCTGGTCTCAAGGCTATTGGCTATGAGGAGCGATTGAATAAACTAGGATTGTTTTCACTGGAAAGGTGGAGGCTGAGGGGAGACCTGACAGAGGTCTACAAAATTATGAGAGGCATAGGCAGGGTGGATAGTCAGGCTTTTTCTAAGGGTGGAAGCGTCAATTACAAGGGGGCATGGGTTCAACATGAGAGAGGGACCATTTATGGGAGATGTGCGGGATTAGTTGTTCACGCAGAGCATGGTGGGTGCCTGGAACGTGCTGCCAGAGGATGTGGTGGAAGCAGGCACATTAGCAACATTTAAGAGGCATCTGGATGGATACATGAATAGAGAGGAAATAGAGGGGTATGGACCGAGTAAGGGCAGAACGTTTTTTTTATAATTAGGACATCATGATCGGAATAGTCTTGGAGGGCGAAAGAGCCTGTTCTTGTGCTTTACTTTTCTTTGTTCACAGCACCTCCTTTTGTGACACCCCAAAGCACTTCAAAGCCAATTAAGTACTTTGCGAATTGTAGTCCCAGGTCTAAAAAAATGCTGCCGCCAATTTGCACGCCACAAAATACTACAAACTGCGAAGTTCAAGTCTTATAATGATATTAGGACAACTAACCAACGGCTTCTGTGAAGAACTAGGTTTAAGGGGCTTAAAGGATTCGTGAGAAGTAGAGTTTGAGGCCCAGCATACCAATCGTGAGTGGTGCAAAATCAGGGTTGCATAAGAGGACAGAGTTGGACGGGTACAGTGAGAGGGGAAGAGTAAAGTGAGAGGGCAGGGTTTTAGGGCTAGAATAGATAGGATAGTGTGAGGGATTTGAATGCAAGGGTGAGTATTTTAAAACCGAGGAATGGCATAGTTTCCCCTCAGTATTGCATAGAAGCATCAGTCTAAAATTAGATGTTAGCTGAGGTAAGTTTTCCAATTGGACCTTCTTCGATGGAGGCCATAATGCTGCTGCTGATATTGTGCCCGTGAAAAAGGTAATTTTTTTTTAAATTTAGAGTACCCAATTATTTTTTTCCAATTAAGGGGCAATTTAGCATTGCCAATCCACCTACCCTACACATCTTTGGGTTGTGCAGGTGAGACCCACGCAGGCATGGGGAGAATGGTAGCACAAGTGGATAGCACTGTGGCTTCACCGCGCCAGGGTCCCAGGTTCGATTCCCCGCTGGGTCACTGTCTGTTTGGAGTCTGCACGTTCTCCCCGTGTCTGTGTGGGTTTCCTCTGGGTGCTCCGGTTTAATCCCACAGTCCAAAGACGTGCAGGTTAGGTGGATTGGCCATGATAAATTGCCCTTACTGACCAAAAAGGTTAGGAGGGATTATTGAGTTACGTGGATAGGGTGGAAGTGAGGGCTTAAATGGGTCGGTGCAGACGCGATGAGCCAAATGGGCTCCTTCTGCACTGTATGTTCTAAAAAAAAATGCCAACTCCACACGGACAGTGACCCAGGGCCAGGAACCTGGGCCCTTGGTACCGTGAGGCAGCAGTGCTAACCACTGAGCCCCGTGCTGTCCGAAAAGGGTAATTTTTCTACTAGTTCTACTACCACTTTTCACTGGATTCCCTAACCTTATGCACTCTCTAATGCTGCCTCTGTGCCAAGGAACTGGGTTCGATTACGATCCCTGGTGACTGAAGTTTTTACATTCTCCCCATGTCTGTGTTTCTCTGGGTGCGCCAGTTTCTGTCCACAGTCCAAAGATATGCAGGTTAGGTGGATTGGGCATACCAAATTGCCCTTTAGGGTAGGGTTGCAGAAATTGGCCTTGGGTAGAGTGGCCTTTTCGAAGACTCGATGCGCCAGATGGTCTCTTTCTGCACTGTAGGGATTCTATAATACTTTTGAAGGTGAGGCCTACAACTAAAGTCCAGTGACAATTATCTCATTTAGATGTATGATGGAAATAATCATCTGTGGAGCAATAAGTCACAGAAAACAAGGTTAATTGCGTTCGATGTAAGCTGTTCTTCAGATCAGATTGTTGTGGTTTTCCTTGAAAAGGTCAACTGAACAACATTGGGGTATAGGATAAAATGAATTTTGGTCTAGTTCCTAATAGTTGTCATTGCAAATACCTAATGTACTAGACAAGAGCAAACTTTTAGTTTTCAATGGGAATGCACAAAAAGACGTTATTCCCATTAAAAATTAATACTTTAACAACATGTTCTGTCCTTAGCTAGTGATTCAACCATGAAAGGTATCACCGCCATTCAACTCTTCTTGACTGACATCCGCATGCTCACACTTCACAGAAGGTCAAGAATCCTGCCAGGTTTATCTTGCTAGCTAGCATGTATTGGATAAGTGGGCGTCGACCTGAGGTTTGAATTGGGAAGCCTTTGGTCTTTGTATTCTTGCAATGCTGTTAAGGAAGTTTAACTTCTGTGCTTGGGGGCACTGGTTCTTTGTATGGAGTGATGAGTCCCATGAGCTCCTACCATTACTGTAGATAGCGTCATATCCTACACACTGGTATTTCTTTCTTGATGAGAAATATGCTGGGCAAAGCAATAACATAGTTTGCCCCTTGTGCGTTTCTGTAATTTCTGCTGTAAAGTTTCTCTCAGCTGTTCTTCCAGGTTTGTTAATAGACCTAACTGTTATGGGGAGTTGACCTTCACTGTATCCAATCACTGTGGAGTGACAGTCAACAAAGCAAATGGAATGCTGTAGCTGGTAGCATGTAGCCAAAACATCACAGTACAAGCTGGGGGAAGTAATGTTTAAACTGTGGTGATCTGGTTAAACTAGAACTTGAGTACTTCTGGTCAGTAGTACGCGGGAGATGATTTTCAGAGAAGTGAGCAGAAATTGATTTCTTTAATGAGCGATCTGAATTTTGAGGGCTGATTTCTTTTTTGAAAATTTAAGCTTCTCAACCTTGGAAGAAGGTGACCTTGCATTATGTACAGAAACAGGCAGTTCAACCCAACTGGTTAATGTTGATGTTTGTAATCCACAAAAGCTTCTTCCCCTTCTAGTTAACTCTTTCCACTCTCTTAGCCAGTAGACTTGTATCTGCCAGAGAACACAGAAAAAAGAACTCTGATCAGTAAGAGCAAGTTTATTATCCTTGTTAGGAAGTTCAGCAAATGAAATGGGTTGGAAAAAATAGTGATATGAAATAATAGAAAAGCAGAGTATTTAAATAGAGAGAAACTGTAGAATTGACATGCAGAGGGATCTAGGTGTCAGACATGAATTTCAACAGTCCAATGCAGGTAAAAAGTAAAATCTCCATTGTCTCAGATTACCATACTTTCCCCTTTGAGGGAGAGATTTGACTGGTGTTGATTTAAACTGATGATCATCGCAGCTCAGGTGAGGGGCAAGGTTAAGAAGGTAGGCCTTCATGAATAACCTCAGTCCGGGAATTGAACCCGCGCTGTTGGCTTCGCTCTGCATCGCAATCCAGCTGTCCAGCCAACTAAGCTAAACCGTAATTAGGAAGGCAAATGGATGCTGGCCTTTATTATAAGAGGGGTGGAGTATGAGAGTCAGGAAGTCTTGTTCCAACTGTCCGTGGCTTTGGTTGGTGAGATCACACCAGAGTGTTGTGTGCAGTTTTGATATCCTTCCTTAAGGAGAGATATACTTGTGTTGAAAGCAATTCCGAGAAGGTTTGCTAGGTTGATTGCTGGGGTGAAGGGCTTGTTTGATGAGGAAAGGTTGGGCCTATACTCATTCAAGTTTAGATGAATGATGGGAGGTAATATTGAGACATATGATTTTCTGAGGGCTTGACAGGGTAGATACGAAGAGGATGTTCCCCCAGGAGGGAACTTAGAACTGGACATAGTAGATTTCTCATTGAAGGCAGAGATTATAATTTCTTTCTTTGTCTTTGAAATTCTCTTCCACAGAGGGCAGTGGAGGCTGGGTCTTTGAATATGTTCACGGCTGAGTTGAACAAATTTTTCATCGATACAGGAGTCGAGGGTTATGGGGCAAGCATGAATGTGGAGTTAAAGCTGCACTCACATCAACCATGAGGGGCCAAATGGCCAACTCCTATATTTCAAGATTTTATAAACTCTGCAACCGTTCTTGTGTAGGCCTAAGTAGTGAGTGACAGTAGATCCATTTAGATGTGGGAACATTGCAGCCAATTCAACTCCTCAGGAGTGGAAGGTGGTGACCTCTTGTACACTCTCCTCCTGCCTGTCATTCCATCTCACTTGAAGGTGGCAGCCTTATTCATCGATCAACGTGATTTAAAAAAAAATGATTTGGCCATTGCTGTTTGTGGGAGCTTGGTGTGTGCAAATTGCCTGCTGCATTTTCTTGTAATGCTAACTATAATTTTGAAGTGTTTAATTTGTTGTGATGAGCTTTGGGCATCATAGAGAGCTCGATCTAAATGTTAGTTCTTTCTCTCTGTGGGCAGGAAGTGTGTTTGTCTGTCAGTCGCACAGCAAGAATGGGGCACCATGTGAGACAGTACAGATGTTGCTCTGTATTGTGTAATCTTATTGTAGGATGATCTTATCCTGAAATGTTCCTTTACTTGCTGCTGCATCATTGTATTTCATTCACAGATGTGAAGCTGTGGATTTCGCAGCTTCAGCTGAGGCTCGCTGAAATTAGTAATTGAAGCTGTGGCTGATCTCATTGGGTTAGATTCTTCCTGTTGGCCAGGCTGAGTTAACAGTCATGTGACCTGTGTGAAGAGTGACGCTTACCCCAGCAAGATCTTTGAATTGTTCTCAGTACTGCCAAGAATCTAGTTGAGCTGGGAGCAAGAAATATTGACTAATCCTGTGTGTCAGACCGTTGTTTCAAAAATTCATAGAATAATGGACTGACTGCATGCCTGCAGCTGCGTCTACTGTAGATTTACCTGTGCTTGCCCCTGATCTGTGGGTGAGGGTGAACAACATTGAATGCTTTCGTTGACAGAAATGTGTATGGGATAAGCTTATCCACATTCCGAGGCTTCTGGCATTCTTGGAGGTCTACAACACAGAAAAGACCCTTCAGCCCATCGCGCCTGTGCTGGTCAGAAACAACCACCTCAGTATTTTAATTACATTTTCCACCACGGCTCCATAGCCTTGTATACTTAGGCATTGTGAGTGCACATCTAAATACTTCTGAAATGGTATGAGGGTTTTTGTCTCCACCACCCTTTGAGGCAGAGTTCCAGACTCTCAGCACCCTCTGGGTGAAAACATTGTTCCTTACAGCCCCTCTAAACTTCCTGCCCCTTACTTGTAAATCGATGCCCCCATATCATTGGTGTGGGGAATAAGGGGAAATATCTCTCCCTGTCTGCTCTGTCTATGAGCCACATAATTTTATACATCTCCATCATGTCCCTTCTAAGTTTCCTCTGCTCCAAGGAAAACAGCACCAGTCTATCCAATCTCTCTTCACAACTAAAACTCTCCAGACCAGGCAATATCCTGGGAAATCTCCTCTGCACCCTTTCCAGTGCTATCACATCCTCCTATAATGTGGATTCCAGAACTCCACACAATACTCTAGTTGTGCCCCAGCCAATGTTTTATACAATTTCAGTATAACGTCCCTGCTCTTAAAACATTATGCCTCAGCTAATAAAGGCAAGTATACCCATATGCCTTTGCCCTGCTCCTTTAAGGGACTGGGGTACAGTGGCACCATGATCCCTGTGCTTCCCAGAGACCTGCCATTTATCATGCATTCCCTTGCCTTGTTTGTCCTGCCCAAGTGCAGCACTTCACACTTATCCGGATTGAATGCCATTTACCACTGATCAGCCCATCTGACCAGCCTGTCAATGTCCTCGTAATTTAAGCTATCCTCAATATTTACCACCCCACCAATTTTTCTATCTTGTTCGAACTTGCTGATCAACCCTCCTACATTCGTGTACAAATCATTTATGTAAACCACAAACAGCAAGGGCTCCAACACTGATCCCTGAGGGACCCCACTGGACACAAGCTTCCAGTCAGGAAAAGCCCCATGACCATCACTCTCTGCTTCCTACCACTCAGCCAATCCTGGTTCCAATTTACCAAATTCCCTTGGTGGATCCTTGTAAAAAGCCTTGCTGAAGTCTGAAGTAGAATACGTCAAATGCATTGCCCTCATCTACACGTCGGGTCACCTTTGAAAAATTCAATCAAGTTGGTCAGATATGTGGCATGGTGGTGCAGTGGTTTGATGCCCGTCCTGGGTCACTGTCTGGAGTTTTGCACATTCTCCTGTGTTTGCGTGGGTCTCACCCCCACAATCCAAAGATGTGCAGGGCAGGTGGATTGGCCATGCTAAGTTACCTCTTAATTGGAAAAAATGAATTGGGTACTTTAAATTAAAAAAAAAAAGAAATGCAGATGCTTGTATTAGTTTTCCTCCTTTTTCACATTTTCTTCAAAATTTACACCCGCCAACAAACATTCAACGATATCGAATACAATGTCAATCCCCTTATCAACAGTTAACCCATCCTCCCACCAACCCCCAAACAACAACCCACATGTCAACACAAACATCAAATCAAAAAGGAATCAGGACTCTCCCATAGTCACCATCAACATACACAGTTCTAGGACAGCACGGTGGCACAGTGGTTAGCATTGTTGCCTACGGCGCTGAGGACCTGGGTCCGAATCCCGGCCCTAGGTCACTGTCTGTGTGGAGTTTGAACAATCTCCCCGTGTCTGCGTGGGGTTTGACCCCCACAACTCAAAGATGTGTAGGGTAGATGGATTGGCCATGCTAAATTGCTCCTTAATTGGAAAAAAATAATAATTGGGTACTCCAAATGTAGAAAAAAATAATTGACAAAAAAACAAAAGCAGCTCTCTTCTCCCCCCCCCCCCCCCCCCCCCCCCCCCCCCCAATGACCACCGTGCTGATTCATCTTGATTACTTCCTGTTTCTCCAAAGGCAATTTCGTCCCATGAGTCGCTGATTCTTCTGGGAAGAGTGCGAGTCACTTGATAAGAGCAGTCCTTTGACCGTTTGGTTCTCACCCCCAGGATCACCCTGGCTTGCATCTTTGTTTTGTCTATGTTGCTCCATAATTGAGTTGCTGAATGGGTACCTGATGATCAGCCCTGTAGTTCTTTATGCTCATTTGTTTCTAAGAAACGTGCTGATTGTCTTGTTTCCTTTCCCTGTGTTAGTGCTCTTCACTAATACAATGTTGAATCCAAGGGGAAAGCAGCCTGTCGTCATCTAGGACTATGGTGACTTTACTTGTTGCATTATAAGTTGGATCTGTCTTGATCCTTTGATTCGCTGAGTGAATGGGAATGCAATTTGTTGGTATAGTTATCCTTTCAGCGGTTTTCCCCACTTGGTATTTCTCGTGTCAGACACTTTCCAATATAATTATACGGTTCTGATATAAATCCTACTTCCTGGAGGAAACATTTCCATGACTTAAATGGAATGGTAGTTGGGGAGGTGCCTACATGTTCAGGTGACCTGTGGTTCTCAAGCGTGTGATATTATGGCAACACAGGTGGGCTAAACAAAGTTTGTTGTGGCTATAGGAATTTTAAGAAGAGAGTGAAACAGAGCATTCAACGATGTTCTGAGTGGGGTGACATTGTAACCAGTTGGCGAATGGTTGTTTCTGCTTCACCAACTTTAGTTGAGGAAAAAAATTTCCTTTTGCCAAAACCAACGTTGTCCAATATATTTATGGATAACTTTTCCTGGAGGCTATTCTCAAATTGAGGTATGGAACCATGAACTGAGCAGGATGGGCCAGCCTCTTCACCTTCTGGTGAAGTAATTCACTCAATATTTCAAATATCCAGACACAACAGCTTCAATCCAAGTGCACTCCATTACTCGGCTGAGATATCCATTCAACATTGCCCATTTGCCATTCTCCCTCCACTTGAGCGCTTCTGAATATGGTTTCTGCGCCTTTATGCTTCTTAAGTTTTTATCATTTCATAAAGCTTGTGCTTGAAATACTTCTTTTGGCATAAGAAATTAATTTGTTTTAATGTGCAGTCTGGTCACAGCCTTCAGTGGACCAACTATGGTAGCACAGTGGTTAGCACTGTTGCTTCACAGTGCCAGGGTCCCAGTTTCGATCCCCAGCTTTGGTCACTGTCTGTGCAGAGTCTGCACGTTCTCCCTGTGTCTGCGTGGGTTTCCTCCGGGTGCTCCGGTTTCCTCCCACAAGTGCTGTTAGATGAATTGGATGTTCTGAATTCTCCCTCCGTGTACCAGAACAGGTGCCGGAGTGTGGAGACTAGGGGTTGTTCACAGTAACTTCATTGCAGTGTTAGTGTAAGACTACTTGTGACAATAAAGATTATTATTATTGCTCGCTTAATTATTCTGCAGAAACCTGTTTTAATCATAGACTTGAAGGAATTAATTTTGTGCCACCAGGCCCCTTCTTACATATTGTCCAATTGTGGAACTGCTGCCCACTTCATGCTGTCTTTCAATCCTCTTTGAAGAGTGAAGTGTTTTTTCTGACGTGTCTTTAACATGCTGTCCGTTCACTGTGCTGTGGACCGGTGGTTGCATATCTGCTTTTCTTTGACTGTGTACAGTCATTGAAGATGGGATAGTTACCTTTTTAAAGGGCTTGCATCCTTTCATTGGTTGTGGATGTGCTGGACCTTTCTAGTTTCCTCTGTTTGGTTTGAGTCAGATAGTGGGATCCTGCTCTGAGAGTCGAGATGGATGAGACTGGCAGTTGATAGTTTGTTTTAACGGTTGACATCTTGTTCATCTAGACAAACGCACTCCTCTGTCTCTTACTCAGTTCATCAGCCCTCTTGCATAACGCATACACACCTGGATGCCCATTTCCACACATTGTCCAGACACATGTACATTACAGAACCAGATAGTTATTAGGAAAGAAGAACAAATCAACAACTTTCTTTTGTGGATGGATCCTGACTGATTAGAATACAGAAAGTGTCACTACCCGGTTCAAACAGTTATCCAATTACTCCACTTGCCTCTTTCTTCATAGCCTTGAATTTCTTTCTATTTTGAGTATAACTCAGTTCTCATTTGAAAGTTACCATTGATTCTGCTTCAGCCACCTTTGTTACATATCCCCCCTTCCTGTCCTATCCTGGGGCCAGTTTTAGCACCGTGCAGATTTGAAACTCGGTACTACAACAAATGATGCACTTGACCTCTGTTGCGCAGGTTTGTCCGGGATCCATTTTTAAAAAACTTAGATATTGAAAATAGCTGACTGCTGGTCCTTGTAATGTTGGTTTTCTCAGATGGTAACCTGCTTTCCCTAGATCAGAAACCCATGGGCTTGAACTCGAGGATTTGAGCACACAATCCAGGCTGATAGTTCATTGATAAAATGCTTCACACTTACAATTAGTTAATAAATCAGGGTTTGTCTCCATGGGCGTTAAATAACCCATGATTCTCCAATAAAAAGTGACAAGTTCTTCCAGTATCTTGGGCAAAATGTGTCCTTCATCTAATTGTCCCAGAAAAAAATAAAGCTCCAAGTCCCATGTTCAATTGGTCATTATTTCTTGGCTGTGTTTACTTGTGCTGACTGCACTCCAAGAACACTTTGGCCATTGTGCATTTTAACATGGCTTGTTAATGTGAACGGTGCCATATAAACACGGTTTTTCAAAACACACTTAAGCTTCTGGTTTATATTATACACAGGTGGAATTCAATTCTTGGTGCCACATTTTGTCAGCAGCAGGCTCCATGTAGACTAATCTTTTTTACTTAAACAGCAATCATACATAGGTATTCGCATCACAGAACTTCGAACGACAACAGTGTACTAACTGTGAATTTGAATTGATACCTACAGCTTAAATCCGCTGAATTCAGAATATGAACATCCATGTGTCTGATCCTCCATGTGGTGCAATTTGAGTTGTGAAGTGGTGATAACTTGGATTGGTTGAGAGTTGGCAATCGTGCTAAAAACACAGTAAAGCATATTCTTTGGGATTCACCAGCCTGTCACAGAGACAAAGGCACTCCCTCCCTTTTTCCTCTTGTGGAGATTGAAGTTAATCTTTGCATCTGCATTTGCAGGGTGTCCCGAGTACAGATTTGTAATATCCCGGCTGAGACTGGCTTAGCACACTCGAGAAATGGAAGTTCTGGCCTTTGTGGTTCAATGTTTAGTATTCTGAAGCCTTGGGTTAACCTTGGAGTGTTAATACATAAATTCTGGTTTGGATGATATTAATGGGTTGTGCGGGCATCTTCGTATTACAGCACAATACCATACAAATGTACATCATCCTGTATGCTTCCAACAAAACAATCTCACACCTTTAATTATGATATATTGATCCCCTGATTCTGCACCATCCCACTTGACTGCAGTCCAGTTATTCCTTCAAGCAATATTTGTAAGAACTGCTGTTTCCCCTTCCTGTACTCTCATCGCTGTAATCTTTTTCTTAAAATTTAGAGTACCCAATTCATTTTTTCCAATTAAGGGACAATTTAGTGTGGCCAATCCACCTACCTTGCACATCTTTGGGTTAAGAACATACAGTGCAGAAGGAGGCCAAAAGGCCCATCGAGTCTGCACTGACCCTAAGTCCTCGCTTCCACCGTAACCCAATAACCCCATCTAACCTTTTGGTCACTAAGGGCAATTTATCATGGGCAATCCACCGAATCTGCACATCTTTGGACTGTGGGAGGAAACCGAGCACCCGGAGGAAACCCACGCAGACACGAGGACAGCGTACAGACTCCACACAGGTAGTGACCCAGCATGGAATCGAACCTGGGTTGTGTGGGCAAAACCCACGCAAAACTGGGAGAACGTGCAAACTCCACACGGACAGTGACCCAGAGCCGGGATCGAACCTGGGACCTCGGCGTCGTGAGGCAGCAGTACTGTCCACTGTGCTGCCCTAATTTCAATCTTGAACATGCTCATCAATTGAGCAGCTGCAGCCTTTGAGTAGAGATTGCTGGATTTGCAACCTTCTGAGTGAAGAAGTTTCTCCTCCTCCCAGTCCCAAGTGGCTGACCTCCTTATCCTGGGCCGATTCCCTTTGTTACCAACTCTCGAGCCAGGGAAAAACATTCTCTCTGAATAGACCCCATCGAGCTCTCAGAATTCTAATCCATTAAACCATTTAATTTTCTAAAATTCATAGAAAATCGGCCCATTCTACTCCATCTCCACCCATAGCAGCTCTCTCATCCCAATTATCAATCTAGTGAACCTTCCTTGCACTCTTTCCACGGCAAGTAATCATTTATTGGGCAAGGAGACCAAAACTTCAAATATTATTCCAGGTATGATTTCACCAAGGCCCTACATCAGTGCAGCAATACTTCCTCTTCACCTGCAACCCCTTCCAATAAAGGCCAACATACTGTTTGTCTCAGTAATTGTTTGCTGTACCAGTGTTAACTTCCTGTGATAGTAGAGGGACATCTGAATCCCTATATTTATTAGTCATTTTTAAAAAATCCTCTTTCCTGGTGTAACACTGATTTAAGGGGCCTGCAAACAATTCCCATTGATTACATTGAGATCTTTTCTCATGACTTTCTTTATCTTGCCATTAGGGGGCATAGTCTCAAAATAAGGGGAAGTAGATTTCGGACTGAGCTCAGGAGGAACTTCTTCACCCAAAGGGTTATGAATCTATGGAATTCCTTGCCCAGTGAAGCAGTTGAGGCTTCAAATAAAGGGATTAAGGGTTATGGTGTTCGGGCCGTAAAGTGGAGCTGAGTCCACAAAAGATCAGCCATGATCTCATTGAATGGCGGAGCAGGCTCGAGGGGCCAGATGGCCCTACTCCTGCTCCTTGTTCTTATTTGTCTTCTCTTTTCTAAAATTCAAATCCGATTGAATATTCAGTTTTCAACCTTGGGTACCCTGTAACCGCATCTCTATAACTGCTAAATCATCCCCATTTATCTCAATTTGTGCCACTAAATCATCCACCTTGTTACAGATGTTTTCTACATTTACATAGCGCTTTTTAAAGTTTTAACGTTTTATTATTTTTTTTCCTGATGTGGCCTTAGTTTCTAAAGTCCTAATACAATTATTATACCCTCTTACAATTTAATGAACCCAGATCATTAGTCCACTGTACAGACCTCACTTTTCTCATCCAACTTCAGAGATTCCTCTTTACCTCAACCTGCCCACCTCTCCTTAGTTCAATTGTCTAATTTGGATTATTGTACAATTTTAAACAATTTTGTTGGGGTAAGCTGTGCAACCCCCAGGTGGGCTTCTCTGCAAGCATAAATTATTGCACTATTTATGTATAGGTGTACACAGCTGAATACTATGTCCTTAACTTCCCGTACCAGCCTCCCCGGACAGGCGCCGGAATGTGGCGACTCGGGGCTTTTCACAGTAACTTAATTGAAGCCTACTCGTGACAATAAGCGATTATCATATCAACTCGTGTATAAACATTCGCACATGCATGATGTAGCAGGTGCCATTGGATGGAGCAGTGACTGGCACCCTCCCCCTGCTTTGCTAACACCGTGTAACAGGTTGGGAATACTACAAATAGGCCTGTAAGAGTCCAGGTGGGATCCTGTAACGTTTCTTAACTCCTTTTGACGTGATTTATATTAATTTAAGCTCATTTAGACAAAGTTACTCTGGCTGCAAAGTCTCCTTAGAATGTCAGGCTGCCTGCAGGACAGCAATAGGGGCTACATCACTTAGACCATGGATCAAGCTTGCTTTTTTTTCTGGTGTTTATGTATTTATCACACCTGCAGGACAGGCCCAGCGAGGTGGCGGCACAGTGGCATACAGTTGGAAGGGAATGAAACAATTCACTGGAGGAGACTCCACAAATATCCCTAAACTCAATGATGGAGGAGCCCAGAACATTTGTGCAAAAGGCAAAGCTGAAGCATTCGCAACAATCTTCAGCCAGAAATGATGAGTGGTTGATCCATCCCGGTCTCTTCCGGAGGTCCCCAGCATCACAGATGTCAGTCTTAAGACAATACGATTAGCTCCACGTGATATCAAGAGACTGCAAAGGCTATGGACCATGACAATATTCCACCAATAGTACTGGTTGTGCTCCAGAACTTGCCCCACCCATTGCCAAGATGTTCCAGTACAGCTACAACACTGTCATCTACCCAGCAATGGGGAAAATTGCCCAGGGAAGTCCTGTACACAAGAAACAGGACAAATCCAACCCAGTCAATTACCTCACAGTCTACTCTCCATCATTCGTAAAGTGATGGAAGGAATCATCAATTGTGATATCAAGCGGAACTTACTCAACAATAACCAGCTCACGGGCGCTCAGTTTAGGTTCTGCCATGGTCCCTCAGCTCCTGCCTTTATTTCAACCTTGATTCAAATATGTACAAAAGAGCTGAATGCCAGAGGTGAGGTGAGAGTAACTGCCCTTGACATCAAGGCAGCATTTAACCGAGTATGGCATCTAGGTGCCCTAGCTAAACTGGAGACAATGGGAATCGGGGGGCAAACTCTCTGGTGGTTGGAATCATACCTGGCACAAAGGAAGGTGTTGGAGGCCAATCATCTCCGCTCCAGGACTGCAGGAGGTCCTCCGGATACTGTCCTTGGTCCAAACGTCTTCAGCTGCTTCATCAATGGTCGGAAGTGGGGATGTATGCAGACGACTGCAGAATCTTCAGCACCATTTGTGACTCCTCAGTTAATGAAGCAGTCCACTTGGACAATATCCAGGCTTGTGCTGACAAGTGGCAAGTTAAGCCACACATGTGCCAGGCAATGACCATCTCCTACAAGCGAGGATATAACCAGCCCTTTGGCATCCAATGGGATTACCATTGCTGAATCTCTCTCTCTCTCTCGCACTCTCACTCTCACTCTCTCGCTCTCTCTCTACTCCTAGAGCGCTACTCCTCCACCCCTTTTACATCCCCCTCTATCCCGCCTGAAACATCTAAATCCTAACTGCCAATCCTGTCCTTCCCTCAATTAGGTCCCCGTAATGGCAACAACATCATAGGTCCAAGTACTAATTCAAGCTCTAAGTTCATCTGCCTTACCTGTTATACGACTTCCGTTTAAATATATGCACTTCAGGCCACCAATCCTGCTGTTTTCAGCAACATCTCCCTGTCTGCTCTTCCTCAGAGCCATACTGGCCCTATTTTCCAGCTCTCACTCAATCTTTTCACCTTCTGACCTATTGCTCCAGCGCCCTCCCCCCTGCCATACATTCCACTCAGTTTTGATGGTTTGTGAGATGGCTGATAAGTCCATTGTGTGATGTACAGATTGTCAATGCAGGCAGGTAGTGCTTGAGGCTGGGTAGATGAGTTGTTTGGAGGTTTGTGCTCTCTTTATAACATCTTATTTCTCCCTGTTCCTGACAGTCTCTTAGTGTGTTTGGTGACTTCCCAAATTAACTTTCACCGGTTGGTCTCGAGCCAGGGATCTCAGCTGGCATGTTTTGAGGTAATCCCAAGAGGCTCTCCTTCTGGGAGCCTCCTATTGTGGCTAAGTTCCGAGTAAAACAATTGCTTTGGAAGTTTTGTCAGGCATATGAACAACATGGCCCACCAGGCGGAGCTGGTTTTGAATTATTAGCACCTCGATGCAAGAGCATATTGCTGTTGGATCACCTTTCTTGTCAATA
Organism: Scyliorhinus canicula; assembly: GCF_902713615.1. Classification (NCBI taxonomy): domain Eukaryota; kingdom Metazoa; phylum Chordata; class Chondrichthyes; order Carcharhiniformes; family Scyliorhinidae; genus Scyliorhinus; species Scyliorhinus canicula. Next base: position 138,668,703 of record NC_052149.1, on the reverse strand, counting down.
GATCTGGAGGCTTTTTCAGTCACCTGGCTGAACTAAGCTAGCTGTAACCTTCTTGTCACATTGACTCCGAGAAAAAACCTTTCAACCATATTTCTGGGATATCAATAAATCCACTTTGTTCTGTCTAATGGCAACCGACTCCAATTGTCTGCAGTTGAAATCCCTGTTTGTTCATTTGTTACCTTAAAAGACTTGACTGTTCTAATGCACTGCTGTCAGCCCCCACATTCTACCTTCTGTAAATTTGAGGTAATTCAACGTTTTGCTGCCCATGCCCTAATTCACACCAAGTCCTGTTCACCATCACTTCTGTGCTCACTGACCTTCATTAGCTCCAAGCCTTGATTAAAATTCTCATCTTTGTTTTTAAATCCATCTATTGTCCTTTGCTATCTCTAATATACACCAGTCCCACAAACCCACGATCGTCCAAAATGTCTACATCTTTCTAATTTTGGTCCCTTGCACATCCTTGGTTTTGGCTGCTGTGCCTTCAGATATCAAGGCCCTTAACTCTGGATTTCCCTCCCTAAATGTTTCTATATCGCTCCCCCTCTTGAGCCCTCATATATCCTTGTGTGGCTTGGCTTGGTGTCCATTTGTTTGATAACATTGCTATTGAAGTGCCTTGGGACGTAATGTACTATGTTAAATGTACAAATAAGCACAAGTTGTCCACTGTTGTCAATATGAAACCTTTATTTACTGGGAGGAAATTCTACATTTGAAGTACAGCCATGCAGCTTTGCATTTCTCAGTTCAGCTTTGGCTCAATCCAGACAATCTGCCTTCCTGTTTTTTGGTATCGAAGCAGATAATCTCACATTTATCCCCGTTCTACTGCATCGGCCGTGCATTTGCCCACTCTCTCAGCTTGTCCAAATCACACTGAAGCATCTCTGCTCACAGCTCACCCTCTCACATGGCTTTGTGTCGCCTGCAAATTAGGTGATATTACATTTAATTTCTTCATCTAAATTATTGATATAAGAATAGCTGGGGTCCCAGCATCGATCCCTGCATTACCCCACTAGTAACTGCTTGCTATTTTGAAAATAACTTGTTTATTCCTACTTTGTTTCCCGTCTGCCAACCAGTTTTCTGTCCATCTCAATACACTATTCCCAATCCACTTGCTTTAATTTTCTGCACAAATCTCTTCTGTGGAATTTATCGAAAGCCTTCTAAAAGCCCAAATAAACCATATTCACTGGATCAGCTCATCAACTCCTGTAGTTACATCCTCGGAGAATTCCAGTTGAGTTGTCAGGCATGATTTCGTTCCCTTTCGTAAATCCATGCTGACTCTGCCTGATTCTGCCACTGTTTTCCAAATACTCTCCGATTAAATCTTTTATAATGGACTCTAGCATATCCCTTCTCCGATGTCAGGCTGACTGATCCATAATTCCCTGTTTTCTCTCTACCTCCCTTTTTTTAAAAAAATAGTTTTTATTGAGAAATTTTGATTTTATACAACATTGACGCACCTTAGTAAAATACCGAAAATAACATATTGATCCTCTCAGGGCAAATTTGACCTTTTCCAATTTTATAAATCCCGCCATGTCACTGATCCAGGTCTCCACACTTGGGGGCCTTGCATCCTTCCATTGTAACACAATCCTTCGACGGGCTACTAGGGACGCAAAGGCCAGGACACCGGCCTCTTTCGCCTCCTGCACTCCCGGCTCTACCGCAACTCCAAAAATCGCGAGTCCCCACCCTGGTTTGACCCTGGATCCAACCACCCTCGACACCGTCCCCGCCACCCCCTTCCAGAATTCTTCCAGTGCTGGGCATGCCCAGAACATATGGGCGTGGTTCGCAGGACTCCCCGAACATCTGGTGCACCTGTCCGCACCCCCGAAGAACCTACTCATCCTAGTCCCGGACATGTGGGCCCGGTGCAGCACCTTAAATTGGATGAGACTAAGCCTCGCACATGAGGAGGAAGAGTTGACTCTCTCCAAGGCATCCACCCAAGTCCCGTCCTCTATCTGCTCCCCGAGTTCCTCCTCCCATTTAGCCTTCAGCTCCTCCACTGACGACTCCTCCACCTCCTGCATTACCTTATAGATGTCAGACACCTTCCCCTCTCCTACCCACACCCCCGCAAGCACTCTGTCCATCGTCCCCTGCGAGGGCAGCAAAGGGAATCCCTCTACCTGTCGCCGAGCAAACGCCTTTACCTGCAGGTATCTGAACATGTTCCCCTGGGGAAGGCCAAATTTATCTTCCAGTTCCCCCAGGCCCGCAAACCTCCCGCCAATAAACAGGTCCCTCAATTTGCTGATGCCCGCCCTTTGCCACCCCCTGAATCCCCCATCCGTGTTCCCCGGGATGAACCGATGGTTGCCACCCAGTGGAGCCTCCATCGAGCCCCCTGTTTCCCCCCGATGCCGTCTCCATTGTTCCCAGATTCTTAGGGTCGCTGCCACCACCGGGCTCGTGGTAAACCTCTTAGGGGAGAGCGGCAACGGTGCCGTTACCATGGCACCCAGGCTCGTACCTCTACATGACGCCATCTCCATTCTTTTCCACGCCGCCCCTCCCCCCTCCATCACCCATTTACGCACCATTGACACATTGGCTGCCCAACAGTACCCCAGAAGGTTGGGCAGTGCCAGCCCACCTCCATCCCTTCCTTGCTCCAGGAACACCCTCCTCACTCTCGGAGTCCCATGTGCCCACACAAAACTCAGAATACTGCTAGTCACTCTCCTAAAGAAGGCCCTGGGGATAAATATGGGCAGGCACTGAAAAAGGAACAAGAACCTCGGAAGCACTGTCATTTTGACGGACTGCACCCTCCCCGCCAACGACAATGGCAGCATGTCCCACCTCCTGAACTCCTCCTCCATCTGATCTACCAGCCTGGTAAAGTTATGCTTGTGGAGAGTCCCCCAGTCCCTGGCCACTTGCACCCCCAGGTACCTAAAGCTCTCCCCTGCCCGCCTAAGCGGGAGCCTACCAATTCCTTCCTCCTGGTCTCCAGGGTGCACCACAAACACCTCGCTCTTGCCTAAGTTTAATTTATAACCTGAGAAGGTCCCAAACTCGGCTAGTAACTCCATCACTCCCGGCATCCCTCCCACCGGGTCCGCCACATACAGTAACAGGTCGTCGGCATACAACGACACCCTATGTTCCTCTCCACCTCGCACCAAGCCTCTCCACCTCTCTGAATCTCTCAATGCCATCGCCAGCGGCTCGATTGCCAGTGCAAACAACAAGGGGGACAGGGGGCAACCCTGCCTGGTCCCTCGGTAAAGCCGGAAGTACTCCGACCTCCTCCTATTCGTGGCAACGCACGCCATCGGGGCCTCATATAGCAGCCTCACCCATCTAATAAACCCTTCACCAAATCCAAACCTCCCCAACACCTCCCATAGGTACCCCCACTCCACTCTATCGAAGGCCTTCTCCGCATCCAGTGCCACCACTATCTCTGCCTCCCCCTCAATCGCCGGCATCATAATGACATTCAGCAATCTCCGCACATTCGTGTTCAGCTGCCTTCCCTTCACAAAACCTGTCTGGTCCTCGTGCACAACCCCTGGCACACAGTCCTCTATCCTGGTGGCCAGGATTTTTGCCAGCACCTTAGCGTCCACGTTGAGGAGAGATATGGGCCTGTATGAACCACACTGCTGGGGGTCCTTGTCCTTCTTTAAAATTAACGAGATCAGCGCCCGTGACATCGTCGGGGGCAAAGTCCCCCCCTCCCACGCTTCATTGAGTGTTCGCACCAGCAAGGGGCCCACTAGATCCACAAACTTTTTATAAAATTCCACCGGGAACCCATCCGGCCCCGGTGCTTTCCCTGACTGCATCTGCCCGATCCCCTTAACTAGCTCTTCCAGCTCAATCGGCGCACCCAACCCCTCCACCTTCTCCTCCTGCACCTTCGGGAAAGAAAGCCCGTCCAGGAACCTCTCCATTCCCCTCCTCTCCCCCGTTGGCTCCGACCGGTACAGTTCCCCGTAAAAATCCTTGAAGACCTCATTCACCTCTACCCCCTTCCGCACCACATTCCCACTCTTATCTCTCACTCCAGCAATCTCCTTAGCCGCATCCCGCTTACGCAGCTGATGAGCCAGCATCCTACTCGCCTTTTCACCATGTTCGTACACTGCCCCTTGTGCCTTCCTCCACTGTGCCTCCGCCTTTCTAGTGGTCAGCAAATCAAATTTAGCCTGCAGGCTGCGCCTCTCCCCCAACAGTCCCTCCTCTGGTGCCTCTGCATACCTCCTGTCCACCTCCAGCATCTTTCCCACCAGTCTATCCCTCTCACTCCTCTCGCTCCTCTCCCTGTGTGCCCGGATGGATATCAGCTCCCCACGAATTACTGCCTTCAGGGCTTCCCAGACCATCCCCACCTGAACCTCCCCCGTATCATTCACCTCAAGGTACCCCTCAATACTTGCCCGGACCCTCCTACACACCTCCTCCTCCGCCAACAACCCCACATCCAACCGCCACAACGGACGTTGGTCTCGCACCTCTCCCATCTCCAACTCTATCCAATGCGGAGCGTGGTCGGAGATTGCAATGGCCGAATACTCGGCCTCCTCCACTCTCGGAATCAGTCCCCTACTCACCACGAAGAAATCTATCCGAGAGTAGACCCTATGTACGTGGGAGAAGAAAGAGTACTCGCGTGCCCTCGGCCTCACAAACCTCCATGGATCCACTCCACCCATCTGATCCATAAACCCTCTCAGTACCTTGGCCGCCGCCGGCCTCCTACCCGTCCTAGAGCTGGACCGATCCAGTGAAGGATCCAACACCGTATTAAAGTCCCCCCCCTATGATCAGACCTCCCGCCTCCAGATCCGGGATCCGTCCCAACATACGCCTCATAAAGCCCGCATCGTCCCAATTTGGGGCATACACACTAGCCAGTACCACCTTCTCTCCTTGTAGCCTGCCCCTAACCATCACATACCTACCCCCCTTATCCGCCACCACCTCCGATGCCTCAAACGACACATTTTTCCCCACCAGAATCGCCACTCCCCGGTTCCTCACATCCAACCCCGAGTGGAAAACCTGCCCCACCCATCCCTTCCTCAGGCGGACCTGGTCCGCCACCCTCAGGTGGGTCTCCTGAAGCATTGCCACATCCACCTTTAGCCCCTTCAGGTGAGCCAGTACCCTCGACCGCTTCACCGGCCCATTCAACCCTCTCACATTCCAGGTGACCAACCGGATCAGAGGACGTCCCGCCCCCCTCCCCCGTCGACTAGCCATAGCCCGTCGACTGCCCGCCCCAGGCCAGCACCCCCTGCTCGACCTCGTCCCCATAGCGACAACCCCTCACCTCTGTCCCCCCAGCCCCCACCAGCTCCTTCTTGACCCTACCAGCAGCAACCTGGTATTCCCCTTTCCCCCCCAGGCTAGGAACCCTCCCAGCCGCGAACCGTCCTCCATTGTACTTCCGTGGGTCAGCTAACTTCTGCTGACCCCGGAAACTCCTGCCAATAGCCCGACCCCTCCCGAAGTGGGATCATCCCCCAATCTATCCCTCCTCCTGGCACCGCTCCAGCGCGGGGAAGAACCAGTTAATGCCCCGCCTCCCTCGTCACCATCTCCTCCTCTCCCCCCCCCCCCCCCCCCCCAGCCCCGGCCCCAACCAGAGGAAAGCCCGCGCTTTCGCACTGCCCCACCACACCCTTCTGACGCAGCTCCCAAATATCAGCCCCACTCCATACCCCCACTCCGGCATAGAATACAACATACCCCCCCGACCCTCCCCTCAAGATACACAGCCCAAACAATGTCCCACAGCACAAAAACATAGCAGAACAACCCCTCCGTAAATAACCATATCAAAATTGCAAAAGTACTAAAACAAGAAGAAAACAACAGAAGAAAAAGAGAACACAGCAACAGCAGAATCCAGCACTAATATCTTACAGCCGACCTCGCAACCCCCAACCCCTAGTTCAAGTCCAGTTTCTCCGTCCGCACGAAGGCCCACGCCTCCTCCGGGGAATCAAAATAATAATGCCGGTCCGAATAAGTTACCCACAGGCGCGCGGGCGGCAACATTCCGAACTTTATCTTTTTTCTATAAAGCACGTCTTTCGTCCGATTAAATCCGGACCGCCGCTTAGCCACCTCCGCACTCCAGTCCTGGTAGATCCGCACTACCCCATTCTCCCAATTGCTGCTCTTCACCTTCTTGGCCCAGCGCAGCACGCAGTCCCGATCACTGAACCGGTGGAACCTCACCAGCACCGCACGTGGGGGTTCATCTTCCTTGGGCCTCCTGGCCAGCACCCTGTGCGCTCCCTCCAGCTCCTAGGGCAGATGGAGAGATCCGGCCCCCACTAGCGAATTCAGCATTACAGCCACATAGGCTGTCAGGTCCGATCCCTCCAGCCCCTCTGCAAGGCCCAAGATCCGCAGGTTTTTCCGCCTCGTGCGGTGATCCAGCTCCTCAAAGCGTTCCTGCCACTTCTTGTGGAGTGCTTCGTGCCCCTCCACCTTACTCACGAGGACCACGGCCTCCTCCTCTCGTTCAATGGCCTGCGTCTGCAACTTCTTGATGGCAGCACCCTGGGTGGACTGAATCTCTGACAGCCTTCTGTTTGTTTCCTGCAGAGATCTCAGTACTTCATCCTTGAATTCTTTAAAGCAGCGCAGGAGATCAGTTTGTTGTTTCTGGGCCCAGAGTCTCCACCCCTCTGGAGCTTTGTCAGTGGCCATCTTGGATCCCTTCCCCTGTTTTTTCCGAGGAGCTGCTGCTGTTTTTTCCACCTTTCCACTCCGAGTTCGAGTCATGGACTGCAGGGAAAGTCGTTCAGCACACCTTCCCCCACCGGGAGACGTCGAAAAATTTCCGTTTTGGGCTCTCAAAAGAGCCGAAAAATCTCTTTAAAACGGGAGCTTCCAAATGTGTGGCTTACTGATCCATCACAGCCACCGGAAGTCCTCTCTACCTCCCTTTTTAAATAGCGGGGTTACATTAGCTACCCTCCAATCTGTAGGAACTGTTCCAGAGTCTGAAGAATTTTGGAAGAAGACCTCAATGCATCCACTATTTCTAGGACCATTTCCTTAAGTACTCTGGGATGTAGGTTATCAGGCCTGGGGATTGACAATGCCATCCATTTCCCTCTTTTAATATGGATTTCCTTCAGTTCCTCTTCCTCATTAAACCCTGTGTTCCCAATATTTGTGGCATGTCATTTGTGTTCTCATTGGTTTTTTTTCAAATGTACTTTTATTACAAACGTGTCAAAACATTACAGCAAATAAACGCTCCAAGAAGCAAACTTCCCAGCAATCAACTGTACTGCCTATACAAATTCTCTCCACCACCACCACCACCAAACCGCGTGATGAAAAGTTCCTCAAGCACGGTCACAAACATCACCCACCTTTTCTCAACCCCCCCCCCCGCAGAGCCCCATAACTCATTCTTTATCTTCTCCAACCGTAGGAAGTCGTACAGGTCACCCTACCAAGCCAGTGGTGATGCCTCCAGCCACTCCAGTACAATTCGCTGCCATGTAATCAGAGAGGTGAAGGCCACAACGCCGGCGTTCCTCCTCCATGAGCTCTGGCTTCTCTGAAACCCCAAATATCGCCACCAACGGGTCCGGTCCACCACCTCCTCCAATATCTTGGCTAAGACCGCAAACACACTACTTCAGTGCTGAGAATGTTTGATGATCATAAAGCTGTCTGCAACAGGACATTGAAGGAAGGCATATGTAAAACTATGTAATATAAATAATTTTATAATCGTTCAAGAGTTGTGGGTGTTGCTAGCAAGGTTAACGTTCGTTACCTTTGAGAAGGAGGTGATGGTGAAGAGATTAAGTCTGTATGCTCCATCTATATGAGGGAGTGAGGTACATGATTTGACCTATTAATGGCAATTTACTTCGAGGCACAACAGTGTGCTTTTGAGGGAAACTGCAGGTTGTAGTGTTTCCATATGCCTGCAGCCCTTCTAGGTGGTAGAGGTATTCTGAGAGTTTGACTGTCAGATTGTTGCTTGTCTAGCCTGTGGAAGAGCTCTCCCAATTGTAGCACAAGCCCCCAGATATTCATCAGGAGGATGACATTGTGTGGTTGTTTGGACTGGGTGTTCCATTTTTGTATCTGATGCTTTGGACATGGCAGGGTAATCTGGCTGATTTCATTTTGTTTTTTTCTTGGTTGTTTAGTACAACTGAGTGGCTGTTGGGCCACTGAGATAGCAGTTAAAAGTTAACAACATTGCTGTGGAACTGGAGTTCCACACAAGTCGAACCAGATAAGGCCGGCAAATTTCCATCTGTAAAGAAACTAAGTGAACCAGGTGGGCTTTTATGACGATGCAGTTACTTGATGATCACCATTAATGGCACTCATGTTTTTATTTCAAATTTATTTACATTCCTCAGCTGCCCTGGTGGGTTTTGAATTTGTCTTTAGATCACTAGTTCAGGCACCTAGAATTACAAATCTAGGAGATAACCACTATGTTGCTGTACTCGCATACTTTTCTATGCTAAGTCTTTGCGGAATGTTCTCTTAAGAAAGCTAGATGTCCTTCGGACTTCCGGTGGCATAATGTAGGGAAGACTCACAAAAGGTGGCTCCCGCTAGAGTACTGGACTTTTTGTCCCTTTTCTTAGTACCACGGGTTGTTTTCTTTTGAAAACCCGCACAACTCATACAATATGGATCCTCTTTGATTGAAATTCTAAAATGTCAGAGGAAAGAAGGTGGAAAGCGTCGACGGGAATTTACGGTCTATTAGTTCATCGGCAGGTAAAATGACAGAGCCAATCTCGGCACTCTGGCCACTCCACTGACAGCCAAGGTGCTTTCTAGTACCTTTTGTGAAGGAGTTCGAAAAACACTGACAAAATGTGTCAGAGGACCTCCGGATGTGAATGGAGGAGGCCTTGGCCCCCATTCGAGAGCCTCTGGGGAAAACCAATGAAGGTGTAGAAGCCCATGAAGCCACGACTAAACACGTGGAAGTATCCCTTTCGAATCAGTGATCGGTTTGTCTCACTGGACTCGGAGCTGTCTTTGCTGCCTGAAGTGAACAAATCGTTGAAGGCAAAATAGAGAGCAGGTCAAGGAGGCAAAGTATTTGTGGGGCTGCCAGTGGGGATGAAAGGCCCAATGCCCACAGGGTACTTCACGGATATGTTCAGTAAGATTGGGGTTGGTTTGGGGGGGGGGGGGATTATATTCACACACCCTCGAGTTGGACCTGGCTCACCGTACACTCCGGCTCACGTCTTGTACTGAGGATCCATCTCGTGCTGTGATAGTGAGGCTTCACAGCTTCAAGAAGAAAGGGTTCTAAAGTGGGTGAAAGGACACACCATCAAGACGTGGGTGTGGAGCAGGAGAAGTGGGCTGTGTTTAATAGAGCCACGGCTGCCCTGTATGAAGTGGAGTCTGGTTTGGTGTGGCCTACCCTGGTCGGTGTACAGTGACTTTAGAAGGAAAAGACTATTTCTTTGATGGCCGAGAGGCGGCCTTGTTTTGTTTAAAATGTGCAAGTTGGGCACGGTATAATTGAGGTTTTGATTCTGACGAAGGGCATCTTGAATTATTGCATTGTTCAGGTTTAATGGTTGTTCTTATGTTTTCTTGGGGTTGCATTTTTATGGTCCTTGTTTAGGTGTGTGGTTTAGTTCTGTGTGGGATTCTGTCAGGGTACGTAGCTCCCTTTGGGAGCAAGGTTTATGGGGTTTTTAGGTTTATTTAGCATGCAATCATTTTTTAAATCTCAAGTTGTGGGCAGCACAGTAGCACAGCGGTTAGCACAGTTGCTTCACAGCTCCAGGGCCCCAGGTTCGAGTCATGGATTGGGTTACTGTCTGTGTGGAGTCTGCAGGTTCTCCCCGTGTTTGCGGGTGTTCCGGGTTTCCGCCCACAGTCCAAAGATGTGCAGGTTAGGTGGATTGGCCATGCTAAATTGGCCTTCATGTCCAAAAAGATTGGGTGGGGTTACTGGTTTGCGGGGATAGGGTGGAGGCGTGGGCTTAGGTAGGGTGCTCTTTCCAAGGGCCGGTGCAGACTCTATAGGCTGAATGGCCTCCTTCTGCACTGTAAATTCAAAAAAAGAAAAGAAATTCTACGATAACCTTAATGACAGACATGTTATTTTTGTGGTTCTTCGGTGGGCACCCCGGTAATTATGGTTAATATTTACGGCCCGAACTGGGACGATACAAATTTTATTAATACCCTGCTGGCCTCCCTCTCTGATTTAGACTCTCATCAACTCATTTTGGATGGGGATGTGAACTGTATCTTGGATCCTAGCTTGATTCGTTCCAAGCCCCAATCTCTTACTCCATTGGGGGTGGTCAGTGCTTTGCTATCTTTCATGAATCAAATGGGGAGGAATCATTGATGTTTATTGCACCCAGGTGTTAAAGATATTTTTAAAATTTTTTTATCATGTTCATCAGGTATATTTGCAGGTTGATTTTTTTTTGTGGTAGATTGGCCCCTCCTCCTCTCAGTGGTGGCGGCTGATTACTCTGCGATTTGATATTTCGATCATGCCCCGCACTTTGTGGATTTGGCGCTGCCACAGGAAAATTTTCAGCCCATGTCAGCTGTCATAGAGGAATATATAAAATTTAACATGTGGGAGGGCCTTAAGGTGGTCCTTCAGGGGGAAATTATCTCCTATAAAGTGCTGGAAAATCTCAGCAGCTCTGGCAGCATCTGTAAGGAGAGAAAAGAGCGAACGTTTCGAGTCCAGGTGACCCTTTGCTATAAAGCATATTTGGTGAACACAGCAAGAGTGGAACAGCAAAGGCTGTACTGTCTTAAAGGCTGTACTCCATTACACTGCTCTGATTGACAGTATCAAAACAGACATGGGAGAACCTCGCCTATCCTTGTCCCATGGGGTTCAGACTATCAAAATGAATGTGCTCCTGTGATTTTTATTTCTCTTTCTGTGTCTCCCATGTTTCTCCACAAGTCCTTTTTTTTTGCTAAAGTCAACCAATTATTGTCCTCCTTTGCTTGGATGGGTAACATTCCCAGAATCCATGAGGTTTTACTCCAAAGAGACCCATTCGGGCCTGGCTCTAACCCATTTATTGTTTTACTATTAGACAGCCAATATTCAGAAGATATTCTGTTATAGTGAACCCGGTTCCAAATGGAAGCAAGCTCTTGTATGCTTCTAGCTTTTGTGTAAGAGTTACTGCACCTTTGCCTCCTTCCCAGGTGAGATTTTCCTTGAATCCAGTGGTGGCCTCCACCAAGAGTTTGGAAGCAGTTCAGGCAACATTTCAAGCTCTGCTCCCTGTCTTCACTAGCCCCCATTTGCAACCACCATCTTTTAAAAAAAATAAAATAATTTTTATTCAAATTTTCACAAAATATCAATAACAGAAAATACTAAGAACAGAAAGAACAACCCCCCCCCCCCCCCCCCCCCCCAATGTTTACAAAAAGGAAGAAATGAATTAACGCCTGTCATGAGCAAAGAAATATACAAGTCCCTTCAGCCCAAAACAAAGAGAGCCCCCCCAACCCTCCGGCCCGGTTGCTGCTGCTGCTGGCTTTTTAGGTATGTGCAGGTGCAAAACTTTGTTCACAAGGAACTGTCTTTGTTCCCTCGGCTACACTTGTAGACAACATGCTATCTCTAGATGAGATAGGTGAAGGGAAGATATCCAATGTGTATGGGTGACGGTTTGAGACTGGGAGAGCACTGCTAGAGGAAGTAAAGGGGAAGTGGGAGGAGGAGATGGGGCTGGAGGCCAGGATGTGGAGTGTGATCCACCCCTTCTGCCATGCTGAGCCGAATGCAGTTCAAAGTAGCTCACAGCGCGCATTTAATGAGTGCGCATGAGTGGGTTCTTCCTGAGAATAGAGGACAGGTGAGATCGATGTCTTAAGGAGGCCGGTGAACAATTCACACATGTTCTGGTCTTGCCAGAAGTTGTTTTGAGTTTTGGCCTCTTTTGAGACTATGTTGAAGATTGGGGGTCAGGCAGAAGCTATGTCCATGGTGGCGATCTTCGGGGTGATCTCTCCGGCGCTTCTGGAGGGGAAGAAACCTGATGCCCTGGTCTTCACCTCTCTGTTTGCCTGGAGATGAGTCCTGCTTGGATTGAGGTCGCCGGCTCTACCAAAAGTCTTGATGTGGTCAGAGTTTCTGAAATGGGAAAGGATCAAGTATGCCATTAGAGGGTTGGAGGAAGGGTTACATTCCAGGTGGAAGCATTTCATCACCTTTAAGGACTTGGTCATGGCCAGCAGCTGGGTGTGCTGAGGTGGCCCGGGGGGGGGGGGGGGGGGGGGGGGGCAGCAGTCTATTCTGTTGGACTGTTTTGAACGTGAAAATTAAAAATATGTGGAATAAAAATATTTAGATAAAAATACAAAGCTTGGGCATTCAGCGCAAATAGGAGAAGATCTGGCATCAGTGGGAATTGTCCCAGTTATAGTTGCTATAAATTTAGGGTGCTCTTGGGGACTTAACTGCATATGTTGAACAGATCTGATCTATTTTTACAGTTCTGTCATTTTTCAGAAGATGCAAATAGTATCCCAAAATATATCGACTGTCTTCAAACTGGGTGGCACAGTGGTTAGCACTCATAGAACATAGAACATTACAGCACAGAACAGGCCCTTCGGCCTCGATGTTGTGCCGAGCAATGATCACCCTACTCAAACCCACGTATCCACCCTATACCCGTAACCCAACAACCCCCCCTTAACCTTACTTTTAGGACACTACGGGCAATTTATCATGGCCAATCCACCTAACCCGCACATCTTTGGACTGTGGGAGGTAACCGGAGCACCCAGAGGAAACCCACGCACACACGGGGAGGACGTGCAGATTCCGCACAGACAGTGACCCAGCCGGGAACCGAACCTGGGGCCCTGGAGCTGTGAAGCATTTATGCTAACCACCATGCTACCGTGCTGCCCCACTCCTGCCTCACAACACTAGGACCTGGGTTCAATTCCGACCGTGGGTCATTATCTGTGTGGAGTCTGCACATTCTCCCCATGTCTGCATGGGTTTCCTCCAGGTGCTCTGGGTTCCTCCCACAGTCCAAAGATGTGCAGGCTAGGTGGGGTTATGGGGATAGGGTGGGTTAGTGGGCCTAGGTAGGATGCTCTTTCAGAGGATCGGTGCAGATTCAATGGGCCGAATGGCCTGCATTGTAGGGATTCTAAATTAGTACAGTTTTGCAGACTTTTGTGGTCTAAAAATGTGCACGTTGACATCCTACAATTGTGGCAGGAACAGATTGCTCAGTGATCACTAAAATAAGCAAAATACAATGGATGCTGGAAACCTAAACTAAAAACAAAGTTAGTTTGTTATTTACAGCACAGAAAGAGTCCATTTGGCCCATCATGCCTGCACTGGCTCCCAAAAGAGCAACCAAGCTAGTCCCATTCCCCAGCCCTACCTCCTTAGCTCTCTAAATTATAATAATCTTTATTGTTACAAGTAGGCTTACATCAACACTGCAATGAAGTTACTGTGAAAATCCCCTCGTCGCCACATTCCGGCGCCCGTTCGGGTACACAGAGGGAGAATTCAGAATATCCAATTCACCTAACAGCACGTCTTTCAGGAAACGAGAGCACCTGGAGAAACCCATACAGACACAGGGAGAACATGCAGACTCTACACAGACAGTGACCCAAGCCGGGAATCGAACCTGGGACCCTGGAGCTGTGAAGCAACAGTCCTACCCACTGGTCACTTTCAAATATATATCCAGTTCTTTTGAAATCTCCTCTGGAATCCACCTCCACCACTTTCCCAGGCAGCGTATTCCAAACGCCAACAACTGAGTAACAAAGTTTCTACTCATCTCACTCTTGCTCACCATCTTGAAATTGTGAACCCCTAGTCACTGACATACCAACTAGTGGAAACAGAGCATCCTTTTTTACTCTGTCAAAATTGTTTTAGAATTTTGAAAAACTCAATAAGGTCGCCTCTTTATCTTCTCTACTCTAAGGACAATAAACCCAGGGTGCAATTCTCCGCCACCCACGCCGGGTGGGAGAATAGCGGGAGGGCCTCTCGCCATTTTTCGCGCCCTACCGCTATTCTTCCCCCCACGCCCGACCCGGCGATTCTCCTGGGCCGAGCGGCTGGCCCTTAATGTCCGTTTCACCACGGCAGCAAACACACCTGCTCGCTGCCGTCGTGAAATGGGCGGCAGATGCCCGTTTGGGGCATCTAGAGGCCCGATTGGCACAGGTGCACCACGACTGCACTTGGGAGGGGACAGGCCCGCGATCGGTGTCCACCGATCGTCGGGCCAGCGTCCAAAACAGACGCACTCTTTTCCCCTCCACCGCCCGGCAAGATCAAGCCACCACGTCTTGCCGGGCGGCTGAGGAGAAAGACGCTAACTGCGCATGTGTGGGTTGGCGTTGTCCAACCTGCGCATACGCGGCTGACGTCATCGGCCGCGTCAGCCACCGTGACGCTTGACGTGCGGCCTTGACGGCCGTCGTCAAGGCCGTGACGCAGGGGGCCGTGCTCCTAGCCCTGCCCGGGGGGGGGGGGGGGGGGGGGGGGGGGGGTGGAATCGGCCCCGGAAGTGGCCGTGAAGGCTGCCGTGGGTCACGGCCTGTCCCACGGCAGCCTTTACGATTCTCCGCATTTGGAGAATCGCGCCCCCAATTTCTCCCATCTTTCCTTGTATTTAAAATTCCTCATTCCTGGAATCATTCTAGTAAATCTCCTCTGCACTCTCTCCATGGATTTAACATCCGTCCTTAAATAAGGTTCCCAGTACTGGGTTGCTGCTGGAACGACTAGGAAGGAGCCGATGGGGGTCGGGGGGGAAGAGGAGAGGCGCTATCGCCATGGGGAACGGGTCGAGCGGGGTGTGCTGGCCTGGGGCGAACATCTGCCAAGCTATGGCTAGTCGGCGGGGGAGGGGGGCGGGTTGCCCTCTGATCCGGCTGATTACCTGGAACGTGAGGAGGCTGAACGGGCCGGTTAAGAGAACCAGGGTGTTCTCCCATCTAAGGGGGTTGAAGGCGGACGTGGCTATGCTCCAGGAGACCCACCTGAAGGTGGCGGAGCAGGTCCGTCTGAGGAAGGGGTGGGTGGGGCAGGTTTATCATTCAGGATTAGACGCGAAGAACCGGGGGGTGGCGATTCTCGTGGGCAAGAGGGTGGCGTTTGAGGCGGCTGAGGTGGTGTCGGACAAGGAGGGCAGATATATCATGGTGAGGGGTAGGCTGCAGGGAGAGAAGGTGGTGCTGGTGAACGTATATGCCCCGAATTGGGATGATGCTGGCTTCATGAGGTGATTGTTGGGCCGCATCCCGGACCTGGAGGCAGGGGGCCTGATCATGGGGTGAGATTTTAACACAGTGCTGGATCCCACACTGGACCGGTCCAGTTCAAGGACGGGTAGGAGACCGCCGCGGCCAAAGTGCTGAGGGGATACATGGACCAGATGGGAGGGGTGGATCACTGGAGGTTTGGGAGAGCGCGGGAGTATTCCTTTTTCTCTCACGTCCATAGGGTTTATTCCCGGATAGACTTTTTTGTCCTGAGCAGGGGATTGATCCCGAGGGTGCAGGATGCCGAGTATTCGGCCATAGCGATTTCGGACCATGCTCCGCACTGGGTTGATCTGGAGATGGGGGAGGCACGGGACCAGCGCCCGCTCTGGCGCCTGGATGTGGGGATGCTGGCGGAGGAGGTGTGTAAGAGGGTTCGGAGAAGCATTGAGGGGTATCTGGATACCAATGATATGGGGGAGGTCCAGGTGGGGATGGTCTGGGAGGCTCTGAAAGCAGTGATCCGGGGGGAGCTGATCTCCATCCGGGCCCACGGGGAAAGGAGGGAGAGGAAGGAGAGGGAGAGACTGGTGGGAGAGCTTCTGGAGGTGGACAGGAGATATGCGGAGGCACCGGAGGAAGGGTTGCTGGGAGAACGGCGCAGGTTGCAGGCCAATTTTGACTTGTTGACCACCAGAAAGGCGGAGACACAGTGGAGGAGGGCGCAGGGCGCGGTATACGAGTATGGAGAGAAGGCGAGCAGGATGTTGGCGCATCAGCTCCGTAGGCGAGATGCGGCTAGGGAAATTGGGGGAGTGAAGGATGGGGGTGGAAATGTAGTGCAGAAGGGGACAGAAGTAAACGGGGTCTTTAGGGACTTTTACGAGGGATTGTACCGGTCGGAACCTCCGAGGGGGAGAGAGGGGATGGAGAGCTTCATGAACAGGCTATGTTGCCCAAGGGTTCGAGAGAGGCTGGTAGAGGGGCTGGGGGCGCCAATAGAGTTGGAGGAGCTAGTCAGGGGGATCGGGCAAATGCAGTCAGGTAAGGCCCCGGGGCCGGACGGGTTCCCGGCAGAATTTTACAAAAAATATGCGGACCTGGTGGGTCCCCTGCTGGTGCGAACTTTCAATGAGGCGTGGGAGGGGGGGGGCTTTGCCCCCGACGATGTCACGGGCACGGATCTCTTTGATCCTAAAACGGGATAAGGATCCCTTGCAGTGCGGATCATATAGGCCTATCTCGCTCCTTAACGTAGACGCTAAGTTGCTGGTGAAGATCCTGGCTACCAGGATAGAGGATTGTGTGCCAGAGGTAATTCATGAAGATCAGACAGGATTTGTCAAGGGGCGGCAGCTCAACACGAATGTTATCATGATGCCGGCAGTGGAGGGGGAGGCGGAGATAGTGGTGGCGCTGGACGCAGAGAAAGCATTTGATAGAGTTGAGTGGGGGTATCTGTGGGAGTTGCTGGAGTGGTTTGGATTTGGGGAGGGATCCATCAATTGGGTGAGGCTGTTTTACGCGGCGCCGATGGCGAGTGTAGTCACAAATGGAAGGAGATCGGAGTATTTTAGGCTTTATCGTGGGACCAGGCAGGGGTGTCCCTTGTACCCCCTGCTCTTTGCACTGGCGATTGAACCGCTGGCCATGGCGTTAAGGGAGTCAGGGAAGTGGAGGGGTCTGGTGCGGGGTGGGGAGGAGCACCGGGTATCGCTGTATGCGGACGACCTGCTGTTATATGTGGCGGACCCAGAGGGGGGAATGCCGGCGGTGATGGAGCTGTTAGCGGAATTTGGGGGCTTCTCGGGCTATAAGCTAAACTTAGGAAAGAGCGAGGTATTTGTAGTACACCCGGGAGATCAGGAGGAGGGAATTGGGAGGCTTCCCTTCAGGAGGGCAGTGAAGAGTTTCAGGTGCCTGGGGGTGCAGGTGGCCAGGAGTTGGGGGGCTCTTCATAAGCTTAACTTCACCAGACTAGTGGAACAGATGGAGGAGGAATTTAAAAGGTGGGACATGGTGCAGCTATCGCTGGTGGGCAGAGTGCAATCCGTCAAAATGACGGTTCTCCCGAGGTTCTTGTTCCTCTTCCAGTGCTTGCCCATCTTTATCCCTAGGGCCTTTTTTAAAAGGGTGACCAGCAGCATCATGGGATTTGTTTGGGCGCATGGCACCCCGAGGGTGAAGAGGGTCTTCTTGGAGCAGAGTAGAGATGGGGGGGGGGGGCTGGCGTTGCCCAACCTCTCGGTACTACTGGGCGGCCACAATTCTCTATTCTCCCTATCTTAGTATCACCTGCAAATTTAGAGATTTTGCCCTCAACACCCACTTCTAAATCATTTATATAA
Organism: Scyliorhinus canicula; assembly: GCF_902713615.1. Taxonomy (NCBI): domain Eukaryota; kingdom Metazoa; phylum Chordata; class Chondrichthyes; order Carcharhiniformes; family Scyliorhinidae; genus Scyliorhinus; species Scyliorhinus canicula. Next base: position 138,651,076 of record NC_052149.1, on the reverse strand, counting down.
ATCAGAAAAGACGAGGGTTGCTGAGCCCTGGGGAACACCACTTTCAACTCATCTCCAGTCTGAGAAATGTCTACCTATACCTACCCTATGTTTGTCTCTTAACCAACTTCTAATCCATGCTGCCAAGGACCCATCAATCCCAAACATTTCAAATTTGCTAACCAACTGCCATGTGGCACTGTATCAAATGCTTTCAGAAAGTCCAAATTACAACATCCACGGCACTACAGTCATCCGCTGCCTGTGTCACCTCGTCAAAGAACTGTTTAAATTTGTCAGACATGACCTGCCCTTGATAAAACTGTGTTGACTGTCTAGTATTAACTTATTTTTCTCTAAATGTATATTTATCTCATTCCGTACTATGGCTTCCATCAGTTTTCCTACGATTGATGTCAAGCTGACAGGTCTGTAGTTTCCTGGGTTATCCTTTACCCTTTTCTTTTTAAAAAAAAAAAAAATAATTTTTATTGAAATTTTTACAAAATATAAACATCTTAACTCTATTAACAAACAACCACAGTAACACCCCAAGAACAATACCCCCCCAACTTCAAGAGCAACTTCAAACAAAAGGAAAAGAAAAACAAAAAAGCACCCAAACAACAAAAGGGAAAGAGATAGCACCCACCACATCCCACAGACCCATGTACACAGTTCTTCCTCCCCCCATTCCAAACCCCCCCCCCCCCCCCCCCGCCCCCCCGGGTTGCTGCTGCTGCCGGCCTATTTCCCTACCGTTCCGCCAGGAAGTCCAGGAAAGGCTGCCACCGCCTGAAAACTCTTGTACTGATCCCCTCGGGGCAAATTTCACCCTCTCCAATTTTTTTTTTTTTTTAATTTAGAGTACCCAATTATTTTTCCAATTAAGGGGCAATTTAGCGCAGCCAATCCACCTACCCTGCACATCTTTTGGGTTGTGGGGGCGAAACCCACGCAGACACGGGGAGAATGTGCAAACTCCTCACGGACAGTGACCCAGGGCCGGGATTCGAACCCGGGTCCTCAGACCCGTAGGCAGCAATGCTAACCACTGTGCCACCGTGCTGCCCGCACCCTCTCCAATTTAATGAACCCCGCCATATCATTGATCCAGGACTCCAAGCTTGGGGGCCTCGCATCTTTCCACTGGAGCAAGATTCTCCGCCGGGCTACTAGGGACGCAAAGGCCAGAACAACGGCCTCTATCGCCTCCTGCACTCCCGGCTCCACTGCCACCCCAAACATTGCGAGTTCCCAGCCTGGCTCGACCCTGGATCCCACCACCCTCGACACCGTCCTTGCTACCCCCTTCCAAAACTCCCCCAACGCTGGGCACGCCCAAAACATATGGGCGTGGTTTGCTGGGCTCCCCGAGCACCTAGCACACCTGTCCTCGCCCCCGAAAAACCACCTCATCCTCGACCCAGTCATGTGGGCCCTATGCAGCACCTTGGAACAGTATGAGGCTAAGCCTCGCACAGGAAGAGGAGGAATTCACTCTCTCCAGGGCATCCGCCCACGTCCCCTCCTCAATCTCCTCACCTAGCTCCTCTTCCCATTTACCCTTCAGTTCCTCCACCGATGCCTCGTCTGCCTCCTGCATTACCCGGTATATGTCCAAAATCCTCCCTCCTCCAACCCGCACCCCCGAGAGCACCCTGTCCCATGCCCCACATGGGGGCAACAAGGGGAACCCTTCCATCTTCCGTCTGGCAAACGCCCTAACCTGCATGTACCGAAACATGTTCCCCGGGGGGGAGCCCAAGTTTCCCCTCTAACTCCCCCAAGCTCGCGAACCTCCCCTCCACAAACAGGTCCCTCAACCTCCTAACCCCTGCCCTGTGCCAGCCCAGAAATCCGCCATCAATGCTCCCTGGAACAAACCGATGGTTCCATCGAGCCCCCCATTTCTCCCCTGTGCCGCCTCCATTGCCCCCAAATTTTGAGGGTAGCCGCCACCACCGGGCTCGTGGTATACCTCATTGGAGGGAGTGGCAAAGGCGCCGTCACCAGCGCCTCCAAGCTCGTGCCCACGCAAGACGCCGCCTCCATCCTCTTCCATGCTGCCCCCTCCTTGTCCATTACCCACTTACGCACCATCGCTGCGTTGGCAGCCCAGTAGTACCCACAGAGGTTGGGCAACGCCAGCCCCCCCCATCCCTGCCTCGTTCCAGGAACACTCTTCTAACCCTCGGAGTCCCATGCGCCCACACAAATCCCGTGATACTCCTGTTGACCCTCCTAAAAAAGGCCTTCGGGATAAGGATGGGAAGGCACTGGAACAGGATCAAAAACCTTGGGAGCACACTCATCTTAACGGACTGCACCCTCCCCGCCAGTGACAGCGGTAACATATCCCACCTCTTAAACTCCTCCTCCATCTGCTCCACCAACATTGTGATGTTGAGCTTGTGCAGGGCCCCCTGACTCCCTGCCACCTGGACCCCTAGGTACCTGAAGCTCTTCCCTGCCTGCTTCAATGGGAGCCTACCAATCCCCTCCACTTGATCCCCCGGATGCACCACAAACACCTCACACTTGCCCAGGTTCAACTTGTACCCCGAGAAACCCCCAAATTCACTAAGAATCCTCATCACCTCCGGCATTCCCCCCACCGGGTCCGCCACATACAGCAACAGGTTGTCCGCCTACAACGGCACTCTATGCTCCTCCCCACCCCGCACCAGGCCCCTCCAGTTCCCTGACTCCCTCAGTGCCAAGGCCAGGGGCTCAATTGCCAGCGCGAAGAGCAAGGGGGACAGGGGGCACCCCTGTCTCGTCCCCCGGTACAGCCGAAAGTACTCCGACCTCCTCCTATTTGTGGCTACACTCTCCATCGGGGCCTCGAAGAGCAGCCTCACCCACCGGATAAACCCCTCCCCAAACCCAAACCTCTCCAACACCTCCCACAAATACTCCCACTCAACCCTATCGAAGGCCTTCTCCGCATCTAATGCCACCACTATCTCCGCCTCCCCTTCCACAGCCGGCATCATAATAACATTGAGGAGCCTTCGTACGTTTGTGTTCAGCTGCCTTCCCTTCACAAACCCCGTCTGGTCCTCGTGAATGACCCTGGGCACGCAATCCTCTATTCTAGTGGCCAAGATCTTTGCCAGCAGTTTAGCATCGGCGTTCAGCAGCGAAATCGGCCTATATGATCCGCACTGCAGAGGGTCCTTGTCCCGCTTCAGGATCAAGGAAATCAGCGCCCGTGACATAGTTGGGGGCAAAGCCCCCCCCTCTCTTGCCTCGTTAAAGGTCCGGACCAACAGGGGGCCCAACAGGTCCACATACCTTTTATAGAATTCCGCCGGAAACCCGTCCGGCCCTGGCGCCTTCCCCGACTGCATGCTCCCTATCCCCTTGACCACCTCCTCCAGCTCGATCGGCGCCCCTAGTCCCTCCACCTGCTCCTCCTCCACCCTCGGGAATCGCAGCTTGCCGTTACCCTTTTCTTAAACAACGGTGTCACAGTTGCAATCCTTCAGGCCCCAGGATTAATCGTGTGTTCTGAAAGGCCTGGAAAATTTCTATCAACGGCTCCGCAATATGCTCCCTTACCTCAGCCATCTAGTATGCATCCAATCCGGGATGACGACTTCTCTACCTGGAGTGCTGCCAACCTTTTTTTTTAAAATAATTTTTATTGAGAAATTTTGATTTTATACAACAATAACGCACCTTAGTAAAATACCGAAAATAACAATAATATTAACAATCGTTTATAGAACCCTTGTATTGATCCTCTCAGGGCAAATTTGACCTTTTCCAATTTTATAAATCCCGCCATGTCACTGATCCAGGTCTCCACGCTTGGGGGCCTTGCATCCTTCCATTGTAACAGAATCCTTCGACGGGCTACTAGGGACGCAAAGGCCAGGACACCGGCCTCTTTCGCCTCCTGCACTCCCGGCTCCACCCCAACCCCAAAAATTGCGAGTCCCCACCCTGGTTTGACCCTGGATCCAACCACCCTCGACACCGTCCCCGCCACCCCCTTCCAGAATTCTTCCAGTGCTGGGCATGCCCAGAACATATGGGCGTGGTTCGCAGGACTCCCCGAACATCTGGTGCACCTGTCCTCACCCCCGAAGAACCTACTCATCCTAGTCCCGGACATATGGGCCCGGTGCAGCACCTTAAATTGGATGAGACTAAGCCTCGCACATGAGGAGGAAGAGTTGACTCTCTCCAAGGCCTCCGCCCAAGTCCCGTCCTCTATCTGCTCCCCGAGTTCCTCCTCCCATTTAGCCTTCAGCTCCTCCACTGACGACTCCTCCACCTCCTGCATTACCTTATAGATGTCAGACACCTTCCCCTCTCCTACCCACACCCCCGCAAGCACTCTGTCCATCGTCCCCTGCGAGGGCAGCAAAGAGAATCCCTCTACCTGTCGCCTAGCAACGCCTTTACCTGCAGGTATCTGAACATGTTCCCCTGGGGAAGGCCAAATTTATCTTCCAGTTCCCCCAGGCCCGCAAACCTCCAGCCAATAAACAGGTCCCTCAATTTGCTGATGCCCGCCCTTTGCCATCCCCTGAATCCCCCATCCGTGTTCCCCGGGATGAACCGATGGTTGCCACCCAGTGGAGCCTCCATCGAGCCCCCTGTTTCCCCCCGATGCCGTCTCCACTGTCCCCAGATTCTTAGGGTCGCCGCCACCACCGGGCTCGTGGTAACCCTCTTGGGGGAGAGCGGCAACGGTGCCGTTACCATGGCACCCAGGCTTGTACCTCTACATGACGCCATCTCCATTCTTTTCCACGCAGCCCCTCCCCCCTCCATCACCCATTTACGCACCATTGACACATTGGCTGCCCAATAGTACCCCAGAAGGTTGGGCAGCGCCAGCCCGCCTCTATGCCTTCCTCGCTCCAGGAATACCCTCCTCACTCTCGGAGTCCCATGTGCCCACACAAAGCTCAGAATACTGCCGGTCACTCTCCTAAAGAAGGCCCTGGGGATAAATATGGGCAGGCACTGAAAAAGGAACAGGAACCTCGGAAGCACTGTCATTTTGACAGACTGCACCCTCCCCGCCAACGACAATGGCAGCATGTCCGACCTCCTGAACTCCTCCTCCATCTGATCTACCAGTCTGGTAAAGTTATGCTTGTGGAGAGTCCCCCAGTCCCTGGCCACTTGCACCCCCAGGTACCTAAAGCTCTCCCCTGCCCGCCTAAGCGGGAGCCTACCAATTCCTTCCTCCTGGTCTCCAGGGTGCACCACAAACACCTCGCTCTTGCCTAAGTTTAATTTATAACCTGAGAAGGTCCCAAACTCGGCTAGTAACTCCATCACTCCCGGCATCCCTCCCACCGGGTCCGCCACATACAGTAACAGGTCGTCGGCATACAACGACACCCTATGTTCCTCTCCACCTCGCACCAAGCCTCTCCACCTCTCTGAATCTCTCAATGCCATCGCCAGCGGCTCGATTGCCAGTGCAAACAACAAGGGGGACAAGGGGCAACCCTGCCTGGTCCCTCGGTAAAGCCGGAAGTACTCCGACCTCCTCCTATTCGTGGCCACGCACGCCATCGGGGCCTCATATAGCAGCCTTCACCAAATCCAAACCTCCCCAACACCTCCCATAGGTACCCCCACTCCACTCTATCGAATGCCTTCTCCGCATCCAGCGCCACAACTATCTCTGCCTCTCCCTCAATCGCCGGCATCATAATGACATTCAGCAATCTCCGCACATTCGTGTTCAGCTGCCTTCCCTTCACAAAACCTGTCTGGTCCTCATGCACAACCCCTGGCACACAGTCCTCTATCCTGGTGGCCAGGATTTTTGCCAGCACCTTAGCATCCACGTTGAGGAGAGATATGGGCCTGTATGACCCACACTGCTGGGGGTCCTTGTCCTTCTTTAAAATTAACGAGATCAGCGCCCGTGACATCGTCGGGGGCAAAGTCCCCCCTTCCCACGCTTCGTTGAGTGTCTGCACCAGCAAGGGGCCCACTAGGTCCACAAACTTTTTATAAAATTCCACCGGGAACCCATCCGGCCCCGGTGCCTTCCCTGACTGCATCTGCCCGATCCCCTTAACTAGCTCCTCCAGCTCAATCGGCGCACCCAGCCCCTCCACCTTCTCCTCCTGCACCTTCGGGAAAGAAAGCCTGTCAAGGAACCTCTCCATTCCCCTCCTCTCCCCCGTTGGCTCCAACTGGTACAGTTCCCCGTAAACGTCCTTGAAGACCTCATTCACCTCTATCCCCTTCCGCACCACATTCCCACTCTTGTCTCTCACTCCAGCAATCTCCTTAGCCGCATCCCGCTTACGGAGCTGATGAGCCAGCATCCTACTTGCCTTTTCACCATGTTTGTACACTGCCCCTTGTGCCTTCCTCCACTGTGCCTCAGCCTTTCTAGTGGTCAGCAAATCAAATTTAGCCTGCAGGCTGCGCCTCTCCCCCAACAGTCCCTCCTCTGGTGCCTCTGCATACCTCCTGTCCACCTCCAGCATCTTTCCCACCAGTCTATCCCTCTCACTCCTCTCGCTCCTCTCCCTGTGTGCCCGGATGGATATCAGCTCCCCACGAATTACTGCCTTCAGGGCTTCCCAGACCATCCCCACCTGAACCTCCCCCGTATCATTCACCTCCAGGTACCCCTCAATACTTGCCCGGACGCTCCTACACACCTCCTCCTCCGCCAACAACCCCACATCCAACCGCCACAATGGACGTTGGTCTCGTACCTCCCCCATTTCCAACTCTATCGAATGCGGAGCGTGGTCAGAGATTGCAATGGCCGAATACTCGGCCTCCTCCACTCTCGGAATCAGTCCCCTACTCACCACGAAGAAATCTATCCGAGAGTAGACCCTATGTACGTGGGAGAAGAAAGAGTACTCACGTGCCCTTGGCCTCACAAACCTCCATGGATCCACTCCACCCATCTGATCCATAAACCCTCTCAGTACCTTGGCCGCCGCCGGCCTCCTACCCGTCCTAGAGCTGGACCGATCCAGTGAAGGATCCAACACCGTATTAAAGTCCCCCCCTATGATCAGACCTCCCGCCTCCAGATCCGGGATCCGTCCCAACATACGCCTCATAAAGCCCGCATCGTCCCAATTTGGGGCATACACACTAGCCAGTACCACCTTCTCTCCTTGTAGCCTGCCCCTAACCATCACATACCTACCCCCCTTATCCGCCACCACCTCCGATGCCTCAAACGACACATTTTTCCCCACCAGAATCGCCACTCCCCGGTTCCTCACATCCAACCCCGAGTGGAAAACCTGCCCCACCCATCCCTTCCTCAGGCGGACCTGGTCTGCCACCCTCAGGTGGGTCTCCTGAAGCATTGCCACATCCGCCTTTAGTCCCTTCAGGTGAGCCAGTACCCTTGACCGCTTCACCGGCCCATTCAACCGTCTCACATTCCAGGTGACCAACCGGATCAGAGGGCGTCCCGCCCCCCTCCCCCGTCGGCTAGCCATAGCCCGTCGACTGCCCGCCCCAGGCCAGCATCCCCTGCTCGACCCTGTCCCCATAGCGACAACCCCTCACCTCTGTCCCCCCAGCCCCCACCAGCTCCTTCTTGACCCTACCAGCAGCAACCCGGTATTCCCCTTTCCCCCCCTCCCTTCCCCCCCAGGCTAGGAACCCTCCCAGCCGCGAACCGTCCTCCATTGTACTTCCGTGGGTCAGCTAACTTCTGCTGACCCCGGAAACTCCCGCCAATAGCCCGACCTCTCCCGAAGTGGGATCATCCCCCAATCTATTCCTCCTCCTGGCACCGCTCCAGCGCGGGGAAGAACCAGTTAAGGCCCCACCTCCCCCGACACCATCTCCGCCCCCCAGCCCCGCAGCGCGGGAAACCAGAGGAAAGCCCGCGCTTTCGCCCTGCCCCACCACACCCTTCTGACGCAGCTCCCAAATATCAGCCCCCCTCCATACCCCCACTCCGACATAGAATACAACATACCTCCCCCGACCCTCCCCGCAAGATACACAGCCCAAACAATGCCCCAAGCACAAAAACAAAAACATAGCAGAACAACCCCTCCGTAAATAACCATATCAAAATTGCAAAAGTACTAAAACAAGAAGAAAAAAACAGAAGAAAAAGAGAACACAGCAACAGCCGAATCCAGCACTAATATCTTACAGCCGACCTCTCAACCCCCAACCCCTCGTTCAAGTCCAGTTTCTCCGTCCGCACGAAGGCCCACGCCTCCTCCGGGGAATCAAAATAATAATGCCGGTCCAAATAAGTTACCCACAGGCGCGCGGGCTGCAACATTCCGAACTTTATCTTTTTTCTATAAAGCACCTCTTTCGTCCGATTAAATCCGGACCGCCGCTTAGCCACCTCCGCACTCCAGTCCTGGTAGATCCGCACTACCCCATTCTCCCAATTGCTGCTCTTCACCTTCTTGGCCCAGCGCAGCACGCAGTCCCGATCACTGAACAGGTGGAACCTCACCAGCACCGCACGCGGGGGTTCATTCTCCTTAGGCCTCCTTGCCAGTACTCTGTGTGCTCCCTCCAGCTCCAGGGGCAGATGGAGAGACCCGGCCCCCACTAGCGAACCCAGCATTACAGCCACATAGGCTGTCAGGTCCGATCCCTCCAGCCCCTCCGCAAGGCCCAAGATCCGCAGGTTTTTCCGCCTCATGCGGTGATCCAGCTCCTCGAAGCGTTCCTGCCACTTCTTGTGGAGTGCTTCGTACCCCTCCACCTTACTCACGAGGACCACGGCCTCCTCCTCTCGTTCAATGGCCTGCGTCTGCAACTTCTTGATGGCAGCACCCTGGGTGGACTGAATCTCTGACAGCCTTCTGTTTGTTTCCTGCAGAGAGCTCAGTACTTCATCCTTGAATTCTTTAAAGCAGCGCAGGAGATCAGTTTGTTGTTTCTGGGCCCAGAGTCTCCACTCCTCTGGAGCTCTGTCGGTGGCCATCTTGGATCCCTTCCCCCGTTTTTTCTGAGGAGCTGCTGCTGTTTTTTCCACCTTTCCACTCCGAGTTCGAGGCATGGACTGCAGGGAAAGTCGTTCAGCACACCTTCCCCCACCGGGAGACGTCGAAAAATTTCCGTTTTGGGCTCTCAAAAGAGCCGAAAAATCTCTTTAAAACGGGAGCTCCCACATGTGTGGCTTATTGCTGCATCACTGCCACCGGAAGTCTGCTGCCAACCTTTTTAAGCACCTTTTCTTTATCCATTACTATACTGCTCAATTGCTCAACACCCACATTTTCAACTGGACCATTGTCGCCACCCTCTAATTTGGTAAAGACAGAAGCAAAGTACTAATTTAGCTCCACTGTCATACCCTACGCTTCAGTGAGCATTTTACCCTGCTTGTCCCTTTAATCTTTTACAGTTAATATGCTTGAAGAATGTTTTGCTCTTTGTTTTGGCACACCCTGTAATCCTTTCCTCATGCTTCCTTGTCGCCTTCCTTATTCAGCCTCAGTCTCTCCTGCATTTGAGATACTCTTTCTGATTTCTAATGCCATCATTATTCCGGCATGCATTATATGCCTATTTTTTCTTACTTTATCCTAAATATCCTCAGCCATCCAGAGTACTCTAGCTTTGGATACCCCGTATTTATTTCTCATGGATATGTCCTAACTTGCACCGTATTCATCTCCTTTGAAAGTCTCCCATTTTTCATCCATTGTTTTATCCACCAAAATGTGTTTCCAATCAACTTGCTTAGGGCAACTTGGTAGCACAAGTGGATAGCACTGTGGCTTCACAGCGCCAGGGTCCCAGGTTCGATTCCCTGCTGGGTCATTGTCTGTCTGGAGTCTGCACATTCTCCCCGTGTCTGCGTGTGTTTCCTCCGGTTTCTTCCCACAGTCCAAAGACGTGCAGGTTAGGTGGATTGGCCATGATAAATTGTCCTTAGTGACCAAAAAGTTTAGGAGGGGTTATTGGGTTCCAGGGATAGGGTGGAAGTGAGGGCTTAAGTGGGTCGGTGCAGACTCGATGAGCCGAATAGCCTCCTGCAGTGTATGTTCTATGAAATCTATGAAAACAGCTCCAGTTCAACTTTTAGACTCTTAAAATTTGTCCTTTTCCAGTCTGGGATCTGAATCCGTGACTGATTTTTATCCTTTTCCAACTTAATAATGAATCGTATTATATTATGATCGCTGCTTCCCAACGGCTCCCCCACTCGGACGTTCTCCACCTGCCCGGCCTCATTTCCTAGGATCCAGCACAGCTTGCTTCCTGGTAGGACTGGAAATGCACTGTTCCAGAAAGTTCTCCTGCACACACTGCAGGAATTGCTCTCATTCCGTGCCCCACATATTACCTGCTTCCCAGTCCAACTTAAGGTGTTTGAAATTTCCAACTATCACAGCCCTACTTGCTCTACAGGTTTCCATAATCTGCCCACAAATGCTCTCTTCCACTTCCTCACCATTATTTGGAGGTCTATAGTAAATACCAAACAAGGTCACTGCTCCCTTCATGCTTCTCGCCTCCAACCATTTCGATTACAATTCAGGATCTACATCTCATTCAAGAGCTATGATATTGTCTTTGACCAACACTGCTGCACCTCCTCCCTTTTTACCCACCCTGTTCCTAGTAGAAACCTTATAACGTGAGATATAATACCCAGTCTTCTACTGGTTTGAGCCATGTTTCTGTCAATGCTACTATGTCACATGCCCTTAGAGCAATTTCTGCTTCCTGTTCCTCAATTTTGTTCACTATACTCCGTGCATTTACATACATACGATCTAACCCAGCCCTCATCTCTTTATTACCCTTTGGGAAGCGACCATTTCTTTGTTCACTGTCAACGCTCAAGCCTTCTCACTTTCTTTCCCCTATTTCCCCATCTTCTCTATTTTGCCTTTGATCTTTTCTCTACACCATAGCTCAGAACTGTAACATTACATTCTACAGTCTCTCCTTCCTTCCCTATATATGGTATGTGTTGAGTGTATAGCATGCAAGAAACAGTACTTTTCACTACACTAACATGTGTAAATCAAATCAAAAATCTCACTGGTACTCCTAAAACTAGGTCCACTCGTCAATCCACCCCCCTGCCGTACAAGTTTAAATCCACCCCTGCTGGAAAAACCTAGCAAGTCTGGCAGCATTTGTGGAAAGAGAAATCGAGTCTTTAGACTCGAAGAATTCATTGTTTCTCTCTCCACAGATGCTGCCAGACCTGAGTTTTTCCCCAACTGCTTCTGTTTTTATTATGATCAGTCGGTTTCATCATTCAGTTGATTGGGATTTAAAGAGATTTTGTGTTTTTTGAAATCTAACGCGAGTAGAGTTACGACCTGGTGATGGACGCTGTTGGAGGTTTCTTTGCCTTACTGCGCCTCACCATTGGTGCCTACTGCTGGAAAGTGCATTCCTTGACATTGGCCGAGAACTGGGTCTGGCTCAGCTGTGCTGTCCTCATTGTCTCCTGGGGTCATGTATGAAGAACAGTTGGTTGAGTTATTCTGTGCCCATGGGGCCAAGAGATACTGCTTTCAGATTCCTATGTTGCTGGAATTGTTGCTTCTTCAGGCAAACAATCTATATTAAGCATTGGTTCTTTATTATACTGGTACTGGGAGATAAACACCAGACAGCTTAACTGTCAATTTGTTGTGGGTATTGTATTACTGAATTTGTTAACAGCACAAAGCATTGAAATACTTATCACCTGGGTTTACTACAGAAAGGTGTTTAAAATACATTGTGCATCTGCTTTGTCAGTAAATCACTTGTTTGATCTAAAGCTTTATAATGGCTATTTCCTCGAGCATTTGTATGATACATCTGACCTATTGATTCTTCTTCCTCTATCTGAAGCCACTGATTCTTGTGCTCGAGGGTGCAGAGGTATAGACCGTTTCAGGCGATTAGATTGTCAGTCCAGAAACTTTGCATGATCTAGATTGGCACTTAAATGCAGTGGGACCTGTTATGCAGTGGGAATATGTAAAATATTCCTCAGCACCATTTTTGAAGAAGAGCAGGGGCACTCTCTGTTCTTTGGCCAATATTTATCCCTTCACTAAAGCCGATTATCTGCTCATTACCACATTACTATTTAAGGAATCTTGCTATACATACATTGGCTGCTATGTTTTTTCCTACATTACATTGGTGATCACATTGCAAACAACTATTTAATTGGCACTAACACACTGGCACATCTTGAGGTTGTGAAAGGTGATATGTAAATATAAGTCAGTGTTTTTTTTTGTCCACAGCTTTGGCGTGCGTTTATGCGTATTAAAAAAACAACAATATTTTCTGTTCCATCCTAAACCTTTTATAGTTGGTCTTGTAGAGTTCTGTGCAGAGTGATTTTGAACCATTAACGGTGTGTTGGTGAAAAAGGAGCTGAACTCTTGCCTCTTCATACCACAGCATCTAATACATCTAACAATTGGTAGCAGAGAATGGTTGCTGTGTAAATGTGAAGGCTTGAAAGATACAATTTTTCCAGATCAAACCAAAGAGTGAAAAAAAAGAGGGATACATGGCTGAACCCAGGACAAAGATGGCTGGTTATGATTATCCTCCCTTATTTTCTGAAAGGGAATCATACGGCCAATGGAGAAGTGCAGTAGTTATGTGGACTAAGGTGACTGCTTTAGGAAAGAGAAAACAAGGTATAGCATTGGCTCTTTCTTTACCATATGGCAGTAAAATCCGAAACAAAGTGCTTTCTGAGCTGGAGTTGGAAGAGTTAGACTCAGAAGAAGGTCTGGCGACTTTATTACATTATATGGACAAGATTTATAAGAAAGATGACTTGTTAAGTGCGTATGAAGCATGGTTGGATTTTGATAAGTCCTGGAAAATGGAGGATTTATCTATGGAAGACTATATAATGGAATTTGGCAGACTATATAAAAGGCTGCAAAAACACAGGCTGGAATTTTCACAGTCTGTGTTGGCCTTTAAATTACTTGACTGTGCTGGAGTGAGCAACATGGATAGGTTCCTGGTTTTGACAGGAGTTCAGTTTACGGATAACAATACCTTATTCGAACAGATGACAACAGCTTTAAAAAAAATTCTGGGGAAACATTCGATTCCAATGGCTCTGATGACCCAAATAGGTCAGCCTGCCATAAGGCAGAATATGGAAGATACACTACTAACAGGATGGCGAAAACGTATGGCTACGAACCGGCCTCAAGACTATAAAAGAAGACCGAGACAAGGAAATTATGAAGACAGAAACCCAGTTAGAACCTACAATAGGAAGATGAACCCCAGAAATGCACGGGGCATGATAAATCGATGTTTCCGATGGTTTTCTCAATACCATTATGCTTTCAACTGTCCAACTCGTTATGATAGAGTATTTGATGCGACACATGAAATGGAAGAGTCAGAAGAGGAAAAAGATAGTGACCAGAAAGAAGGCATTGTCCTATTAACAAGCAATTTTATGAAAAAATGAAAATGAAAATCGCTTATTGTCGCAAGTAGGCTTCAATGAAGTTACTGTGAAAAGCCCCTAGTCGCCACATTCCGGCGCCTGTCCGGTGAGGCTGGTACGGGAATTATATGCCGGTAATGAGGGTGTTGGTTGTAGAATCTTTTAACTGTGCTGTATTGGACAGTGGCTGCACATCTACTGTGTGTGGGATTGACTGGTTAAAATGTTATCTGGACTCCTTGGATGCTGAAAATCGTAACAAGGTTAAGGAATTTAAAAGTTCCACAAGTTTCAGGTTTGGGGGTGATAATACTCTGAAGTCGCTGAAAAGAGTGGTGATCCCTTGCAATATTGCTGGAGTGAACCATTTCATTAGCACGGATGTTGTATCAAGTGAGATACCTTTGCTTCTGAGCAGACCGTCGATGAAGAAAGTACACATGAAGCTGGATATGGAACAGGATAAGGCAACAGTTTTTGGAAAGACGGTGGACTTACAATTTACACAGTCGGGACACTATTGTATCCCATTACTGACAAATAATATTTCAAGTAGAGTGGTTAAGGGTGTGTTAATGGCAGTTGATAATGGGACTTTAGCTGATAAAAGCTTGTTGTAGTAAAACTGCATAGGCAATTTGCACATCCGTCTCTTCGGAGGCTGAAAAATTTATTAAAGGATGCAGGGGTAAGGGATGACGACTATACTAAACGGATAGAACAGATTAGTGATCGCTGTGAAGTTTGCAGGAAGTACAGAAGGACACCAGCGCGACCGATATTAACCCTACCTTTGGCCAGGGATTTTAATTACATTGTGGCCATGGACCTTAAGACCTGGGATAAAGCAAATAATATATTTATTTTGCATTTTATAGATTTAGCAACCAGATTTAGTCAGTCAACGATTGTACGAAGTAAAGAAAAGAGAGGAATTCTGGATCAAATTGTGGAAAAATGGATCGGGACAGGAATGGGTCCACCAGCAAAATTCTTTACGGACAAGGAGGGGGGGGAATTTTGCTAATGATGAGTTCAGGGATATGTGTGAAAACATGAATATCAGAGTTATGAACACGGCTGCAGAAAGTCCATTCAGTAATGGTGTCTGCGAAAGAAATCATGCTGTTATCGATGACATGCTTTGGAAAATTTTGGGAGATCGACCAAACTGCACGCTAAATTCAGCTTTAGCATGGGCGGTACATGCAAATAATTCATTGCAGATGGTTGGGGGCTATAGTCCTTATCAATTAGTGTTTGGTAGAAATCCTAAAATTCCCTCCATTTTGGATGACCAGCCTCCAGCTTGGGAGGGACTACAATTAGCTCAGGTTTTGCTGAACATTTAAACGCGTTACATAGCAGTAGAAAAGCTTTTTTGGAAGCAGAAGTCTCTGAAAGAATTCGCAGAGCTTTTAAGACATAATGTACGGCCATCAGATGCCGTTTTTCAGCAAGGAGACATGGTATACTATAAGAGAGACAATTCTAATGAATGGAAAGGCCCAGGGAAGATCATAGGCATAGATGGCAAAACATTTATTTTGCAACATGGTAATCAAACTGTTAGGGTACATTCATCAAGAATAATGGGTACCGATTACAAATTTTCAAATTTAGACAGAGCAGACGGACATGACGAGGAACCAGAATCATCTGGTACGCATGTGTTACAGAACTATGAGGACCAGGTAACTGATATAGACAGGGTTTCTGTACAGGAACACGACACGTCTGAAAAATTAGATCAGGCCATTTTTCCGAAAGGACCACTGCCAAAGGTTGGTACAAAAGTGACATACTTGCCTGAAGGGTCTAGTCAATGGAAGGATGCAACTGTTATTAGTAGAGCAGGGAAGGCCACTGGAAAGTATAAACATTGGTTGAATGTACAGCATTCAGGGGAGGAAGTTTAAGACAATGGATTGGAAAAACGAAGTTCAAAAATTGAGGGCACAGCAACGTAGTGCCAGTTCAGATAGTACGTCGGATAGTGAACAGCTTCACAGGAAAAGGTCGAGAACTATTGAAAGGACATCCCGCTACAGAACAGAAAAATCAATCAGTAGCAGTACAGAACGAGATACCAGGCAGGAGAGGGGACCTAGTTTATCAAGATCTCGGAACAGGAGTAAGATTACGAATACTAATAGAAGTAGAAGCCCACATGCACGTGAGATTTTGGTAGCTTCAAATAAATTAGATGAAAAAGTTATCAAAGATGCTAAACAGCAAGAATTGCATAGTTGGAGTGAATTTGGGGTATACACGGAAGTACCGGATAGGGGACAAAAAGCTCTATCCCACAGATGGATTTGTACAGAAAATGTTCTTCCAGGTGGAACTTATAAGGCAAAGACCAGGCTTGTGGCAAGGGGATTTGAAGAAAACTTAGACAATCAGGACTTAAGGGTAGATTCACCTACAGCAGGAAAGGTTATTTTAAAGATCTTCTTGGCTCTATTAGCCTTTTTGCAGGGACATCAGCTCCAGAGAGACATTTTTCTCCGTCCTCCTAAAGAAGCAGCTAACACAGAAGGGGTACTCTGGAAGTTGAACAAATGTGTATATGGATTAAATGATGCATCTAGAGTGTGGTACTTTTCGATAAGGTCAGTCTTGTTAAAGTCAGGCTGTTGCCAGTTGAAAGCAGATCCTGCAATGTTTTACTGGCACTATAAAGGAAATCTTGCTGCCATCTTTATGATGCATGTTGATGATTTTTTGTGGGGTGGGACTAGTGATTTTGAAGCTATTGTAATCTCTGGTTTGAGGAAAGAATTCAGGGTTGGAAGTCAGGCTTCTGGTGCATTTAAATATATTGGACTGGAAATCGGACAGACTAAGTTAGGGGCAACTTATGTCAGCAATATTATTTGGAAAGCATCAGCCCAATAGCAATTAGCCGTGGCCGGGTTTCACAAAAAGACGCAATGGTTTCGAAGATGGAAAAAGAGCAACTGCGAAATTTAATTGGGCAACTGAACTGGTTAGGTAGACAGACTAGACCGGACGTGAGTTTTGACATCTTAAGAGTTGAGTACAAAAATGAATGATCCCAAAGTGGAAGACCTAATAAGAGCGAATAAAGTGTTGGCCAAACTAAAAATGCAGGAGTGTGTTTTGAAGTTCCCGGTTTTAGGTGATTTTAGGCATTTGAAACTCATAGTTTATAGTGATGCGTCCTATGCAAATTTATGTGATGGTGTTTCAAGCGCAGGAGGTTTTATAATTTTCCTTTCGGGGAACAATGGTAAATGTTGCCCTCTTGTGTGGGAAACAAAGAAAATAAGGAGAGTGGTCAAAAGCACTTTGGCTGCTGAGACATTAAGCTTAGTGGAAGCGGTAGATATGGCCTTTTATATAAGTCAGATGTTGACAGAAATTTTGGGATTAGGGAATTTGGGTGATATACCTATTGACTGTCACATTGGGAAAATGTGCACTCTACAAAAAGTGTCAATGAAAAGAGGTTATGGATAGACATGGCAAGTTTGAAGCAGATGTTGGACAGAGGAAAATAACAAAAATTAAATGGGTTGACTAGCTATCAACTGTCAGACTGTTTTACGAAAAGAGGGGCTAGTTCACAGAAACTTTTAGATATTGTGAATGAAGGGAGCCTGTTTCTGTGAATGTGTTTTTTTTCTACTCAAAAAAAAAAAGGGGGGGCAATCAGGTGTGTGTTTTAGTTTCTTGAAATTTTAGTTTCTTGAAATTTTGTTTTCACCTAATTGGTTTTTTTTCTCCCAAGGAAGGGGGGGACTGTTAAGTAATGGGTTAAGAGACATTGCAATTAGTTGTCTCATTTATGTTAAGTGTTCAATGATTGACACTGATATGTAAAGGGGCTTCAGGTGGACTCTGGAGCTTGTGATGATCTGTAGAGTTCTGTGCAGAGTGATTTTGAACCATTAAAGGTGTGTTGGCGAAAAAGGAGCTGAACTCTTGCCTCTTCATACCACCGCATCTAATACATTTAACAGGTCTTGTATCGTCCCCTTATTCTCTGTGCGCCTTAGCCACTGGAAAATGTTGATCTTTGAATATTTCTGTTAAATCCGCTCACATGGTCCTCCTTATTCTAATAAAAAATGGCTCCAATGTTTCTAGTCTTTGTATTTTTATGCCCTCATACCAGACAATACCTGAGTGAATCTGCCGTGTGCTCACTATGGTCTCAAAATTCTTCCAAGACACTGCACTCTACTTCAAACTGATTTTCCTAATATTTCTCCAACATCAAGAGGGTGTCTGGCAGTGTCTTCACTGTGGAAGACACAAATAACATGCCAGTTATTGCTTCTTAGAATGATACTGCAACAATAATGGATGATTTTAATCTTTGAATAGAATGGACAAATAAAATTGGCAAAGGAAGCTTGGAAGATGAATTCATAGTATATAGAGCAATGTGTTCTAGAGCCAAGGAGGGTGCAGGCTGTTTTAGACTTGTAAATGTAATACAACAGGATTAATGAATGATCTTATAGTAAAGGAGTCATTAGGCAATAGTGATCATAACATTCATTTTTAAGAAACTTGGTTCTATCGCTTAAATAACAGCAAGTATAAGGGTATGAAAAATGTTGGTCAAAGTGGACTGGAAAAATGGGTTAAAAGGTAAGACAGTTGTTGAAATGAAAAATGAAAATCGCTTATTGTCACGAGTAGGCTTCAAATGAAGTTACTGTGAAAAGTCCCTAGTTGCCACATTCCGGCGCCTGTTCGGGGAGGCTGTTCGTACCGTGCTGCTGGCCTGCTTGGTCTGCTTTCAAAGCCAACGATTTAGCCCTGTGCTAAACAGCCCCTACAGATGTTTAAGGAGATAATTGCTAACTCAGCAAAAGTATGTTGTATTCCTTTGAGAAAGAAGGACTGAGAAAGATGCACTAAGACTTGAGGATAGTGTCAACTTGAAAGAAAATGCTAATTCTATGAAGATTAATGGTAGGTCAGAAGGTTGGACAAATTTTAGAAACCAGCAAACAATGGCTAAATGAAAGAGAAATTGGAGTATAAGAGAAAGCTAGCCAGAAATGTAAAACAGATATTTATAGCTCTATACAAGTATATAAAAAGGAAAAGAGTAGCTAAAATGAGTAGAGGGCGAGACTGTGGAGTTAATGAGAACCGAGTAAGTGACCAGTGTTCAGCAGGTATTTTGCATTTGTGTTCACAGTAGAAGACCCAAAAAGCATGTCAAGAATAGTTGAAAATCAAGGGTGAAGAGGAAGGGAGGAACTTAAAACACTCTCAATCACTAGAGAAAAGATGTTGGAAAAACTATTGGGACTAAAGGTCAATAGTCTCTGACAAAACTTAAAAGATAGGTAAGAAAGCAAGTTGTGAAGAAGCAGTCTGCAATGGAATATGGATGGTAAAGTGAGTGGGCAAAAATTAGGCAGATGGGAGTATAATATGGGAGACTATGAACTAGCCCATTTTGGCCGGAAGGATAGAGGAGCAGTACACTACAGAGAAACTGCAGAACGTTGCTCATGCAGGTACAGCAAGTGATTAGAAAGGTAAACAGACTGTTGGCTTTTATTGTAATAGGAATGTCTTATCAGGGTGTGTTGCTACAACTGTGCAGGGCCTTACTGAGACCACATTTAGAATGCTGCATACAATTTTGGTCAACTTAATTAAAAAAAATTTTTTTTTAAATTTAGAGTACCCAATTCATTTTTTGTCAATTGAGGGGCAATTTAGCATGGCCAATCCACCTACCCTGCAAATCTTTGGGTTGTGGGGGTGAAACCCACGCAAACACGG
The DNA here is from genome assembly GCF_902713615.1 of Scyliorhinus canicula. Classification (NCBI taxonomy): domain Eukaryota; kingdom Metazoa; phylum Chordata; class Chondrichthyes; order Carcharhiniformes; family Scyliorhinidae; genus Scyliorhinus; species Scyliorhinus canicula. The sequence goes on along the minus strand of NC_052149.1, from coordinate 138,631,917 downwards.
GGAGAATGTGCAAACTCTACACGGACAGTGACCCAGAGCCGGAGTGAACCTGGGACCTCGGCACCGTAAGGCAGTAGTGCTAACTGCTAAGCCACCGTGCTGCTCCGGTCTCCTTAATTTAAGAAAGGCCATTGTAGGTGGCACGGTGGCATAGTGGTTATCATTGCTGCCTCACAGCTCCAGGGACACGGGTACAATTCCAGCCTCGGGTGACTGTCAGTGTGACGTTTGCACTTTCTCCTCGTGTCTGCGTAGGTTTCCTCCCACAGTCCAAAGATGGCAGGTTAGGTGGATTGGCTGTGCTGAATTGCCCCTTAGTGCGCAAATGGTTAGGTGGGGTTACAGGAGTAACGTGGAGGCATGAGCTTAAGTTGGGTGCTCTTTCAAAGGGCTGGTCCAGACTTGGTGGGCCAAACGGCCTCCTTCGGCACTGTAAATTCTATGATAATTGCAATGGCAGTTGTTCAGAAAATGTTCATTTGGCTGACTCCTGGAATGAAGGAATTATCCTGAGGGAAAAGTTGGGCCTAAACTAATTAAACTTTCGAAGAATAAGAGCTGAGCTTCTTGAAACACACATCCTCGGAGGACATGACAGGGTCGATGCTGGGAGGATGTGGCCGGGGGTGGGGGCACAATCAGATCAGTTATAATTTTGTCAAATGGCAAAGTGGGCTTGATGGGCTTGAATGTATTGCTATTTTTGATCTTATGCAAATAACACAGCTGTTCATTTTGTAAGAAAATCGATGCTGGCCCAGTGAGAAGAGTGTATTGGAAGAAAAGAAGGATGATTCTGCTTTATTTGGTCAATCTTGTTTTTCACTTGCACGAAGCTGAAAAAGACGGCAGGATGTGTTTTGCTATGAGCAGGTGTTAACGGTTGACATTTAAGTGATCGTTGTGGACAGTATCCATTTGAAAATATTTCTCTATCGCTTGTCTGTACCAGCTGCCGTGCTCCGTTGTGGCATAGAGCACAGAATGTGAAGTGGAAAAGCCAACAGAATAACGGCTGCAATACAGAATGAGAGCCTTTATTTTTCTCTCTGCTCGTGATATTATAATTTCCAATCTTTTGTCCCCTCCTTTGCACTAAATTTTGCAATTTTCGGGTATCCGGTTATGAGCAGCACATATTGCAAATTTGTTTAATCACTCCAAATTTAGAGATCTGTGTACAGAAAATAAATCTTGTGTTTATTTATTTACCTTTGGCAACCCCAGGACATCTTAAAGCACTTCACAATTAATGGAGTACTTTGAGAATGTAGTCCCTATTGGAATGTAGGAAATGTGGCAGCCATGTAGCATAGTGATTAACACAGTTGCTTCACAGCTCCAGGGTCCCAGGTTCGATTCCCGGCTTGGGTCACTGTCTGTGCGGAGTCTGCACGTTCTCCCCATCTGTGCGTGCGTTTCCTCCTGATGCTCCGGTTTCCTCTCTCAGTCCAAAGATGTGCAGATTAGTTGGATTGGCCATGATAAATTGCCCTTCGTGTCCAAAAAAGGTTAGCTGGGGTTACGGGGATAGGGTGGAGGTGTGGGCTTGACTAGGATGCTTAAGTAGGGTGCTCTTTCCAAGAGCCGGCACAGACTTGATGGTCCGAATGGCCTCCTGCACTGTAAATTCTATGATCTATTTGATTCGAGCAAGATCCATAAGACATAGGGGCAGAATTAGGCCGCTCAGCCCATCAAATCTGCTATGCCATTCAATCATGGCTGATATTTTTCGCATCCCCATTCTCCTGCTTTCTCGCCAACACCCTTGATCCCCTTATTAATGACGATGGCACAGTGGTTAGCACTGCTGCCTCAAGGCTTCAGGGTTTTGGGTTCAAAACCGGCCTCGGGTGACTGTGTGTGTGGAGCTTGCACTTTCTCCCTGTGTCTGTGTGCTCTGGTTTCCTCCCACAGTCCAAAAATGTGCAGATTAGGTGAATTGGCCATGCTAAATTGCCCCTTAATGTCCAAAAGGTTAGGTGGGGGTTACTGGATTACGGGGATCGGGTGGAAGTGTGGCCTTAAGTAAGGTGCTCTTTCCAAGGACCGGTGCAGACTTGATGGGCCAAATGGCCTCCTGCACTGTAAATTCTATGGTACCTGTTTTAAAGACACTCAGTGATTTGGTCTCTAGTCTTCTGCACAAGAGTAATGTTGTAATGACCAGATGGCATCCCGTCCACCACTTCAAATGTTAATTCCCTCCTCCACAGGTTCACAGTAACAGCAGTATGTATCCATAGAATCCCCACAGTGCAGAAGTAGTCCATTCAGCCCATCGAGTCAGCACCGACCCTCCAAAAGAACATTCTGCCTCGGCCCTAACCCCACGCATTGATCATGGCCACCTAACCTGCGTATCTTTGGACTGTGGGAGGAAACTGGAGCACCGGGAAGAAACCCACGCAAGTACTGGGAGAACATGCAAACTCCACAGTCACCCAAGGCTGGAATCAAACCCGGGTCCCTGGCGCTGTCGGGCAGCAGTGCTAACTACTGTGCCACTGCTGTGCTGCATTACTTATACAAGATGCGCTGCAGCAATTCAGCAAGGCTCCTTCAGTATCACCATCCAAATCTGAGGGCCGGTTTAGCTCAGTCGGCTGAACAGCTGGATCGTGATGCAAAGCAAGGCCAACCACGCAGGTTCAATGATAACTGAAGCAGTGCTGAGTGTGAAGTTGTACCTTTGTCAGTGACTGTTTTACATTGTACATCTCTGATGCAGATGCAGTAAAGTTTGAATCTTGTCAAGGGGGAAACAAATCTAGTTTCCCTCCCATGATGTTGCCTGTGGTAAGTAGCAATTGGTGGCATTGCTAGAAAGAGATCCCAGTTTGAGGCTAACTTAAAAGCTGCTGATGAAGGCTGTGGGAATTTAATAACTCAGATTGTGCACTTCAGATTTTTGTTCACCCTGCCACCCCGACACTTTCAAATCCCCCTTTGCATTTGCCACTTCACTGAGTGCTGTATTGTTTATTTGTCTGTGAACACTTATGGGCCAGGGTTTAGGGAACCCCAAAGTGTATCATGGGAGTTCACCTGACCCACAACTTTTAATAGATTGTGGTATGGGGAGCAAACGGCCCACTCTACAGGTGTGGTAGAGCAGAAATCGAAAAAGTATTTTTAAAAGCAAAACAATGTTTATTCTATGAGCACAAGTTAAACTTTTTAAAACATACAGTGAACATCTTAGCAAGCATTAATTCAAATACAAACCCCAAAAAATACAACACTAAGTAATCCGTAATAAATTCTCAAACAACATCCAGAAGACAAAAGAAACACCTTTTAACAGAAGCACAACAGGTTTAAATTCACTACTGAGAACATTTATAATTCTGAATTCACCCAAATGATCAAGAGATAGTCTTTTCTTGGCAGAGAGAACAACAGAAAAACCTGCTTTGTCTGGCTTCAGCTCCAACACTGAAACAAAACCAAAAAAAGCACAGACACACCCAAGCTTTACTCAAAGTGAAGGACGGTAGCATAGTGGTTAGCACAATTGCTTCACAGCTCCAGGGTCCCAGGTTCGATTCCCGGATTGGGTCACTGTCTGTGCGGAGTCTGCACGCTCTCCCCTTGTGTGCGTTGGTTTCCTCTGGGTGCTCCGGTTTCCTCCCACAGTCCAAAGATGTACAGGTTAAGTGGATTGGCCATACTAAATTGCCCTTCGTGTCCAAAATTGTCCTTAGTGTTAGGTGCGGTTACTGGGTTATGGGGATCGCGTGGAAGTGTGGGCTTGGGTAGGGTGCTCTTTCCAATAGCCGGTGCAGACTCGATGGGTAGAATGGCCTCCTTCTGCGCTGTAAATTCTATGAAACTATGAAAAAGCAGAGCCAGAGCTCAGCTCCACCCATACTCTGGCATCACTGGAGTAACATGAGCAGCCAAACATTTCTTAAAGTGACATTCTCATGACAACATCAACTTTCCACATGTTAGGAATCTGAATGCCCAAGCTTGGATTGCTAGGCCACACCCCTGGAACCTTGAGGGCGGGAGGGGCAAATTAAGTTGAGATATGCTGTCATTTAATGTTGCTGATGCTATCAAATCCAGATGTTCGGGTTTACCCACCAATAAGGCAAGAATGCTGAGAACTGACTTTGCCAAACTTGCCCTGTATCATTCAAGCGTTACAAAGCACTTTTATCAGAAACACACAAGTGTAAATGCTTGCTGGGCCTCATGGGCTATATTGCCAGGGCTCATAATCTACATTTTGTGCAGGAAGTATTAGATTGGGCACTATTACGTTAAAGAATGTTTCTATCCTTTCATTACTCCTGACAGCTTGTTCTTTCCTTAGGAATGGCACCAGTATGATTTCGCTCATCATTCCTCCCAAAGACCAGATCTCACGAGTAGCAAAGATGTTGGCGGATGAATTTGGCACTGCCTCAAACATCAAATCGCGAGTGAACCGTTTATCTGTGCTGGGGGCCATTACGTCTGTGCAACAGCGTCTTAAACTATATAATAAAGGTCAGTCTTTTCTCCATTTTACACAATGTCCCTTGGAGTTTGTATGCTTTTTGTGGTGAACCAACTGTTGCGTGTTCATATTAAAGCCACCTCTTGTGTTGAAGGTTATTTTAAGCCTCCCTCCCCTTGGCTTAGTGGGTAAAGTATAAGTGACCTAGTATGTTGACCACGAGCTCCACATGACCTTGTGTCATTTAATTGGCAGGCACAAAGAAATCAGTCAACGTTTCTAACCTGATGGTTATTCAGTGCAAAGTCCAAGTTAATGACCTTGATTCAACAGTACAAATTAGGCTCAGAATGAATCGAACTGAAGTAAATGATGGTTAAAGCCAGCAAGGCAGCAGTGCGTGATGAGGAATGGTGTAAAATAAATAAGAAACTGGACATTGTACAGTGGCCTGGGCTGGCAAAATCACAGAGCCAGAAAGGAATGAACTGTGGAGCCCAAAAAAACTCTAGGATCTGGGGGATGAGCTGAGTCATGTAGAAAAAAGAAAGGGTGGAGTTGGGTGAAGAAAATTGACTTAATTTTGTAATACTTCAAGGGTGGGGATAAAGTAGTATTTTGAGAAAACATTTACTTCTGTCTTAAGCCCTTAATGTGAGGGTGCCTCTGACTTACATTTCAAGTTAAGCTCCATAAAGCATGAAACAGCATCACTAAGATCTTTGGCAGCCTGTGAAAATGTAATGACGCCATAGTCCAAGTGTGTCATTGTCTCCTCCCCCCACCCCCCAAATAAAAACCAGCATAGACTGACAGTTGATTTATAAAATTCAGTGGTGCCTTATGTAGTGTTGAACCGGTCATGTAAAACCACTCTTCGTCCCACAGTTTACCTATGGTTACAAAAGCAGAACCAGAGTATGGTGCTCAAAATTAGTTGAGCCAGAAAGTCGAGGAAAGGCCTAAAAAAGAACCCTTGTACCGACCCCCTCAGGGCGAACTTGACCCTCTCTAACTTAATGAATCCCGCTATGTCATTAATCCAGGTCTCCACACTCGGAGGTCTCACATCTTTCCACTGCAACAAGATCCTCCGCCGTTCCCCAAGCAATCCCTCCCCAAGAGGCCCCCTCCGCGTACCTCCTATCCACACTCAACAGCTCCTCCACCAGTCTCTCCCTCTCCCTCCTCTCCCCCCTCTCCCTATGGGCTCGGATGGAGATCAGCTCCCCCTAATCACTGCTTTCAGAGCCTCCCACACCATCCCCACCTGGACCTCCCCAGTGTCATTGACCTCGAGGTACCTCTCGATACATTCCCGAACCCTCCTACACACCTCATCAGCCAACAACCCCACGACCAGACGCCAAAGCGGGCGCTGGTCCCGCGCCTCCCCCATCTCCAGATCCACCCAATGCGGAGCATGGTCCGAAATCGCCATAGCCGAATATCTGCCCCCCCCCCCCCCCCCCCCCCCCCCCCCCCCCAACCCACCCTCGAGACCAGTCCCCTGCTCAAAACAAAGAAATCAATGCGGGAATAAACCCTGTGCACATGGGAGAAAAAAAGAGTACTCCCGAGCCCTCGGCCTCCCGAACCTCCAGGGATCCACTCCTCCCATCTGGTCCATAAACCCCCTCAATATCTTGGCCGCCGCTGGCCTCCTGCCTGTCCTTGAACTAGAACGATGCAGTAGGGGATCCAGCACCGTATTGAAGTCCCCCTCCCATGATCAAGCTCCCCACCTCCAGGCCAGGAATGCAGCCCAACATACGCCTCCTGAAACCAGCATCATCCCAATTTGGGGCGTCCACATTAACCAACTCCACCCTCTCCCCCTGCAGCTTACCGCTCACCATCACATATCTGCCGCCAGTATCAGCCACAACCTCAGACGCCTAAAACGCCACCCTCTTCCCCACCAGGATCGCCAGCCCCCGGTTCTTCGAGTCGAGCCCTGAGTTGAAAACCTGCCCCACCCACCCCTTCCTCAGACGGACCTGGTCCGCCACCTTCAGGTGGGTCTCCTGGAGCATGGCCATGTCCGCCGTCAGCCCCTTCTGCGAAAACACCCGGGCCCGCTTAACCGGCCCATTCAACCCCCTCACGTTCCACGTAATCAGCTGGATCAGGGGGCACGACGCTCCCCTCCCCCATCGACGAGCCATAACCCATCGACTGTTCGCCCCTGGCCATCACCCATTCGGCCCGTTTCCCACGGCGATAGAACCTCACCCCGACCCCCCCGAACTCTTCCCTGGCCAATCCAGCAGCAACCCGGTCCCCCACCCCCACCCCCATCCCCCAGGCTAGGACCCCTCCTAGCCGCGACTCTCCCTCCGCTGTACTCCCGTGAGCCAGCTGACTTCTGCTGACCCCGGCAGCTCCCGCTCTAACTACGACCCCTCCCGATATGAGGTCCCCCCTCCTCCCCTGCATCAGCTCCTGGGCACCGCTTCAGCGTGGGAAACCCGGTCTAATAACCACGCCCCTCACCACCAGCTCCACCCCCTCGTCCCGCAGCGCGGGAAACCAGAGAAAAGCCCGCGCTTTCACACTGCCCCACCCCACCAATGCAACTCCCAAACCGCAGTCCCAACCTAACCACCAACTCCGTACAAACAAAGACACAGATCAACCACAAACCCCAGTACCCCCCTTAGAACACAGAACCATAACCCACATCGTCCGAAAGCGAGAGAAAAAACAAACAGAATAACCTGCTACAGCATAAACAATGATACATGAATAGAATAGAAAAACTCCCACAGCCCCCAATCTCTAGTTCGAGTCCAGCTTTTCAGCCTGCACAAAGGCCCACGCTTCCTCCGGGGACTCAAAATAGTGATGCCGGTTCTTGTAGGTGACCCGCAGGCGGCAACATGCCGAACTTCACCTGCTTTCCATGGAGCACCGCCTTCGTCCGGTTAAACCCGGCTCTCAGCTTGGCCACCTCCGCACTCCAGTCCTGGTAGATACGCACTACCGAATTCTCCCACTTACTCCTCACCACCTTGGCCCATCGGAGAACACACTCCCGGTCACTGAACCGATGGAACCGCACCAGCACCGCCCGTGGGGGTTCATTCGCCTTAGGCCGCCTGGCCAGTACTCTATGGGCCCCCTCCAGCTCCAGGGGCAGATGGAAGGATCCTGCCCCCACCAGCGAGTTCAACATCACGGCCACATAGGCCGGCAGGTCGACCCCTCCAGCCCCTCCTCGAGGCCCAGGATCCGCAGGTTCTTCCTCCGTGACCGAAGCTCAATCTCCTTGAACCGATCTTGCCACTTTTTATGAAGCGCCTCGTGTATCTCCATCTTCTCCACGAGGGCCGATACCACCTCCTCGCGCTCAGAGGCCTGCTGCTGCAACTTGAGTATCGCTGCACCCTGGGTTGTCTGGGTCTCCAGCAGCTTACTCGTCGTCACCTTCAGGGATTCCAGCAACTCCCCTTTCAGCTCCGTGAAATAGCGCAGAAGGGCCGCCTGCTGCTCCTCAGCCCACTGCCTCCACTCCTCAGGGGCTCCACCGGCCGCCATTTTGCCCACCTTCCCCCGCTTTTCAGGGGGAGCTGCTGCCGTTTTTTTCCTCGCCCCACTTCGAGTCCGAACAATAAATCCCGGGGGGTTTTGCTCCTGACCCCTTTATCCACCGGGAATCGTCGAATCAGCACCGTTTGGGGCCCTTAAAAGAGCCCACAAGTCCTTTTAAAGCGGGAGGTGCCGAACGTGCGGCTTAGCTCCGCATAGCCGCAACCGGAAGCCTTAAATTTCATCCTTCAAGTACTTTGCCGGTCTTACTTGCAGGAATATTTTCAAATGGGACGAAAGTTTAATCAGTTTGGCAATTGAAAGTAGGGGCTAGAAAGCAGAATGTTTTCACCTTTTCTGAACAGTTGAAAATATATTTTTTTCATTCACATCGGTGCCACTGCCTGGGCCAGCATTTATTGTCCACCCCAGGTAAAGATGGAAGATTTCCTAAAGGACATTCGTGAATCAGATGGGTTTTTGTGACCATCGACAATGGTTTTGTTGTGATCATTAGACTTGTAGTTCCAGAGTTTTATTGAATTCAAATTTCACCATTTCTGTGGTGGGATCTGAACCTGGGTCTCCAGGCTCTGGGTTAGTTGTCCAGTGACAATATTACTACGCCACTGGGTGGGAGGCCATTTGGGTGGGACTGTTTATTTTAAACAGGAATACCTGATCCTTCTGTATCTATCCTATTTTGTAGTACCGCCTAATGGTTTGGTTGTCTACTGTGGAACAATTGTAACGGAAGAAGGAAAAGAAAAGAAAGTTAACATTGATTTTGAGCCCTTCAAACCAATTAACACATCACTATACCTCTGTGACAATAAATTTCACACAGAGGTAAGTAACTTTTGGTATGTTTTCCTTGTGCCAGCTCTCTCTCTCAGTATATTTGCCAAACATTGCTGCTTATTTCCAAGCTGTCCCCAGTATCCATGTTGTCAGTGTCAACACAAAGCTAAGTTGCTCAGACCAGTAAGTCCTGGTCTGATTGCTCATCTGTTCTGAGGTAGACAGGCTGGCAAGTGGCTTGATCCTGGATGAGGGAGGACCATTCATCCAAAGTTCCTCCTTGCTAGTCCTCATCTCCCTAGTTGACTGATTTTTCACTTGCCCATTTCTCTGATTGCTTCAACCTCACAACACTTTGTTTGGAATCTTCAGATTTTCATTATAAACAAGTAGCCAATGGGTGGCACAGTGGTTAGTACTGCAATCTCACGGCGCCGAGGACGTGGGTTCGATCCCGGACCCGGGTCACTGTCCGTGTGGAGTTGTACGTTCTCCCCGTGCCTGTGTGGGTGTTGTTCTCCTCTCTCTTTCTCTCTCCCCTTTCTCCTCTCTCTTCCCCCCCCCCACCCCCCCACCCCCCCACCCCACCCAAATGCAGATGAGGTGGATTGGCCATGCTAAATTGCCTCTTAATTGGGGAAAAATTTAATTGGGTAGTCTAAATTTATATCAAAAACAAGTAGCCAATTGAAGCTGCATTCTTTTTAACTTGGACAAATAATTATATTTGCACCACACCGTTCACAATGTCAGGACTTCCCAAAGCACTTTGCAGCCGGTGAAACATTTTTTGAAGTGTCAACCACTGTTGTACTGCAGTAAAAGTGACAGCCCATTTGTGCACAACAAGCCCCACTAACAACCGTGTGATAGTGAGCATGTTTTTAATTGTGCCAGTTAAATTGGGACACCAAGAGGGCCCCAACTTTTTGAATACTGACATGGATATTTTATGTCTAGCTGTGGGGTGCAGAAAAATTCTCAGAGTTTAATGTTGCATCTGAAAAAATGCACCTCCAATATTGTAGCACTCCCTCAGTACTGTACTGGGAGTGTCAGCCTCCATTATCCAGTCAAGTTGCTGAATGGGATTTGAACACCCAAAGCATCTACTGAGTGACAGGTAAAAAAACCTGTTGAATAAGACAAGTACCCAGCCCGTCACAGGCTTATTCTGCTCACTAGGTCAGGAGGCTCTCTGGTCCAGGGTGAGTAAATTGCTCTGTGCCATCTGGGACTTAGGAGTTCTGTCCTTTATACAACTTCTCCAATGGATATTTAGGATGTTAAAATTGTTCTCACTACTTTTACTTCTCTTGAAAGGCTCTCACTGCGCTACTGTCAGATGACAGCAAATTTGGGTTCATCGTAATTGACGGTACTGGGGCTTTGTTCGGTACTCTCCAGGGAAACACACGGGAGGTACTACACAAGTTCACTGTGGATCTACCAAAGAAGCATGGTAAGGATTCCTATAGTTTGTAGTATCAAATACACAGAGGCTTATCGGCCTTTCCAGTGTTTTTGTTTCTCTATCCGTTTAACTTGAGAAGCCTCGTATATCTTTTCCCCAAATGAAATGTTGAATGTAATTTGAGTATTATCAGGCTATGGGGTGGTTGTGTGTGTGTGGTTGTGTGTGTGTGGTTGTGGTTGTGAATAAATTTGGAGTAGGACCGAGCGAGTACTGGTGGTTCACTTCTAAAGTAAGAGCCCACCAACGTCTTCATCCTCAGCGCTATGCTGTAAGAGAGAAGCCCCCCCCCCCCCCCCCAGGCGGACTTAAAAGTCTCCCACATCATACAGGGGGAGATTGACTTGGACCGATTTGATTTCACGCAGTCTTCAATAAAGGTATGATGTGGAGATGCCGGCGTTGGACTGGGGTGAGCACAGTAAGAAGTCTTGCAACCCCAGCTTAAAGTCCAACAGGTTTGTTTCAAATCACGAGCTTTCGGAGCGCAGCTCCTTCCTCAGGTGAATGGCGAGGTATGTTTGGTATGTTCAATAAAGGTAGACAGGGGTTCGCAAATTTGTTTATCGCCACACATACACACACGGGGGAGGGTGCTGAGGCATAATTATACCCTTGCCCACTATCTCGTCAAATAGGCCTGAGAAATATTCAGTAGGCATGTGGCCGCAATCCCCTACGATAACTCCACAATATGCACATTCTGACTCCTGGATCTGTTCTCCAGATTATCCAATTTAACTGTTAACGTTTTGTTAACTTCGACCACTGAAGCAAGTTCCGACTCCAGGGTGGTGATCCTGTCACTCTGATCCGACAATGCGGCCTCCATGTCTTAATTGTGGCTCCATGAGTTTTGATGATCTTACTGATGGTTTCAGTATTCACTAGAGAGAGGGACCTTGTTGCTCATGAGAACAGCGCAAACCAGTTTAATAGACTCAAACACGATATTAAGGAGGATGTGCTGGAAATTTTGAAAAGCATCAGGATAGATAGGTCCTGTGTACCTGACGGGATATACCCAAGGTTACTACGAGAAGTGAGGGAGGAGATAGTTGCGCCGTTGCCAATGACCGTTGCCCCCTCACACTCCACTGGAGTAGTACTGGATGATTGGAGGGACACGAATGTTGTTCCCCTGTTCAAGAAAGGGAATAGGAAAATCCCTGGGAATTACAGCCCAATCAGTCTTGCGTCTGTGGTGAGCAAAATATTGCAAGGATTCTGAGAGATACGATTTATGATTATTTAGAAAAACATATCTTAATTAAAGATAGAATGGCTTTGTGAGGGGCAGGTCTTGCCTCACAAGCCTCATTGAATTCTTTGAGAATGTGACACATTGATGAAGGTCGGGCAGTGGATGTGGTGTATATGAATTTCAGTAAGGCATTTAGAATTATAGAACAGTACAGCACACAGGCCCTTCGGCCCTCAATGTTGTGCCGAGCCATGATCACCCTACTCAAACCCACATATCCACCCTATACCCGTAACCCAACAACCCCCCCCCCCCCCCCCTCCCTTAACCTTACTTTTTAGGACACTATGGGCAATTTAGCATGGCCAATCCACCTTTTGATGGAGGTTCTTTGGAGGTTATTTGATGAGGTTCACCATGATCGGCTCATTCAGAAAGTTAGGGGGCATGGGATACAGGAAAATTTGGCTGTCTGGGTACAGAATTGGCTGGCCGAAAGAAGACTGCGAGTGGTAGTGGATGGAAAGTATTCTGCCTGGAGGTCGGTGACCTGTGGTGTCCCGCAAGGATCACCTGTTCTGGGACCTCTCTGCTCTTTGTGGTTTTTATAAATGACTTGGGGATGAGGAAGTGGAAGGGTGGGTTAGTAAGTTTGCCGATGACATGAAGGTTCGTTGAGTTGTAGATAGTGTCGAGGGCTGTTGCAGGTTACAACAGGACGTTGTCAGGATGCAGAGCTGGGCTGTGAAGTGGCAGATGGAGTTCAACCTAGGTAAATGCAAAGCGATTAATTTTGGTAGGTCAAATTTGAATGCTGAATACAGGGTTAAAGGCAGGATTCTTGGAAGTGTGGAGGAACCGAGGGATCTTGGGGTCCACGTACATAGATCACTCTAAATTGCCACCCGGGTTGTTAAGAAGGCATATGCTGTGTTGGCTTTCATTAACGGGGATTGGGGATTGAGTTTAAGAACCGTGAGTTTTTGCTGCAGCTTTATAAAACCCTGGTTAGACCACACTTCAAATATTGTGTCCAGTTCTGGTTGCCTCATTATCGGAAGGATGTGGATGCTTTGGAGAGGATGCAGATGAGATTTACCAGGTTGCTGCTTGGACTGGAGAGCATGTCTTACGAAGAAAGGTTGAGGGAGCTAGGACTCTTCTAACTGGGGCGAAGAATGAAGAAAGGTGACTTGATAGAGGTGTACAAGGTGATGAGAGATATGGATAGAGTGGATAGCCAGAGACTTTTCCCCAGGGCGGAAATGGGTGTCACGAGGGGGGCATAATTTTAAGGTGATTGGAGGAAGGTATAGGGGAGATGTCAGAGGTAGGTTCTTTACACACACAGTGGTGGGTGTGTGGAATGCACTGCCAGCAGAGGTGGTGGAGTCAGAGTCACTAGGGATATTTAAGCGACTCTTGGGCACATGGATAGCAGTAAATTGAAGGGGTGTAGGTTAGGTTGATCTTCGATTAGGATAAATGGTCGGCACAACATCGTGGGCCGAAGGATCTGTAGTGTGCTGTTCTATGAGAACTAAATGGGGGTCAAGGCCTCTTCAATTGATCCTTTAAGATCCACTGACAGATTTTGGAGGTGTTTATCGAGCTCAATCGCCATAACTTTGGTGAGAACTTCAACTGTTAGTGGAGTGGTTGGAGAAGACGCTGACTCCGCCATCTTACTTCCAGTAGATCTCTGAGAGGCTTCAGAGTCGGTTGATGAGTTTCAGACCAATTCTTTTCTGGCTCTGCTTCCCTTGGGCATCTCCAAGATAAGAAAACTCTACACTGTCAAAATTGCAGAAGTTTCCAAGACCTGTGGCGCCAGGTGAAGAAATGGTAAAAGTTTAGTTTTCTGACAGGAGCCACCTTGTGCACATCTCCCCCTCACATTGCGCCACCGGAAGTGAGATGTCTGGAATTGAATGGGGGTTCAACCATCAGCTGGGCTCCATTGTGTTCTCCAAAATGGCTGGGAGGGCAAAATCCTTTGGCAGAGTCTGAGCTGAGAAGGTGCCTTTCTGTCCAGATTATTATTTTCAAGCCATGCTGCCACCTGCTTGCCTGTTGTTGCCTGTCCTCTTTTTAAAAAAAATAAATAAATTAGAGTACCCAATTATTTTTTCTCCAATTAAGGGGCAATTTACCTAACCTGCACATCTTTTGGGTTGTGGGGGTGAAACCCACGCAGTCATGGGGAAAATGTGCAAACTCCACACACAGTGACCCGGGCCGGGATTCGAACCCGGATCCTCGGCGCCACTCCTGTCCTCTTTTAATATAATGCCAGTGATAGGGGCAGCAGGGTAGCATGGTGGTTAGCATAAATGCTTCACAGCTCCAGGGTCCCAGGTTCGATTCCCGGCTGGGTCACTGTCTGTGTGGAGTCTGCACGTCCTCCCCCTGTGTGCGTGGGTTTCCTCCGGGTGCTCCGGTTTCCTCCCACAGTCCAAAGATGTGCAGGTTAGGTGGATTGGCCATGCTAAATTGCCCGTAGTGTCCTAATAAAAGTAAGGTTAAGGGGGGGGGGGGGGTTGTTGGGTTACGGGTATAGGGTGGATACGTGGGTTTGAGTAGGGTGATCATGGCTCGGCACAACATTGAGGGCCGAAGGGCCTGTTCTGTGCTGTACTGTTCTATGTTCTATGATGCCTAAATTAATTTTTAAAACATGTTTGTAAGGGGCAAAGAAGATTTATTCAGTTAAACCTTGATGATGAAAGGTGAGCAGAAGGTGCAAGGAAACTGATGAGAGGTGCAGACATGTGAGGGTTTGGTCTGGTTTAGCTTGCAGAGTAGTTAAACTCATGGCACATTGTACGGTCATGTGTGTGGGGTTATTCCACCTACTTCATCGAACTAATGGAGCTTGGACCACTGTTTTGAAAAACCAATCCTAAAGACAGTCCTCAGAATGGCTAGTTTCAGAGACACTCCATCACTCACAGCTGATCTACATGATTTGCAGCCGCCATTGTAACCATTTAGTCAGACATGTTACAATGAGCTCTGCTAATTTCTGGCTTTTGCATAGAGCCTCATTGTCTGCTGTTTGCCCAGCAAAGGTTGAAACCCGAGATTATCAATGTCCAATGACCAGTTAGTGATTATCTTCCTGCGTGTGACAGACAATGATGTTTCAATTTGACTGCCTGATGTTGGAAGATTGTAGCCAAGCCAGTAATTGGTGGTTACATCGGCAATTCATATCTGCATTCGGCAGTTCTTTCTAGTTTCCTGTATCCTGGTAATTGTCCAGTCGGCGTAATTGTTAATGGGACTTTAGATGGTAAACTGGTCACTCAATGCTGGTCTTCTGTCCACTTACTCTAATGGTTAGGCTGATCCTAGCTGATCAAGCAGCTAATATTCCTACGAGTGCTTTGTTGGAGAGATGCACCATTGACTGGTTGAATTCCAACAGTATCCTGCACAATGGGTACTTGAGAATGAACTTGGAAAACTTTGAGCCTGGGTCCTGACAGACTTTATTCAGCTCTCTCAATTCAAGTGAACGGGATGCCCCTTTCCAGGTAGGTGTGTGCTCTCTGTACAAGGCCAACAGAAACTACCTGTGTAGGTTTCTTAGTTTGGTTTGGAGACTTGCTCAGGGTGATTAGTTTCAATAGAAATCAAATGTTAGCCTGGCTGAGTAAAAAAATTGAAAGGTCACTTCATTATTTAAGAAAGGTAGCTGAGTGAAACTAGGAAATTAGTCATTTAGTACTAATGAGTGAGCCAGACTGAATTTGTAAAGCATAATGTCTCTCAAACCAAGTTAAATATTTGAGACCGTAACAAATGTGGTAGATAAAGGAGTGTCAACGGATGTTGTTTATATGTCTTCCAGAAGGCATTCAAGAAGATTCCACATAAGAAACTTATAAAAGCACATATGGAATTGGAGGCAACCTGTTGGCTTGGCTAGGAAATTGGTTAGGAGGAAGGAGGCATAGAGTCGGGATAGTGGGTATGTACTCAGAATGACAGGATGTGGCGTCCAAATGACTTTGGTGATTTATATGTTTGCTGAAAACATTGTTAGTTGGCGCAGCAAACAGTATAGATGAGAATTGAAAGTTCCAAAGGGGACAGTCAGTAGAAGTGTTGGGTCATCCATTTTAGACAAGATCAGAATATTAAATGATAGAAAGCTGAGAACTGTGGATGAGCAGAGAGATTTAGGAATTCACGTACACCATTTGCTACAACCTGATGGGTGCATGCAAATTTAAAAGGGTAACATAATATTGGGTTTATCTCATGGGTTGGAACGCAAAGCTACAGAAGATCGAAGCTATGCTATAATTATAAAAAGCTTTGGTTAGACCACACCTGGAGCACTGTGTTTAGTTCTGGACATGCACCTTAAGAATAATGGACCAGATTTTGGGAGTGAAGCAGCAGCACTGCTGAAAAATACAAATGCACCTAGTTCATTGTCTCCAGTAAGAATTTCAGCTGAGAGGATATATAGAATTAAAGATAAAGGGTTGCGCGAAAGTTAGTGCTTTTACCATAATCCCTTTGAAAAGCTAGTATGTTTTGGTGCTGTGTTGACACGCAGCTTGGAGGAGACTTGTTGAATTCAGCATAAATTCCTATTTCATTTTCTCAAATTGAAATGAGAATTTAAAATCAGATATATTTACCTCTGCCCTCAATTTATGTACACTAGTTCAGTTAACCTTTCTACAAATTCACTTGTAGTGTGAACCATTTTTTAAACTATCCATTAAAACAATTTTATGCTGGAATAATTCTGTCAACAGAACAAGTGTGTTTTCATTTATTAATATTTAATAGTTTTCTTTAATTACTTTAAATGCAAATTGCAGAAAGCTTAAAGATCAAGCAATACTATAAATCATCACCGTTGCTCCTCATCTAAAATATGACTCCTTTAATGTTTCTGATTTAATACAAATTCAATAAATGAATTTATTTTCAGCCAATTATGTTGATTTTCTACCAATTTGTGTATTAATCTCCCTCAAAACAGGATTGTTAAATGGGCGGCAAAACTTGTGGATGTGTTCCTGAGCAGGCTCTGTTGCTGCTGATAACAGTTCTAAATAAATCAATGATAAATCCAGCTCTGGTTGTGGGCTCTTGAGATTCGTCCTGTACCCATTGAGGTGCGCTGTGATGCAGCTTTCAACATAAGTGGGGGTCACAGAATGTTGAGAGTCACTTCCAAATTCCTGTACTGAATAATATCTCTGTGCTTGCTGCTGTTGGGAACTCAAAATTTGGACGATTACATGGCTTTGGAGGGTCACCCAGTGCAGATTCTGCAGAATGGTAGAAAGGTTAAATTAATAGGGGTCTTTGGACATTTTGAAGGAGTTAATTGGGGAGATAGAGAGAAATAATTTCCTCTGGTGGGGAGGCCAGATTAATGGGGTATGATCTTCAAATTATTGGGATTATGTCAGAAAACACTTCTTCACAAAGGGTTGTGGAAATCTAACTTCTGCCCCCGTGCACAAACTGTTGAGACTGGGGATCCATTAAGAATTTCAAACTGAGATTTTTGGTATGCAGGGGTATTGACGGCTGCAGAACTAACGGGTAGATTCATTTAAGGATATGTATCATTATGTTTTTTTTTCAGGGGCTGGTTTAGCACAATGGGCTAAACAGCTGGCTTGTAATGCAGAACAATGCCAGTAGCGCCGGTTCAATTTCCGTACCGCCCTCCCCGAACAGGTGCTGGAATGTGGCGACTAGGGGCCTTTCCACAGTAACTTCATTGAAGCCTACTTGTGACAATAAGCTATTATTATTATTATTCCAGCGGAAGCATGAAATGAAAAATGAAAATCGCTTATTGTCACGAGTAGGCTTCAATGAAGTTACTGTGAAAAGCCCCTAGTCGCCACATTCCGGTGCCTGTCCGGGGAGGCTGGTACGGGAATTGAACCGTGCTGCTGACCTGCTTGGTCTGCTTTAAAAGCCAGCGATTTAGCCTGGTGGCTGAATGGCCAACTCCTGCTGCTGTGAAATACCTCCCTGTGCATTGGTGCTATGAGGGGATTGTTATTTTTGCTTGGCTATTCAGCTACATGTTTATTAGGATAGTCCTTGCGACACTGTTTTGTACTGATCGCTTAGTCCCTGAAAGCAACCTGAATAGCTCAGTAATGTCCTTCAACTTTTTTGTGTGTGCACTGTTTCTCAGTTTTTAAGGTTAAGGACAGAATTACAAAAGCAAAATACTGCAGATTGTGGAAATCTGAAATAGAAACTTGCAAAACTGAAACTACTGAACAGATTGGGCAGCAACTGTGGAGAAAGTTCAGATGAAAATCGATGATTTTTCAGCAGAAAAAAAGTTGAGCGATCTAACAAGTTTTGAGCAAGGACACAGCAAGTTTTGAGCAAGAACACAGATAAAGTGGAGAGGGGAGGCAAAAACAAAAGGGCAGGTCTATAGGGTGGAAGACCGTGATTGGATGACAAAATACCATCTGTACTTAACCCAATTGCTGGTATTGCATCACAGAACTGACTATGGATCCCATCTAAAGCATTGCTTAGATGCTGCTTAATCAATGCATAGCTCAATTTGTAACATGGTTTCTTCTGAGAGCCAGAGTTGAGTGACCTGCTGGAGCTAAGTGTGAACTCATGATCTAAACTCATCCCCAGTCTATTGTCAAGAGAATGCTGCATCTTACTGGTGCCTTCCCTTAGACAATGAATTAAACAGTAACCCCGCCAAGCTGGTCAGATGGTGAAGATTGAAAAGCATAATTTGAAGATTATTTTGTATCCTGACTAACTTCCAATACCAATAAGTAACTTATTTGAATGCTATGCCATGCACAAGGTAGCAGCTGTTTTTGAGAAGACATTGGATTCTATAGTAATTGACTAAGCGTGAAGCTTTTAGGACATACAGTTAATAAAGTTGAAGTCTTGCTGTGCATTTCTAGCATTTGTTTCCTTCAGTTTCTCAAACAGCTGACAGTTATGGACATGGTTTTTCTTAAAGTAGACATTTATATCTAAATGTTTTGTGTTTAAAGGCAGAGGAGGTCAGTCCGCCTTGCGTTTTGCTCGCCTGAGAATGGAAAAGAGACATAACTATGTGCGGAAGGTAGCAGAGACGGCTGTGCAGCTGTTCATCAGCAGTGACAAGGTGAACGTGGCGGGTCTCATCTTGGCTGGTTCCGCTGATTTCAAAACTGAGCTCAGCCAGTCTGACATGTTTGATCCGGTAAGCTGAATATTCACTCTGCAAATTTGAAATGCATTGAATTGCCTGTCGAGTTCGAATCGCTAAACGCAGTTATTTATACAAGACCTGGTCAACTAATCACCGTTTGTCTCTGTAAATATTCAATGGAGAATGGATTTTGTACGCTGATTTGGAAAGTTGCTATTTCATTCTATTTATAATCTTTGTCACAAGTAGGCTTACATCAACACTGCAATGAAATTACATTCCGGCGCCAGTTCGGGCACACTGAGAATTCGGAATGTCCAATTCACCTAACAGCACGTCTTTCGGGACTTATGGGAGGAAACTGGAGCACCCGGAGGAAACCTACACAGACACGGGGTGAAAGTGCAGAGCACTCTTCAGCATAGTGGTTTGCACAGTTGCTTCACAGCTCTAGGGTCTCTGGTTCAATTCCCGGCTTGGGTCACTGACTGTGCGGTGTCTGCACGTTCTCCTCGTGTGTGCGTGGGTTTCCTCTGGGTGCTCCGGTTTCCCCTCACAGTTCAAAGGTGTGTGTGTTAGGTGGATTGGCCATGCTAAATTGCCCTTAGTGTCCCAAAAAAAAGGTTAGCTGGGGTTTCTGGGTTACAGGGATAGGGTGGTGGTGTGGGCTTGGGTAGGGTGATCTTTCCAAGGGTGCAGACTTTTTTAAAAGAAAAAAAAATTTTTTTTTTTTTTTGGGGTTTTTTTTATTTAACACAAATTTGTAACAGTTACAGAGAGAAAAATGGCCCTGTGCAAAGAGCCTTAACATAGTGAAAACGAACAGTGGGAAAAAAATAAACATGTTAATAAGGCACTTCCCCTGCCAGCTCTGTTTGCCCATGCCACACATGTTCAACTAAACTAACGTGGCCCTAACTCTTCTCGCTCTCCCTCTCCCCCCCGGCCTCCTCTGCCCCCCGAGGCCTGACCTGCCAGGTCAGCCCTGCACTTGGCCCTAGCTACGCTGACCCCTACCCGTGGCGCCTGCCTGTCTCCCGTCCCAGCGCTCGGGCCCTCCCCCCACACACCAGGGACCCATTAACCTAATTGTATCCCACCGTGCCCTTTCAAGTCCCGTAACCAGCCCCTAGCCCATCCCCCTATCAGAGGCCCCGATCTCCCGCCAAAAGGTACCAAGTGCAGGGCCCCCTTTGCAGCCCCCCCCCCCCGCCCCCAAACACCCTAAACAGTGCGCCCTCCAGCCCCCACTCTGTCCAGGCTGAAAACAATCAGTACAGGATAGTTTAACAAACCACCGCTACACAAAAGCTCTGAGAGCCCAAAGTCCTTTAGTTCCAGTCCAGCTTCTTCTTTTAATAAAAGACCACACCTAATCAGAGCAAATTAGGTTAACAGACCGCCGCCACTGTACAGCACTGAAAGAACCAAGTGCCCATTAGTTCAAGTCCAGTTTCTTATCTTTAATAAAGGTCCAAACCTGTTCTGGTGTCTCAAATAGTAGTGGAGTTCCTCAAACGTAACCCAGAGCTTTGCAGGATACAGCATTCCAAACCTCACCTCCTTTTTGTAGAGGGCTGCCTTTACCTTGATGAATCCTGCATGCCTCTTGGCCAGCTCCGTTCCCAAGTCCTGGTAAATGCGCAGCTCGCAGTTCTCCCATCTGCAGCTCCTCTCCGCCTTGGCCCATCGCAGCACATGTTCCCTGTCAGCAAGCCGGTGAAAGCGGACCACCAAGGCCCTCGGTTGGTCGCCCGTCCTGGGCTTCCTTGCGGGGGCTCTATGTGCCCCATTCAACTCCAGGGGTTGAGGGAAGGCCTCCGGTCCCATCAGCGCCGCAAGCATACCTGTCACGTATGCACCAACATCCGGCCCCTCGCAGACCTCGGGGAGGCCAATGATCCATAAATTTTGCCTCCTGGCTCTGTTCCCCAGCTCTTCAAGCTGCTCCTGCATCCTCCTCTGACGGGCGTTCAGCTCCTCCACCTCGTGCTCCAGCTCCGTTACCGTGCCCGCCTGTCTGGAGAGCTTCGCCTCGACCTCCCTGAGCGCCTTCCCTTGGACCGCCTGTGTCTCGACCATTCGGTCCATCACCAATCTCATCGGGTCCAGCATGTCCCTCCTCAGTTTGGCGAAGCAGTTCTTGAAGAACTCCATCTGCTCTTCCCTTGGCCAGTGAGCCTCCGCTCCCCGGTCCCTGCCGTCCGCCATGCTTGGCCACCCGGCCTGGGGTCCCCGCTGCTCCCGCTTCGATCCTTGCCGCTCCACTCGACCACTTCTAACCAGCTGCCCATACCCCGGAAAGGAAGCCTCTTCCCTATTGTCTCCTCCACCGATTCAGGCTGCCAGGTCCCAAAAAAGTCAGTTAAAAAAGGTCCGTTTGCCCATCGCGGGCGGGAGCGATCCGACCTGCGACCTGTCTCCTCGAGGGCGCCACCGGAAACGTCCAAGGGTGCAGACTCGATAGGCCGAATGGCCTCCTTCAGCACTGTAAATTCTACATTTCTATGAAATTTAATTTATACTCCAGAAACGCCCCAACCCTAGCAATCCCGATGAGACTGGGTCTGTAATGTACAGCAGTAAGTCATCTGCGAACAGAGACACCCTAAGCTCCACCCCCTCCCCTCACTAACCCTCTCCTTAAGTCCAAACCCCTAAGTGCAGTCACCAACTTGAACAAGATGGGGACATGGGGCACCCCAGCCTCGTTTCCCGGAAGTACTCCACCGTGCTGCCCTAGCTGTTGGATCCTTGTATAGCAATTTTTCCCAATCCCAAAGCACTGCATTCAGCAGCCACTGCACATTCACGATGCTGCCTACCCTTAATGAACCCAATCTGATCCTCCCCCACCACCATAGGGAGACGCTCCTCCACCCTCACCGTCAGCATCTTTGTCAATAACTTGTCATCCACATTCACTGTAGAAATGGGCCTATACAACCCACACTCCACCGCATCCGTCTCCTTTTTTTAAATAACCATGAAATAGATGGCTGTCTCATTATCTCGAACAGCCCCCCACCCCACCTCGCCATCGCATCCTCAAACATTTCCATCATCAGTGGTGCCAACTTGTCCTTAAATTGTTTAGGAAACTCCATTGGGAACCCATCCGGCTCCTGCACCTTCCAGATCGTTGCCGTCACTTCCCTCAACCCTAATGGCTCCTCTAACCCAACCCTCGCCTCTCCCAGCTCCAACCACTCTAGTCGCTCCGAAAACTCCCTCGTCTCCAACTTGTCTTCCTGCACCTCCGGCTTAAACAATACCCTATAAAAGTCCCTCAACTCTGAAAAAAGCACTTGCGTTTCTAACACCAGCCATTTTTACGGATTTTGCTTTTCCCTGACTGTGGCTTTATGGGACTTGGGGAACCCCCCCCTCCAATTCGGTTCACTTTACAAAAACTTCACGTGTGAGACTCTTAAGCGTGGGCAGTGTTATAACTGAACTTGGTCCTTTCCTCACCGGGTAGCCAGAGATACGATAACCGGGGGGGGGGGGGGGGGGGGGGGGGGGGGTCGGTCTAGAGTAGGTTTCTATTTTAATCCGAGCAGTGCTGAAGCTAATTGTTCCTCAACCTCTCTGCACAGCCTGTGAACAGCTAGCTCAGCACAGATCAGTAATTGCAGCTGTAACTTTGTTAATCTGTTACTAAACTGAACAATGTCTGTGACCATTAGGCCGTGTTTAATATGGATTGCGGAAAAAAAATGCTTTATATACAAAGTTGCAGCTTTCATGCAAAGTGTAACTACTTTTTTCCCTTTAATTTCTTGATAAACTTAAAAATAACTGGAGGATAACTCCTGAACTAAGACAATAACCAGCTGGGGAATGATTGTGAAATCTGGAGACCCAGTGGTTTTCCAGTAGCTCTGGGAACAGATATTACACTGGATTTGGGGAGTTCAGAAAGAATGGATCCAGGTAACACCTGATCCAAAATAAACCAGCAAAACTACAATTTAATTTAGTGGCAGGTTGGAGATTGCATATCTTGGGTATTTTAAAACCGCATCTTATATTTTTATTATTTTTTAAAGCATATTTAGAATACCCAGTTCATTTTTTCCAATTAAGGGGCAATTTAGCGTGGCCAATCCACCTAGCCTGCACATCTCTGGGTTGTGGGGGCGAAACATAGAATAGAATTTACAGTGCAGAAGGAGGCCATTTGGCCCATCGAGTCTGCACCGGCTCTTTGAAAGAGCACCCTACCCAAGCCCACATCTCCACCCTATCTCCATAACCCAGTAACCTCACCCAACACTAAGGGCAATTTTGGACACTAAGGGCAATTTAGCATGGTCAATCCACCTAACCTGCACATCTTTGGTCTGTGGGAGGAAACCAGGGCTCCCGGAGGAAACCCACGCACACACGGGGAGAACGTGCAGACTCAGCACAGACAGTGAACCAAGCCGGGAATTGAACCTGGGACCCTGGAGCTGTGAAGCAATTGTGCTAACCACCATGCTACTGTGCTGCCCGCAAACACTGGGAGACTGTGCAAACTCCACACAGATAGTGACACAGAACCGGGATTGAACCTGGGACCTCGGCGCTGTGAGGCAGTACTGTGTCACTGTGCTGCCCTTAAACTGCATCTTATTATTATAATCCACTTGTTTATTTTAATTCCCTTCATTCTTTCAACCTTCACAACCTAATATTATCATGGTTAATTTCCATTTTCTTGTGGGAATAAAAAGGAAGCAGCAAGATGGATAGCCACCATCCTGGACCATGGAGCAGGAGGCAGTCCAAGAGTAAGAGGAACTGTTGATAGGACTGGGGGACAGCCTCGCACTGGTGCTGATTTTGAGTAACTGTTTTTCTTCAGTGGATTTCTGAAAATGGTTGTCTCATTGTAAATCATCTTCTTCATGCTTTTCTGCGCAGCGATTGCAGAGTAAAGTGCTGAAACTGGTGGACATCTCCTACGGAGGTGAGAATGGATTCAATCAAGCAATCGAACTGTCGGCTGAGGTCTTGTCGAGTGTGAAGTTCATTCAGGAAAAGAAACTAATAGGTGAGAAATCCTTGGTGCGGTTCAATACAACTTGATTAGATGAAAACAAAATTTGCATTTACAGTGGTGCCTTTTGTAACCTCTGTCATAAAGCACTTTACAGCTAGTGAAATACTCCTGACGTAGCCACTATGTTGTATAATGTAGGAAATATGGCAGCCAACTTGTGCATAGCAAAACCCTACAGAGCGCAGTGATCAGATTATCTGTTTTCAGAATGTCCCTAGTAATAAATATTTGCCAATGTACTGGGGAGAGCTACCCTGCTTTTCTTTCAGGAGCCCACCTGTGGTCTTGCTTTAACATCTCACCTGAAAACAGCATCTTTGACAGTGCATTGTTTCATGCGTATTGCAGTGGAGTGTCAGCCTGAAGTGCTGAAGCAACCCAGAGTCTCCTGATTTTGAAGTGGAGGAGGTGCTACCTCTCAGTTGGTATATGTTTTTAAAAATAAATTAGAATACCCAATTCATTTTTTTCCCCCAATTAAGGGGCAATTTAGCATGGTCAATCCACCTAGCCTGCACATATTTGAGTTGTGGGGCTGAGACCCACGCAGACACGGGGAGAATGTGCAAACTCCACACAGGACAGTGAGCCGGGGCCGGGATTTAAACCAGGTCCTCGGTGCCATGAGGCAGCAGGGCTAACCACTGTACCACCATGCCACCCTCAGTTGGTATATGTTAAGGTGAGACATTTTATAAATTATTGTACAAGTCTTATCAATAGTGCAAATGAAGTCTCATACACCAAGTCCAATATAAGCAATGTAACTGCCTGCTGATTACCACGTACCGCTGCCCCCACCACTTGAGGAAGCACTGAGGACAGCAAAGGTGCAGAATATACTCTGGGTGGGAGACTTCAATGTCCCATCACCAAGAGTGGTTCAGTAGCACAACTACTGATTGAGCTGGCTGATACGATCCCTATAAGGACAAAACTGCTAGACTGGGTCTGTGGCAGGTGGTGAGACAACCAATAAGAGGGCAAAAACATTCTTGACCCTCATCCTTCCCAATCTGCCTGTTGCAGGTGCATTTGTCCATGACTGTATTGGTTGGAGTGACCACTGCACAGTCCTTGTGGAGATAAAGCCCCTTCTTCATTGAGGACACCCACCCTCCATAGTGTGTGGTACTGCAACCATGCTAAGTGGGGTAGATTTCAAACAGATCTAGCAACTCCAGACTGGGCAATCATGAAACAACATCACAGAACTATGTGCGTGCCAAACAGCATAAGCAGCATATGATGGACTGAGCTAAGCGTGAGCACAGCCAATTGCTTAGATCCAAGCTCTGCAGTCCTTCCACATCCAGCCGTGAAAGATATATAATTAAACAACTCACTGGAGGTGGAGACTCCGCAAATGTCCCCCCTCAATGATGGGGGAGCCCAGCACGTCGGCGCAAAAGATAAGGCATTTGCAACAATCTTCAGTCAGAAATGCTGAGTGGATGATCCATCTCCACTTCATTCAGAGATCCCCAGGATCCCAGATGCCAGCTTTTAGCCAATTCAATTCACTCCGCCACATGATGAAAAATGGCTGAAGACTGACAGTATTCCAGCAATAGTACTGAACACTTGCGCGCCAGAATTAGCCACATTCCAAGCCAACATACAGCTACAACACTGGCAGCTACCCAACAATAAGAAAAATAGCCCAGTACATAGTCCCGTACATCAGGAACTGGGCAAATCCAACCCAGCCATTAACCGCCCCTTTGGTCTACTTTCGATCATCAGTAAAGTGATGGGTCATCAACAGTGCAATCAAGCTGCACTTGCTTAGCCATAACATGTTCACTGATGCTCCATTTGTGTTCCGCCAAGGTCACTCAAGCACCTAACCTCTTTATAGCCTTGGTTGGGGTCATGCCTAGCACAAAGGAAGATGTTTGTGGTGGTTGACAGTCAATCATTTCACTTCCAGGACACAAGTGCAGGGGTTCCTCAGAGTACTGCATGTGTCCCAACCATCTTCAGCTGCTTTCTGAATGCCCTTTCATCATTAGGTCACAAGAATTCAGCACCATTCACGGCTCCACAAATACTGAAGCAACCTATGTCCAAATGCAGCAAGACCTGGATAATATCCAGGCTTGGGCTGACAAGTGCCAAGTTGCATTTATGCCACGCAAATGCCAGGCAACAAGAGAGGATCTAACTGTTGCCCTTGAGATGCATTGCCAGCACCAAATCCCCCAATATCAACATCCTGAGGGTTACCATTTACCAGCAACTGAACTGGACTAACTGTGTAAATACTGTGGCTACAAGACCAGGTCAGAGGCTGGGAATTCTGTGGAGACTAACTCCTCTCCTGACTCCCCAAATCGTGCTCAACGCACAAGTAATAATAATAATAATCTTTATTATTGTCACAAGTAGGCTTACGTTAACACTGCAATGAAGTTACTGTGAAAATCCCCTAGTCGCCGCACTGCGCCGGAGTGCGATGGAATACTTTCCACTTGCCAGGATGAGTGCAGCATCAACAACACTTAAAAAGCTCAGCACCATCCAGACAAAACAGCCCGTTTGATTGGCACAGTAGCAGCAGTGTGTACCATCTACAAGATGCACTCCAGGAACTCGCCAAGACTCCTCAGGCAACACCTTGCAAACCCACTACCAACTTGAAGCAGCAGATACATTTTGCACAATAATAGGAACACCACCACCTGTAAGTTTCCCTCCAAGCCGTACATCATCTTTACTTGGAAATATACAAGTGTTTTGATTGTTGTACAAAGATGAACAATTTCTTGGGCATTGGGCAGGTGTTGATTGCCAAACACTGACTCATCACAGTTGGTATCCCTGCTGTACATAGATACGTAGAAGATAGGAGCAGGAGGAAGCCTTTTGGCTCTAAGAGCCTGCTCTGCTATTTACCACAATCATGGCTGGTCATCCAACTCGATAGCCTAATCCTACCTTCTCCCCATAGCCTTTGATCCCATTCGCCCCAAGTACTGTATCGAGCCGCCTCTTGAATATATTCGATGTTTTGGCATCAACTATTTCCTGTGGTAATGAATTCCACAGGCTCACCACTCTTTTGGTGAAGAAATGTCTCCTCATCTCTGCCTAAAATGGTTTGCAGTGATTCCCCAGATTATGACCCCTGGTTCTGGACACAATCATTGGTAACATCTTCCCTGCATCTACCCTGCCTAGTCCTGTTAGAATTTTATGTCTCTAAGAGATCCCCCCCCTCATTCTTCTGAACTCCAGCGAGAACAGTCCTAACCTCGTCATTCTGGTATCAGTCTGGTAAACCTTTGCTGCACTCCCTCGAGAGCAAGAACATCCTTCCTTAGAAAAGGAGACCAAAACTCCACACAATATCCTAGGTGCGGCCTCACCAAGGCCCTGTATAATAGCAGCAACACATTCCTGCTTCTGTACTCGAAACCTCTCGCAATGAAGGCCAACAACCATTAAGGTCGCAATCTGCTGTCCTGTTTTTGCTTCCAAAGTGAATAACCTCACGTTTATCCAAATTATACTGCATCTGTCGTTGCCCACTCGCCCAACCTGTCCAAAACATGCTGTAGGATCTCTGCATCCTCGTCACAGTTCACCCTCCCACCCAACTTGGTATCATGTGCAAACTTTGAGATGTTACATTTTGTTCCCTCATCCAAATCATTAATATATATTGTGAATAGTTGGGGTCCCAGCACCAATCCCTGTGACACCCACTAGTGAAAAGGACCCATTAATTCCTGCTCTTTGTTTCCTCACTGCCAACCAGTTTTTTATCCACCTCAAAACACTTCCCCCAATCCCATGCGCTTCAATTTTGCACAATAATCTCTCTTTCTTAAAAAAAAATTTTATTCTCCTTTTTCACATTTCCTCCCAAATTTACACCCAACAATAATCAGTAACAAATGCAATGTCAATCCCCTTATCAATAACAACGATCCCATCCTCCCACCAAACCCCCAAAAATGAGCCCGCATGTTAACATAAACAAATGACAGAAAGGGATCGGGAATCACCCACAATCACTATTAACACATACAGTCCCGTCCCCGTCCCCCCCCCCCCCCAAAATATTCAATGTAATCCAATTCTCGAAAGTGCATAATGAATAACCCCCATGAATTGTAGAACCCCCTCCATTCTTCCCCTCAGTTCAAATTTGACCTTCTCCACAGTCGAGAATTCCAGCAGGTCCCCTCCGCCACGCCAGGGCACAGGGTGGAGAGGCTGATCTCCACCCTAACAGTATCTGCCTCCACACACGTTTCCAAGTCTGACACACCGTATATGGCCTTCCTAGGGCCCAGGTTCAGTTTCACATGCACCATTTTAGAGATTGCCCTAAAAACCTGCTTCCAGTAATCCTCCAGCTTTGGACAGGACCAAACATATGAACGCGTTTTGCGTCACCCCACAACGTTCACACACATCTTCTACTCCCTCAAAGGGCCAGTTCAACCTCCTCCTTGTATGGGGTGCCACCTATGTACCACCTTCAGCTGTATCAGCCTCAACCTCGAACATGAGGTGGAGGCGTTCACCCTCCGGAGCACCTCACACAGAACCCCTCCTCCATACCCTCTCCCAACTCTTCTTCCCACTTTGCCTTGATCCCTTCCAGAAGCGCCTTCTCTTCCAAAATAGCCACGTAAACCACTGATGCTACCCTCTTCCAGTTCCTCTGTCGTCAGCAATGTGGCAGCCGGCTCTACTGGGATACTCTGCATCTCCTTTGTTATTGGCCAGGTTTTGGAGAACCCTAAAGTGTATCATGGAGTTCACATGACTCACAACTTTTACTAGATTGTGGTTTGGGGAACGCACGGCCCACTCGACAGGTGTGGTACAGCAAAAATCTAACTATTTTTTGATGCAAAACAATGTTTATTCCATGAACTCAAGTTAACCTTTCTGAAACATACAGTGAACATGTTAGCAACCATCAATTCAAATACAACAACAAAGCAATCCTTAAACTCTCCTTTTAACATCCTTAAGACATAAAAAAAACCTTTTAATAGAAGCACATCAGGTTTAAATTCACTATTGAGAACAGCTATCACTCTGAATTCACCAAATGATCAAGGGATAGTCTTTACATGGCTGAGAGAACATTACATCTTCTGTGGCTGACTGCAGCTCCAACACTGAAACAAAACCAAAAAAACAGACACTCCCAAGCTTTTCTCTAAGTGAAACTAAAAGTTGACACAGCCCAGCTCCATCCACACTCTGACATCACTGCAGTAATAAACACCCATTTCTTAAAGGTACACCCACTAATGTTATTCTATCAAAACAAACCCATTTCTTAAAGGTACTCTCATGACACCTCCCCCCAAGGAAAAAACCCATCAACTTCAAAATGGTTCATTTTTCACCTTTTCACTAACCTTTAAGAAATGCACACAGTAAATATACTTTTGTTTCAAAAAACATCTCGCGCAAACAGGTATAATAATATAGTCAATTTTTTTGGGTGGTTCTTCCTCCAACTGGAATCCCTCTTGATTGACGATCTCTTTGAAGCAGAAAGTCTTTGCACAATCCATCTATTTCTCTGCGCCTCAGCATATCTCTTTAAAGTCAGATACTTTAGTTCAATCTGATCACAGAGTATCTTGTAATTCTCCAACACAGGAGTATTGGTTATCACAGCTTTCAGGCAGTCAAATGCCTGTTGAAACTCCGATGTCCACTGGAATTTTTAACGTTTCTTCAGGTCCATCAGTGGAGCAATCATGCTACAAACATTTTTCACGGAAGTTCCATCAAATCCATTCGTGCCAAGAAATCACATTATTTCCCTTCGATTTGAGGGTATCGGAAACTCCTCAATAACTGTTGGTTTCACATCACATGTGACCATTCGACCGTGTCCGATTGTATGGCCAAGGAAAGTGAATTTTCCGAATTCACTTTTGGCTAGGTTCCTCACCAAACCCGCCTCCTGAAGTCGATCAAATAACTCCATCAGATGTTTTAAATGTTCTTCCCATGTCTGGCTGAAAATTACCAGGTCGTCGATGTATACCACACAATTGGGTAATCCTTTTTAAATAATATTTTTATTGAGGTATTTGAAAATTTTTATAACATTAACAAAAACATGGCAAGAGGAACATTCTCTCTCCCCCCTGCCCAATCTTCACGCACCTCAACCAAACAACAATCATCCCCCCCCCCCCCTCTCCTTGGAATACTGCATCTGCTGACATTTTAATTTTTCCTGAGAAAGTCGATGAATGGCTGCCACCTCCAGGAGAACCCTAACATTGACCCTCCTTAAGGCGAACTTTATTTTCTTGAGACTGAGAAACCCAGCCATGCCACTAACCCAGGTCTCTACACTCGGGGGGGGGGGGGGGGGGCTTCGAGTCCCTCTACATTAATAAGATCCGTCACTGGGCTACCAGGGAGGCAAAGGCCAGAACGTCGGCCTCTTTTGCCCCCTGAACTCCCGGATCTTCTGACACTTAAGTGTCTTAAGAAGTTCTCAAGAAGTCTCGCACCTGCAAATACCTAAAACCATTCCCTGGAGGCAATTTAAAATTATCCTCCAAAGCTTTCAAGCTGGGAAAGCTCCCATCTATAAATAGATCCCACATCCTTCTGATTCGTGCCCCCTGCCACCTCCGGAACCCGCCATCTAGCCTACCCGATACAAACCTGTGGTTGTTATAAATTGGGGTCCAAATCGATACTCCCTCCACTCTCTTGTATCTCCTCCATTGCCCCCAGATCCTCAGAGCTGTCGCTACCACCGAACCTATGGAGTATCGGGCTGGTGAGAACGTCAGAGGTGCCATTATCAATGCTCCCAGACTGGTGTCTTTACATGACGCTGCCTCCATCCGTTTCCATGCCGACCCCTCCCCCACTACCCACTTCCTAATCATGGCTATATTAGCCGCCCATTTGCAGAAGTTTGGCAGCGCCAATCCACCCTCTCCCCGACTGCACTCCAGCAACACTTTCTTCACTCGTGGGGTTTTACTCGCCCACACAAAGCCCAAAATAATCTTATTCACTTGCTTGAAAAGGCCTTGGGGATGAAGATGGGGAGGCATTAAAAGACAAATAGAAATCTGGGGAGGACCTTCATCTTCACGGTCTGCACCCTCCCTGCCAGTGATAGCGGGAGCATGTCCCATCTCTTAAAGTCCCCTTCCATTTGATCTATCAACCGGGATAGGTTTAACTTGTGTCGTACCTCCCATTTCCACGCCACCTGGATTCCCAGGTATCGAAAGCTCTTCCCTACCATTCTAAGCAGCAGCTCTCCCAGTCTCTCTTTCTGCCCTCTTGCCTGCATCTCAAACATCTCGCTCTTCCCCATGTTCAATTTATACCCCGAAAAACGGCCAAATTCCCCCAAGGTTTGCATTACTACCCCCATCCCTCCAATGGAAATGTACAAGAGCAGGTCATCTGCGTAGAGCGAACCACGTTCAGTAGAGAAATTGGCCTGTGTGATCGCATTGCTCCGGATCCTTCTCCCGTTTTAGGATCAATGAAATCAAGGCCTGGCATTGTTAGGGGGAGGACTCCCTTCTCTCTTGCTTCGTTAAATGTCCTCAACAGCAGTGGGCTCAGTATCTCTGAAAACTTGTTATAGAATTCCACCGGGTAGCCGTCAGGCCCCGGGGCCTTGCCCGACTGCATGCCCACTAACCCCTTGATTATTTCCTCAATCGCAAATGGGGCCCCCAGCCCCTCCACCAGGAGGTCCTCCGCACTCGGGAACCTCAACTGATCCAGAAATTGCCTCATCCCCTCCACTCCAGATTCCGACTCGTACAATTTACTATAAAAATCCTTAAACACCTCGTTCACCCCCGCTGGGTCCAGGACCATATTACCGTCTCTACTCTTTACTCTACCTGTCTCCCTGGCTGCCTCTCTTTTCCTGAGCTAGTGCGCCAATATTCTGCTTGCCGTTTCCCCGTACTCATAGATCACCACCACCACCCCCCCAATGCCTTCCTCAACTGTTCCACTGCTTTTTCTGTGGTCAGCAGTCCAAACTCCACCTGTAACCTCCGCCGCTCTCTCTCTCAGGAGCCCCGCATCCAGGGCCTCTGAGTGTCTCTTATCACAATTGGGTAATCCTGAAACAACTTTATTAGTCAATCGTTGAAATGTGGCTGTGGCGTTTTTCATGCTAACTGGCATAACTTTGAATTGGTATATACCATCTGGAGTCACAAAAGCTGAAATCTCCTTCGCCCTTTTGGATAAAGGTACCTGCCAATAACCTTTGAGTAAATCCAGTTTGGAAATACAAGCCGATTGTCCTACTTTCTCAATGCAATCCTCCAAACGCGGGATAGGATAAGACTCCGTTCTTGTAACTGCATTAACCTTTCTATTGTCCACACACACCCATTGGGTACCGTCTAGTTTAGGTACCATCACTATAGGTGAGCTCCATTGGCTGCACCCGATTTCAATTATGCCATTTTTAAGCATACTCAATCTCTTTGTTAACTTGTGCCAATTTTAAAGGGTTAAGTCCATATGGGTGTTGTTTGATGGAACAGCCTTTCCCATATCTACATCCTGTACTTTTCTGTACTTCACAAATTATCTCTACAAACTTGCCCATTTGTTATCAATAATTCTTTCAGGTCAGTTCCTTTTTCCTCTGGAAGGTAACTCAACAATTTAGCTCAATTTTTAAGAACATCCTCGTTTTTCCAATTTAATTTGAGGTATGTCAGAATCATAGAATTTACAGTGCAGAACGAGGCCATTCGGCCCATCAAGTCTGCACCGGCTCTTTGAAAGAGCACCTTATCCAAGCCCACACCTCCATCCTATCCCCATAACCCCGTACCCCACCCAACACTAAGGGCAATTTTGGACACTAAGGGCAATTTAGCATGGCCAATCCGCCTAACCTGCACATCTTTGGACTGTGGGAGGAAACCGGAGAACCCGGAGGAAACCCATGCATACACGGGGAGAACGTGCAGACTCCGCACAGACAGTGACCCAGCGGGGAATCGAACCTGGGACCCTGGAGCTGTGAAGCAATTGTGCTAACCACCATGCTACCGTGCTTCACAGTCATCTGGATTCAAACTTTGAGTTAGAATCATTAAAACCTCCTCCTTTTTCTCTTCTTCCCTTTCAAAGTACCTTTTAAGCATATTCACATGACACACTCGGTGAGCCTTCCTTCTATCTGGCGTTTTTACCACATAATCCATCTCACTTAATTTCCTTTCAATCTGATAAGGTTCACAAAACCTTGCTTTTAAAGGTTCACCTACCCACTGGTAACAATACAAAAACTTTATCTCCACTGGCAAACCTACGAACTTTGGATTTCTTGTCCAATACCCGTTGCATCACATTTTGTGCAACTTTTACATGTTATCTAGCCAATTCACCTGCTCTATTTAATCATTCCCTAAAATTTGACACGTAATCCAATAATGTAATTTCCGATTTCTCACTCACCAATTTTTCCTTCATCAATTTCCGCAGACTGTGCGGAGTCTGCACGTCCTCCCCATGTGTGCGTGGGTTTCCTCCGGGTGCTCCGGTTTCCTCCCACAGTCCAAAGATGTGCGGGTTAGGTGGATTGGCCATGCTAAATTGCCCGTAGTGTCCTAAAAAGTAAGGTTAAGGGGGAGTTGTTGGGTTACGGGTATAGGGTGGATACGTGAGTTTGAGTGGGGTGATCATTGCTCGGCACGACATCGAGGGCCGAAGGGCCTGTTCTGTGCTGTACTGTTCTAAATCTAAATTTAAGTAGTCCTGTTAACTCATGACCAAAAATTTGTTCAAAAGGACTGAATTTGGTTGACTTATTTGGTGCATCCCTAATTGCAAACAGTACGAATGGAATTCCTTTATCCCAATCCTCTGGATAATCGTGCCAATAAGCCCTCAACATTGTCTTTAATGTCTGATGCCTCCTTTCTTTGTTTTAATGAACAATTTTATTGAGGTATTTTTGGCATATAAAACAATGACATTGTATAGTACTGTACAACAAAAAAGGAAATAATGCATAGTACAAACGTCAACTCCGTTACTGATGCCACCTTTCTAACGCTCCCTGCGATTCTGGACGGTACGCAGTTGATTTAAATTGTTTTATTCCTAAGCTATCCATAACTTCTTCAAATAACCTAGAGGTAAAATTCGATTCTTGCTCCGATTGTATTTCTGTGGGTAGTCCATAACTAGTAGTAACTCCTCCACAATCTTTTTAGCTGTAATATTATGTACTGGAATGGTCTCTGGAAACCTAGTAGACACATCCATTTTCGTCAGAAGATATTGATTCCCACTTTTAGTTTTAGGAAGCGGTCCTACGCAATCAATTAGGACCCTTGTAAAAGGTCCCTCAAATGCTGGAATGGGTATTTTTTTTACATTTAGAGTACACAATTATTTTTTTCCAATTTAAGGGGCAATTTAGCGTGGCCAATCCGCCTATCCTGCACATCTTTGGGTTGTGGGAGTGAAACCCACGCAGACACAGGGAGAGCATGCAAACTCCACACAGACAGTGACCCAGGCTGGGATTCGAACCCAGGTCCTCAGTGCCGTAGGGAGCAATGCTAACCACTGTGCCACCGTGCTGCCCTTGGAATGGGAATTAAGGGCGCTGGTGTTATCACTGCTGGAGGTTTCCCTATCACTTGACATATGTGACATGATTGACAAAATTTAACTACACCTTTATGTAGTCCAGGCCAATAATAATGTTTTTGTATTTTAGCTCGAGTTTTCCTTACTCCCAAATGACCTCCAACTGGTACCTCATGTGCAACTCGCAACACCTTCTTTCTATACCCTACTGGCAATAATACTTGATGAACTTCTGCCCACTTTTCATCCGCCTGCGTATGTAAAAGTATCTATTTTCTCATCAAGACATTACTTTTACGGTAATAACACTCCGGTATACACTCAGATTCCTCTTCCGTGTATGCTTTCTGATCCGTACATTTTATTTCTATATCTTTCTGTTTAACTCCGCCAATTTTCTTGAACTAAAAATATCCGCCTCAGCCTCCACCTGTTCTTGTTCTTTTTCAACCATCTGATCAAAAATCGGTTCTGATAATGGCACTTCACCTTCATCTTCACTCTTTGATTTCTCCTCTTGTCTGAACCTGTGGCTTTGTGACTCATGGAACAGCCATGGGGACCAAATTCGCACCTCAATATGCCAACATCTTCATGCACAAGTTTGAACAAGATCTCCTCATCGCACAGGACCGGCAACCGATGTTGTACACCAGATACATCGATGACACTTTTTTCCTTTGGACCCAGGGTGAAGAATCACTGAAACGACTACACGATGACATCAATAAGTTTCATCCAACCATCAGTCTCACCATGGACTACTCTCTAAAATCAGTTGCATTCTTGGACACATTCGTCTGGTGGTTAGCATAAATGCTTCACAGCTCCAGGGTCCCAGGTTCGATTCCCGGCTGGGTCACTGTCTGTGCGGAGTCTGCACGTCCTCCCCGTGTGTGCGTGGGTTTCCTCCGGGTGCTCCGGTTTCCTCCCACAGTCCAAAGATGTGCGGGTTAGGTGGATTGGCCATGCTAAATTGCCCGTAGTGTCCTAAAAGGTAAGGTTAAAGGGGGGGGGGTTGTTGGGTTACGGGTATAGGGTGGATACGTGGGTTTGAGTAGGGTGATCATGGCTCGGCACAACATCGAGGGCCGAAGGGCCTGTTCTGTGCTGTACTGTTCTATGTTCTATGTCTCCATCAAGGACGGTCACCTCAGCACTTGGCTTTACCGCAAGCCCACGGATAACCTCACGATGCTCCACCTCTCCAGCTTCCACCCTAAACACATTAAAGAAGCCATCCCCTATGGACCAGCCCTCCGTATACACAGGATCTGCTCAGACGAGGAGGAGCGTAACAGACATCTACAGACTCTGAAAGATGCCCTCATACGAATGGGATATGGCGCTCGACTCCTCGATCGACAGTTCCAAAGCGCCACAGCAAAAAAAAACGCACCCACCTCCTCAGAAGACAAACACGGGACATAACCGACAGAGTACCCTTCGTCGTCCAGTACTTTGCCGGAGCGGAGAAACTACGACATCTTCTTCGCAGCCTTCAATACGTTATTGACGAAGATGAACATCTTGCCAAGGTCATCCCCACACCCCCACTACTTTCCTTCAAACAACCGTGCAACTTCAAACAAACCATTGTTTGCAGCAAACTACCCAGCCTTCAGAACAGTGACCACAACACCTCACAACTCTGCCATGGCAATCTCTGCAAGACGTGCCAGATCATTGACATGACCATTACACGAAACATACACAGAACACCACCCACCAGGTACGCAGTACATACTCGTGCGACTCGGCCAATGTTGTCTAGCTAATACGCTGCAGGAAAGGATGTCCCGAAGCGTGGTACATTGGAGAGACCATGCAGACGCTGCGACAACGAATGAACAGACAGAGCGCGACAATCACCAGGCAGGAATGTTCCCTTCCAATCGGGGAACACTTCAGCAGTCAAGTGCATTCAGTCTCTGATTCTCCAAGACGGCCTTCTGGACCCGCGACAACGCAGAATCGGCGAGCAGAAACCTGTAGCCAAGTTCCGCACACATGAGTGCGGCCTCAACCGGGATCTGGATTCATGTCGCATTACATTCATCCCCCACCATCTGGCCTGGGCTTGCGTAATCCTACCAACTGTCCTGGCTTGAGACAAATCACACCTCTTTAACCTGGGGTTACACCTATCTCTGGATCTGTAAAGACTTAATTACCTGCTAATGCTCGCATTCTAAGCATTGTCTGGCATCTTTGAATTTGTCTATATATATGTTTCTGGAACATGCCTATTCATTCACCTGAGGAAGGAGCAGTGCTCTGAAAGCTAGTGTTTGAAACAAACCTGTTGGACTTTAACCTGGTTTTGCAAGACTTCTTACTGCGCTCATCCCAGTCCAACGCCGGCATCTCCACATCTGTGACTTTCTGACCTTGTTCCTACACAATCCAGAAATATCCCAGGATATTCGGCCTTCAATACTTCAGTTGTCTGATTTTCCACTGGTTTATCAACCACAGTACGCATCACTCTGACCTGAGATCCAGCTATATCATTACCCAAGATAAACTGTATTCCTGAACAAGATAGTTTCTCTATTACTCATACTACGACTTCACCACTCTTCACTGGACTTTCTAACCTTACCTTGTATAATGGAACACCCTCTCACCCTGACTTCCACATGTTACCACCTTTTCTGGCAATATTCTTCCCAAACTACATAACTCCTCATCTCTTACCATTAAAGATTGACTAGCTTCCATATCTCTTAAAACTGTGACTTTACCTCCTGATACAGAACTTTACTCACACAAGTAAATTTTTCTTTAAAGATATCTGGCACCTTCTTATCAATCACCTCTTGATCAGGCTGTACAATCTTTTGCACCTCCTTTGCTACACTTTGGCTTTCATTTACCACTTTAACAAACCCCACTGTCTTATCCTGTTTTACCATATCAGCCTTCACAGTGCTTTTCTTCAAACACCAACACACTGACTTTATATGGCTTACTTTATTACAGTGAAAACATTTGAAAGTTTTCATTTCTTTTCCACCCTCCTGCATCTTTTTTTAAATCTGAGGTACACCTCCTTATTATCTCTTTCTTTTTCCTCTCTATCTCTTTCGTATTCAAGCTACTTTAATTCTTTCTCATGTTCCATTTGTTTAATTTGTAACTGAATTTTTGCCATTTCCAATGAGTCAGACTGTATGTCAGGCAACTTTAAATGCTTAGCCCCTGCCATAATTACCTCATCTTTTCGCATTTTGTCAGGTATTGTTAACTGCAATGTTTTTGCCAAATCTAACAGTCTGGTTTTAGTCTCTGTTCGTAAGGTACTGCATGTGACCGTCTCCATCCCCAAAAACTTCAAGCCTCTGAAAGAGCCATTGTCCACAACACACTCCCCACTTAAACTGCAATACCACACTTGAAAAGCAACCACAATATGCTCACCCCTCACTGTCTTTAAGTTCACTAAGCCAATCCAAAGATAGACTTTTATCCCGGACGAGCCCCCAATTTGTTATGGGCCAGGGTTTAGAGAACCCCAAAGTGGTTGGGGAGTGGAACGCACTCCCAGCTATGGTAGTGGAGTCGCACACTTTAGGAACTTTCAAGTGGTTATTGGGTAGGCATATGAAGTGCACCAGAATGATTGGGACTAGGTGGATTTGATCTAGTTCGGCACAACATCGTGGGCTGAAGGGCCTGCACTGTACTGTACAGTTCTATGTTCTATGACCCACAACTTTTACTTGATTGTGGTATGGGGAGCACACGGCCCACTCTACAGGTGTGGTACAGCAGAAATCTAACAATATTTTTGAAAGCAAAACAATGTTTATTCTATGAGCTCAAGTTAACCTTTTTAAAAACATATAGTGAACGTCTTGGCAACCATCAATTCAAATACAACCCCCAAAGAATACAACACTAAGTAATACTTAAACTTTCCTTTTAACATCCATAAGACATTAAAAAAAAAAACTTTTAACAGAAGCACATCAGGTTAAATTCATGACTGAGAACAGTTATCACTCTGAATTCACCAAATGATCAAGAGATAGTCTTTACATGGTAGAGAGAACAACATTACACCTTCTGGCTGACTGCAGTTCCAACACTGAAACAAAACCAAAAAAAAGCACACACACCCAA
This sequence comes from Scyliorhinus canicula, assembly GCF_902713615.1. NCBI lineage: Eukaryota > Metazoa > Chordata > Chondrichthyes > Carcharhiniformes > Scyliorhinidae > Scyliorhinus > Scyliorhinus canicula. Next base: position 138,593,488 of record NC_052149.1, on the reverse strand, counting down.
GGTTTTCTCAAAGTGAAATTAAAAGCTGACAGACAGCCCAGCTCCACCCACACTCTGACATCACTGCAGTAATAAACAACCATTTCTTTAAGGTACACCCACTAATGTTATCCTATAAAAAACACCCATTTCTTAAAGGTACTCTCACATGACACCTTTCTGTCAAAGTCTCGAACCTGCATGTATCTAAATATTTTCCACTGTTCCAGCCAATACTTCGCTCCCAGCTCCTTCAATCCTGCAAACCAGCCCCCAAGTATCAAATATTTTGGTGTCCTAATTCCTTTCCCCTCCCATCTCCCAAAGTTTCTATCCCACTTCCCTGGCTCAAATCTATGGTTCCCTGAATCGGCATTTCCCTTGATCCTACCCCTAACCCAAACTGCCTCCAAATTCTCAACTAATCTATTACTACCGGACTCCCTGAGTATTTCCCCGGGGTCGTCAGGAGCGGCACTGTTGCTAGCGCCTTCAATCACGACCCTGCACAAACTCTCCTCCATTCTGACAGGGACTGTTTAGCACACTGGGCTAAATCGCTGGCTTTGAAAGCAGACCAAGGAGGCCAGCAGCATGGTTCAATTCCCGTAACAACCTCCCCGAACAGGCGCCGGAATGTGACGACTAGGGGCTTTTCACAGTAACTTCATTTGAAGCCTACTCGTGACAATAAGCGATTTTCATTTTCATTTCATTTCATTGGGAATCAACCCTTCTGACCCAGCTCTGTACTTTCTCCGCATTTGCCGCCCAGTAATAATACATCAGGTTCGGAAGACCCAAACCCCCTGCCTGCCTTTCTCTCTGTAGTAGCACCTTTCTAATTCTGGCCACCTTCCCTCCCCATATGAACGAGATAATCATCCCATCAATCTCTCTAAAAAATGCCTTTGGCAGGAAAATCGGCAAGCATTGAAAAATAAACAGGCATCGCGGCAACACATTCATTTTAACCACCTGTTCCCGATCCGCCAGTGACAGAGGGCGACCGTCTCACCTTGTCAGGTCAGCTTTCACCCTCCCCACCAAACTAGAAATGTTGTACCGATGAAGCCCCTCCCAATCCCGAGCAACCTGCACCCCCAGGTATCTAAAGTGAGTCCCTGCCCCCACCCCTGGCTGAGACACTACAAAATATTCACTCTTGTCTACATTTCATTTGTACCCCGAGAAAGACCCAAACACCCGAAGCCGCTCCAGTATTCTCCCTATTGACACACTCGGTTCCGACACGTATAATAACAGATCATCGGCATATAAGGACACCCTATGCTCTATTTCCCCCCTTCCCTGCACTGTTCCTTTCCATACCCCCGAACTTCTTAACTTGATGGCTCAATCGCGAGTGCAAACAGGGAGGGGGAGGGGGGGGGGGGGGCATAGGACATCCCTGCCCAGTCCCACGGTGGAGAGGAAAGTATTCAGAGCTGATGTTGTTTGTGTGGACACTCGCTCTCGGCTCCTTATATAGTAGCTTTGCCCAGTCCACAAATCTTGTTCCAATCCCAAACCATTCCAGAACTGCCTTTGAGTACCCCCATTCTACCCGGTCTACCTGGTCGGTGTCCAATGCCACGACTACCTCTGTTTCCCTGCCCTCCGCTGGTGCCATAACCACGCTCAATACCCTCCTAATGTTCGAAAAAAGCTGCCTCCCTCTCACATACCCCGTCTGATCTTCATTTATCACCTTCGGTAGGCACTCCTCCAGCTTACCTGCCAGTACCTTCGCCAATATCTTTGCGTCCACGTTTAAAAGAGATATGGGCCTATACGATTCTCACTCCGTCGGATCCTTATATTTCTTAAGTAACCGGGAAATCAATGCCTGCCCCAAAGTTTGTGGTAACACCCCCTTCCCTATCGCCTTCTCAAACATCCCCACCATCAGCGGTACCAGCGTATCTTTGACTTTTTTTATAATATTCCACCGGGAACCCACCCGGCCAGCACTGCCGCCTTCCCCGACTGCATCCTTCCAATCGCAACTTTAAAAAAATAAATTTAGTGTACCCAATTAATTTTTTTTCCAATTAAGGGGCAATTTAGCGTGTTCAATCCACCTACCTTGCACATCTTTGGGTTGTGGGGGCGAAACCCACGCAAACACGGGGAGAATGTGCAAACTCCACACAGACAGTGACCCAGAGCCGGGATCGAACCTGGGACCTCGGCGTCGTGAGGCAGCAGAGCTAGCCCACTGCGCTACCGTGCTGCCCCCAATCGCATCTTTTATACCATGCTCCACTATAGCCCCTTCTAATGTAGCCCTGTCCCCCTCCCCTAACCTTCGGTACTCCAGCCTATCTAGAAATTCCTGCATCTCCCGGCCTCCCCCAGGTGGCTCTGACCTGTACAACCTCTCTTAGAATTTTTTAAAGACCGTGTTAATCTGATCTGGAGCAACCACCAACTTCCCTGCCCTATCCCGCACCTGGGCAATTTCCCTTGCCGCAGCCTCCCTCTGGAGCTGACCCGCCAACAAACGCCCTGCCTTCTCTCCATGCTCATGCACTGCACCCCTTGCTCGCCTCAATTGGCCTACCGCCTTCCTGGTAGATAGTCAACGCTCGCCTGGAATTGCACAATAATCTCTTATGCGGGACTTTGCCAAACGCCTTCTGAAAGTCCAAGTATACAACATCGACTGGTTCCCTCTTGTCAACTGTACTGGTTACATCTTCAAAGAATTCCAATTTGTCAAGCATGATTTCCCCATCATGTTGGGTTACTGGTATAGGGTGGATACGTGGGCTTGAGTAGGGTGATCATTGCTCGGCACAACATCGAGGGCCGAAGGGCCTGTTCTGTGCTGTACTGTTCTAATTCTAATAATTCCATGCTGACTCTGACTGATCCTGCCACTGCTTTCTAAATGTTCCACTATAAAGGCCTTGATAATGGATTCAAGAATTTTCCCCACTACTGATGTTCGGCTTACTGGTCTATAATTCCCCGCTTTCTCTCTACCTCCGTCTTTGAATTTTGGAGTGACATTAGCTACCCTCCAATCTGCAGGGACAGTTTCAGAGTCTGTAGAATCCTGTAGCTGTCGACTCGCACTGAAAATTGTGCTGCCTTCACCTGGTCTCCTTATATATACTCTGGCAGTTGTGGTGGTGGTGGCCATTATACTTTTTTTTTTTTCTTTTAAATTTAGAGCACCCAATTTTGTTTTCCAATTAAGGGGCAATTTAGTGTGGCCAATCCACCTAACCAGCACATCGTTGGGTTGTGGGTGTGAAACCCACGCAGACATGGGGAGAATTTGCAAACTCCATGCGGACAGTGACCCAGGGCCGGGATTCGAACCCAGGTCCTCAGCGCCGCAGTCCCAGTGCTAACCACTGCGCCACATGCTTTATTTTGTTGGAACGCTCAGTTGAAGCAGTGCATAACAGTATTTTTAAATTTAGGACGATACTTTGATGAAATCAGCCAGGATACAGGGAAGTACTGCTTCGGAGTGGATGACACGCTGAAAGCACTGGAGATGGGTGCAGTTGAGATCCTGATAGTTTATGAAAATCTGGATATTATGCGATATGTACTTCGTTGTCATGGCACAGAAGGTATTTGGAGCTCTCTTCAGTTCTTCATTGACCTCCATTGAATGGAGTTAAAGACCAGATGTGGTTGTTAATGTGTGATTTGATATTTGGGCCAGAATAGGCACTTGTTAATTGTCTTCTAATTTCCTAGAAGAGAAAATCTTGTACCTGACACCTGAGCAAGAGAAGGATAAATCCCATTTCACGGACAAAGAGGTACAATTTAATTCTATATAAAGCAGCGACAAATGGGCTGAAAAGCAGTTGTTTGATGCTTTACATTCTAAAGTTTGATCTCAATTAAAGTTGGATGCATTTTGAATAAAATCGATGTAGTATGTGGAGTCCCTTCAGTGAAAGAGGCCCCCCCTCAGCCCCGAGTTACTTACATTGACTTACATTGGGATGTGACCACTTGAGCGCTTGTGCATGAAAAATGAAAATCGCTTATTGTCACGAGTAGGCTTCAATTAAGGTACTATGAAAAGCCCCTAGTCGCCACATTCCGGCGCCTGTCCGGGGAGGCTGGTACAGGAATCGAACCGTGCTGCTGGCCTGCTTGGTCTGCTTTAAAAGCCAGCGATTTAGCCTGGTGAGCAAAACCAGTATTGTAGATGAACATATAACACAACTTACAATTACGTGGTACCTTTAATCGAAGTGTTCCAATGTGCTTCACTGATGTGCAATAAGAAAAAAAAAGGGCAGCAAGGTGGTGCAGTGGTTAGCACAGCTGCCTCACGGCGCTGAGGTCTCAGGTTCGATCCTGGCCCTGGGTCACTGTCCGTGTGGAGTTTGCACATTCTCCCCGTGTCTGCATGGGTTTCGCCCCCACAACCCAAAAATGTGCAGAGTAGGTGGATTGGCCACGCTAAATTGCCTCCTTATTGGAAAAAATAATTGGGTAATCTAAATTAAAAAAAAAAAAAAAAATTGATACTGAGCCAAAGAGAAGACATTAGGAGGATCACCAAATATTTGATCAAGCAGGTAGGTTTTATAAATGTTTTAAAGAAAGATGATGTGGAGATTCGGGTGTTGAACTGGGGTGAGCACAGTAAGAAGTCTTACAACACCAGGTTAAAGTAACAGGTTTGTTTCAAATCACTGCTCCTTCACCTGAGGAAGGAGCAGTGCTCTGAAAGCTAGTGGTTTGTTGGACTTTAACCACTGAAAATGAAATGAAATGAAAATCGCTTATTGTCACGAGTAGGCTTCAATGAAGTTACTGTGAAAAGCCCCTAATCGCCACATTCCGGCGCCTGTTCGGGGAGGCTGGTACGGGAATTGAACCGTGCTGCTGGCCTGCCTGGGTCTGCTTTAAAAGCCAGCGATTTAGCCCAGTGTGCTAAACCAGCCCCTGTAAGGCTTTTTGAAGAAAGCTGTTCAGGGAGGGAATTCCAGAGGAGAACTGAGAGATGGTGAGCATGAGAGAGAGTTCTAGAGCTTTGGGCCTAGACTGTTGAAGAGACAGCTCCCAATGATGGGCGAATCAACGATAAAAGGCCTGAATTGGAGAAATACAATTCTTGTCGGTCAGGCAATTGAACTGTCAATTTCTGCACATACACCTTTGAATCTTGCTGAAAATAATGTTTTCATCACTCATCAGGACAAATGTAAGAAAGCCAAATTTCTAACAATTGGTACTACAGTAGTCCCCCGTTATACCGCGCTCCGCAATACCGCGGTTCGCGATATACCGCGGGGGGGGGCTTATGGACCCCAACTGTCAGTTGTGTCAATTTCAGCGGCCAGCTCACTTTGATCCGGAGAGGGAAGCTGCTCTCTCACTGAAACAATCAGCCGACCGCTGAAATTGACACTGCCCGCTGCTCACTCCCTCCAATCAGAAACATTAAAACTTAAAAGTTGGATTGGAGGGAGAGAGCAGCCGGCAGTGTCAATTTCAGCGGCCGGCTGATTGTTTCAGTGAGAGAGCAGCTTCCCTCTCCGGATCAAAGTGAGCTGGCCGCTGAAATTGACACTGCCGGCTGCTCTCTCCCTTCAATCCAACTTTTAAGTTTAATGTTTTTGATTGGAGGGAGAGAGCAGCCGGCAGTGTCAATTTCAGCGGCCAGCTCACTTTGATCCGGAGAGGGAAGCTGCTCTCTCACTGAAACAATCAGCCGGCCCGCTGAAATTGACACTGCCCGCTGCGCTCTCCCTCCAATCAGTACCCCAGCAGCCACAGCCTGTACCTCAGCAGCCACGGCCTGCACCCCAGCAGCCACAGTACCCCAGCAGCCACAGCCTGTACCTCAGAAGCCACGGCCTGCACCCCAGCAGCCACAGTACCCCAGCAGCCACAGTACCCCAGCAGCCACAGCCTGTACCTCAGCAGCCACGGCCTGCACCCCAGCAGCCACAGTACCCCAGCAGCCACAGCCTGAACCCCAGCAGCCACAGTACCCCAGCAGCCACGGCCTGTACCCCAGCAGCCACAGCCTGTACCCCAGCAGCCACAGCCTGAACCCCAGCTACAGAGGGGAGGGGCGATGTGAGACCATGCTGGTCTTGCAGAGGCCCGTATGACCTCCTCCTGTGTTCTCTGCTCTCTCCCTCCAATCAGCCGGCAGTGTCAATTTCAGCGGCCGGCTCACTTTGATCCGGAGAGGGAAGCTGCTCTCTCACTGAAGCAATCAGCCGGCCGCTGAAATTGACACTGCTAGCTGCTCTCTCCCTCCAATCAGAAACATTAAAACTTAAAAGTTGGATTGGAGGGAGAGAGCAGCCGGCAGTGTCAATTTCAGCGGCCGGCTGATTGTTTCAGTGAGAGAGCAGCTTCCCTCTCCGGATCAAAGTGAGCCGGCCGCTGAAATTGACACTGTTTTAATTAGATCCACGATGGGGGTTTTAAATTTATTTAAAAATCTATGCTAGCGCTTCCCATTGTGAGTCTACGGGGGTCTGACCTCTCCCCCCGCCCCCCGTAGACACTCAATGGGAAGCGCTAGCATAGATTTTAAAATAAATTTAAAACCCCCCATCGTGGATATCCGCGGCTCGGTTGCAACGCGGGTGGCTGTCTTGGACCCCAACACCCGCGTTATAAAGGGGGACTACTGTATAACAGAAAAGGGTGCTGATTGGTTGGCAAGTCAACTCTGAAGCATTGCCATGTAAAAAGCAACAGGGAACTATAGGCTCCACCAGCTTCCAGATAATTCAAAAGAAGGACCACGGCTTAAACGTATTCCGTTGGTTGCAGGGAACGGGTCCCCTTATGAATGTATGTTGCTTATGCCAAGCATAAATGAACCAGCCTCATTATGAACTCGACTGATATCTTAGATTCTCTGCTGGTGCAATGCCAGGCTTGTCGGCTGTACATCCTGACAATTGGCTGATCAAATCAAACAAGCCACGTTCCTTTGGTGTTCATAATAGGCAGAGCACAAACTTCACCTGTGCCTGCGAAACCCAAAACAAAATGTCTACTTTTATGTATGATTACATAATTGACAGTCCTTTCTGAACAATCCTGAATGCACTAAAAACCAATTGGATAGAACAAAGAACAAAGAAAATTACAGCACAGGAACAGGCCCTTCGGCCCTCCCAGCCTGCGCCGATCCAGATCCTTTATCTAAACCTGTCTCCTATTTTCCAAGGTCTACTTCCCTCTGTTCCCGCCCATTCATATACCTGTCTAGATGCTTCTTAAATGATGCTATCGTGCCTGCCTCTACCACCTCCGCTGGTAAAGCGTTCCAGGCACCCACCACCCTCTGCGTAAAAAAACTTTCCACGCACATCTCCCTTAAACTTTCCCCCTCTCACCTTGAAATCGTGACCCCTTGTAACTGACACCCCCACTCTTGGGAAAAGCTTGTTGCTGTCCACCCTGTCCATACCTCTCATAATTTTGTAGACCTCAATCAAGTCCCCCCTCAACCTCCGTCTTTCCAACGAAAACAATCCTAATCGACTCAACCTTTCTTCATAGCTAGCACCCTCCATACCAGGCAACATCCTGGTGAACCTCCTCTGCACCCTCTCCAAGGCATCCACATCCTTCTGGTATTGTGGCGACCAGAACTGCACGCAGTATTCCAAATGTGGCCAAACCAAAGTCCTATACAACTGTAACATGACCTGCCAACTCTTGTACTCAATACCCCGTCCGATGAAGGCAAGCATGCTGTATGCCTTCTTGACCACTCTATCAACCTGTGTTGTCACCTTCAGGGTACAATGGACCTGAACTCCCAGATCTCTCTGCACATCAATTTTCCCCAAGACCCTTCCATTGACCATATAGTCCGCTCTTGAATTTGATATTCCAAAATGCATCACCTCGCATTTGCCTGGATTGAACTCCATCTGCCATTTCTCTGCCCAACTCTCCAATCTATCTATATTTTGTTGTATTCTCTGACAGTCCTCTTCGCTATCTGCAACTCCACCAATCTTAGTATCATCTGCAAACTTGCTAATCAGACCACCTATACCTTCCTCCAGATCATTTATGTAGATCACAAACAACAGTGGTCCGAGCACGGATCCCTGTGGAACACCACTAGTCACCCTTCTCCATTTGAGACACTCCCTTCCACCACTACTCTCTGTCTCCTGTTGCCCAGCCAGTTCTTTATCCATCTAGCTAGTACACCCTGAACCCCATACGACTTCACTTTTTCCATCAACCTGCCATGGGAAACCTTATCAAACGCCTTACTAAAGTTCATGTATACGACATTTACAGCCCTCCCCTCATCAATTAACTTTGTCACTTCCTCAAAGAATTCTATTAGGTTTGTAAGACATGACCTTCCCTGCACAAAACCATGCTGCCTATCACTGATAAGTCTATTTTCTTCCAGATGTGAATAGATCCTATCCCTCAGTATCTTCTCCAACAGTTTGCCTACCACTGACGTCAAGCTCACAGGTCTATAATTCCCTGGATTATCCCTGCTACCCTTAAACAAAGGGACAACATTAGCAATTCTCCAGTCCTCCGGGACCTCACCCGTGCTCAAGGACGCTACAAAGATATCTGTTAAGGCCCCAGCTATTTCGTCCCTCGCTTCCCTCAGTAACCTGGGATAGATCCCATCCGGTCCTGGGGACTTGTCCACCTTAATGTCTTTTAAAATACCTAAAACTTCCCCCTTCCGTATGACAACTTGACCGAGAGTATTTAAACATCCATCCCTAGCCTCAACATCTGTCTTGTCCCTCTCCTTTGTGAATACCGATGCAAAGTACTCATTAAGAATCTCACCCATTTCCTCTGAGTCCACGCATAAATTCCCTCTTTTGTCTTTAAGTGGGTCAATCCTTTCTCTAGTTGCCCTCTTGCTCCTTACATACGAATAAAATGCTTTGGGATTTTCCTTAACCCTGTTAGCCAAAGATATTTCATGACCCCTTTTAGCCCTCTTTATTGCACGTTTGAGATTCGTCCTACTTTCCCGCTATTCCTTCAAAGCTTCATCAGTTTTGAGTTGCCTCGATCCTATGTATGCTTCCTTTTTCATCTTAGTTAGTCTCACAATTTCACCCGTCATCCATGGTTCCCTAATCTTGCCATTTCTATCTTTCATTTTCACAGGAACATGTCTGTCCTGCACTCTAATCAACCTTTCCTTAAAAGACTTCCACATTTCAAATGTGGATTTACCCTTGAACAGCTGCTCCCAATCCACATTCCCTAGCTCCTGCCGAATTTTGTTATACTCTGCCTTTCCCCAATTTAGTACTCTTCCTTTCGAACCCCTCTTGTCCTTGTCCATGAGTATTCTAAAATTTACGGAATTGTGATCGCTATTCCCAAAGTAATCACCGACTGAAACATCAACCACCTGGCCGGGATCATTCCCCAATACCAGGTCCAGTATGGCCCCTTCCCGAGTTGGACTATTTACATACTGCTCTAAAAAAACTCTCCTGGATGCTCCTTACAAACTCTGCTCCATCTATGCCTCCAACACTACACGAATCCCATTCAATGTTGGGGAAGTTAAAATCTCCCATCAAACCACCCTATTGCTCCTACATTTTTCTATAATCTGTCTGCATATTTGTACCCCAACTCCATGCTCACTTTTGGGAGGCCTGTAGTAAAGTCCCAACAATGTTACTGCATCCTTCCTATTTCTCAGCTCCACCTATATTGCCTCAGTGCTCGAATCCTCCATCGTGCCCTCCTTAATCACAGTTGTGATATCATCTCTGACGAGCAATGCAACTCCTCCACCCCTTCTACCCTCCCTCTCTATCCCTCCTGAAGCATCTATACCCTGGGATATTCAGTTGCCAGTCCTGCCCTTCCCTCAACCAAGTCTCAGTAATACCAATAGCATCATATTCCCAGGTACTGATCCAAGCCCTAAGTTCATCTGCCTTACTGCTACACTTCTTGCATTTAAAACAAATGCACCTCAGACCACCTTTGCGTTCTTCATCTCTTCCCTGTCTACTATTCCCCTTAGTCACATTGAGTTTATTGTCTCGTACCTTACTGGCTTTAGTTGCTGCTTCTTTACTGACCTCTAACTTCCTAATCTGGTTCCCATCCCCCTGCCACATTAGTTTAAAACCTCCCCAACAGTGTTAGCAAAAGGACATTGGTTCCAGTCCTGCCCAGGTGTAGACCATCTGGTTTGTAATGGTCCCACCGCCCCCAGAACCGGTTCCAATGTCCCAAAAATCTGAACCCCTCCCTCCTGCACCATCTCTCAAGCCACGTATTCATTCTGACTATTCTTGAATTTCTACTCTGACTGTCCCGTGGCACTGGTAGCAATCCTGAGATTACTACCTTTGGGGTCCTACTTTTTAACTTATCTCCTATCTCCTAACTCCCTAAATTCTGATTGTAGGACCTCATCCCTTTTTGTACCTATATCGTTGGTGCCTATATGCACCACGACAACTGGCTGTTCACCCTCACCCTTCAGTATGTCCTGCAGCCGATCGGAGACATCCCTGACCCGAGCACCCGGGAGGCAACATACCATTCGGGAGTCTCGTTTTCGACCACAGAAACGCCTGTCTACTCCCCTTACAATTGAATCCCCTATGACTATAGCCCTGCCAGTCTTTTTCCCGCCCTTCTGTGCAGCAGAGCTAGCCACGGTGCCATGAGCCTGGCTACTACTGCCTTCCCCCGGTGAGTCATCTCCCCCAACAGTATCCAAAACGGTATACCTGTTTTGGAGGGAGATGACTGCAGGGGACACCTGCACTGCCTTCCTGCTCTTTCTCTGCCTTTTGGTCACCCATTCCCTGTCTCCGTCACCAATCCTAATCTGCGGTGTGACCAACTCATTGAACGTGCTATCCACGACCTCCTCATCATCGCGGATGCTCCAAAGTGAGTCCATCCGCAGCTCCAGAGCTGTCATGCGGTCTAACAGGAGCTGCAGCTGGACACACTTCCCGCACATGAAGAAGTCAGGGGCATTGGCCGCGTCCCTGAACTCCCACATTGCGCACGAGGAGCATAACACGGGTCTGGGATCTCCTGCCATTTTTACCCTTTACCTTAACTGATTACAAATATAGTATCAAATAATTAATAAGTAAAAGGAATAAAGATTTTACTTGCCGATCACAATACTCACCAACACACGAAGAGTTAAATTTCTCCCAGCAACTGCTAATTGGAGCACTTTCCTTGCCAGCCAATCAGATCACTGCTTTGCTGTGATGTCACCCTTCAAGGTAAGTTTTTAAAGAGATAAACTTACCTTCCCGACAACCACGGTTGTTTTTTTTTTGGTTAGAGGAGGGGGTAGGGAGGAAAACACTGAGGAAGTGTTTGAGTTAAATTGTCACTTGACAACAGCCCCTTCACAAACCAACTTCAAATTAGGCTGACGGCACTGCACGCATGCAAATCTCCCCGGAACAACCAATCAGTAGCTCCGCTCTGCTGCCCTCTGCTGGATGCTTGCTTGCACTCGAACTCCTCGGGTCTCTATCGCAAGTACACCTTCAAATTAGGCTGACGGCACTGCACGCATGCAAATCTTCCCGGAACAACCAATCAGTAGCTCCGCTCTGCTGCCCTCTGCGGGATAATCTCATAATTTGGCTCATTTAAACTTATAAAAAGTAACATGCCATCATACGCAGGGACCATTCTATGCAAACAAAAGCCTTGCTCCTTTTTTGAATTACCCAGGGGCTTATATTTCCCTATTGCTTTTTCCATGGAAATACCTCAGCCAATCACAGTCGACTTGCAAATCAATAAACACCCTTTCCTCTTGTATTGTAATTATTCGAACTTTGTTCCTGTTCTTCTGATGAGCACAAGATGAAAAGCGTCAGCAATATGACTCTTTTCAGCAACATTTAACTTCTGTACTACCAAGTGACTGTTTGCATATACTTTCCTGAGTGGGAATCCCAAGTTTTTTTCTTCTTCCACCTTGAACAGAGGAGCAGCTCTGTTCTCCGGCACTGGGGATTAGTCTTGTAAATGAAGCACTTTTCTAGCCGTCTGAAATATATGCACATCTGTCCTGATTTTTAAAAAATCTTGTCCGCTATGGAAGACCCAAGGTAATAAACCTATTCATACCTTAGTCAACACTGATTAGTGCTACTATAGATTTTGTCCTAACAAACCTGAGTTGACGTATGGAGATTAAATGAGACTTGCTGTTTCTTTGTACAGTAGTCCCCCTTTATAACGCGGGTGTTGGGGTCCAAGACAGCCACCCGCGTTGCAACCGAGCCGCGGATATCCACGATGGGGGTTTTAAATTTATTTAAAAATCTATGCTAGCGCTTCCCATTGAGAGTCTACGGGGGGCGGGGGGAGAGGTCAGACCCCCGTAGACTCACAATAGGAAGCGCTAGCATAGATTTTAAAATAAATTTAAAACCCCCATCGTGGATCTAATTAAAACAGTGTCAATTTCAGCGGCCGGCTCACTTTGATCCGGAGAGGGAAGCTGCGCTCTCACTGAAACAATCAGCCGGCCGCTGAAATTGACACTGCCCGCTGCTCTGGTATTGCGGAGCGCGGTATAACGGGGGACTACTGTACTTGATATTATTCTTAGCCAGTGACACGGTTGAAATTAAGGAAATCTGGGTTGAGTCTCATTGTGATTCTCACTGTTAAAACATTGCTTTTCCTGTATTTAAGTAAGAAGTCTTAAAGCACCAGGTTAAAGTCCAACAGGTTTGTTTCAAATCACTAGTTTTCGGAGCGCAGCTCCTTCCTCGGGTGAATCTGACGAAGGAGCTGCGCTCTGAAAGGTAGTGATTCAGAACAAACTTGTTGGACTTTAACCTGGTGTTGTAAGACTTCTTCCTGTGCCCACCCCAGTCCAACGCTGGCATCTCCACATCCTGTATTTAAATGACCTGATATATTCGGGTAAGAGCTGATATTGTGGACTGATACTGGTCATCATTGGGGCAGCACGGTCGCATGGTGGTTAGCATAAATGCTTCACAGCTCCAGGGTCCCATTTCGATTCCCGGCTGGGTCACTGTCTGTGTGGAGTCTGCACGTCCTCCCCGTTTGTGCGTGGGGTTCCTCCGGGTGCTCCGGTTTCCTCCCACAGTCCAAAGATGTGCGGGTTAGGTGGATTGGCCATGCTAAATTGCCCGTAGTGTAAGGTTAATGGGGGGATTGTTGGGTTACGGGTATACGGGTTACGTGGGTTTGAGTAGGGTGATCATTGCTCGGCACAACATCGAGGGCCGAAGGGCCTGTTCTGTGCTGTACTGTTCTATGTTCTATCTCATAGACCATTTTTGTCTCACAAAACCCTACACCCAAGGACTTGACATGGATGTAGTTACGTTAAGTTGTATGCAGGTGAATGATTTTTAAAACAATTTCAGTGAGTATCAAAGCCCATAAGTTATATAAATGTAAAATTAATTTTTTGTTCTTATTTCAACAAATTTTAGACTGGACAGGAACATGAACTGATAGAAAGCATGCCCCTCTTGGAGTGGTTTGCCAACAACTACAAAAAATTTGGCGCTACGCTGGAAATCGTAACCGACAAGTCACAAGAAGGGTCCCAGTTTGTGAAAGGCTTTGGTGGGATTGGTGGTAAGAGCTGCATGTTCAAACTGTGAATTGAAAAGTTCCCCCTCCCACTTAACTATTGTTTCATTATAGTGTAATATACTCTTAATATCTACTTTCTACATGTAAATGCCACATTGCATGGCCATTCCATTTAAGCAAAGTAGTTGGATTTATTTACAAGCAAGATAATCACACACAAGCAGTAATATTTTACAAAGCATTATTGTCCTTAAATATTGTCCTCGAGTGTTTCTTCCACAGTCCAGGAATTAAACCAAACTGGGAAAATAGATGAGGCCATCAAATGTTTTTTTTTAAAAAAACCTTGTTGTGGGCATTAATTTAAGGCATTAAATAACTTGTTTTCAGCACATTCCCAGTTAGAGCTGGTAATCCTACCCCCTGTCCCCTGCACTCTGCAACCATGCCCATTTTAACCTTTCAAAGAAACACTAGCCGTAGCCTTCAAACAAACTTGAGCTCATTAATTTCTGATTAAGCACCTTGCCAGCCGAGCGAGCAGGGAAAAGTCATGTTGAGACTGGATGAATCAAGACTGTTCTATATAAAGTAGCCTCGCTATCCCCTCACCCCAACTCTCATCTGTTCAGTCAGTGTACAGTCTGAGTTTTACAATGAAGCAATACCGATTTATTGGCGTCTGTTTTTGATTGGAGGAACTAAGTAAGAATGTTAATGCTCGGAGGGAGATAAATCCTGGAGGTAACAAAGGTAATAACTGTTTATCAAATGTATGAGAGACCCAGAACTATCTCTTCATAAAATTTGGTCTGCGTAAATTAAGCTGCTTTGTTTCATGCATTTCCAACAGTGACTATTTGATTGTTTGTAAAAGGCTTTAAGGTATCCTGAGGCTGTGAAAGGAGCCATGTAAATGAAGTGTCTCTTGTTTATAACAGGTATCCTGCGGTACCGTGTGGACTTTCAAGGTATGGAATACCAGGGAGATGAGGATGACTTTTACGACCTGGACGACTACTAGGTAGTTTGGACTAGGTCTGGTTACAGGTGCCTAACCCTCCAGCATCCAACCCAAGGAGTGAAGATCCACAGCGGAATAATCAATCCCTGCCTTAGAACAGACATTTACACAACTTGTGATACTCTAAATACATTGGAGATGGTGAATTTAAAAAGAAATAACACTCTTCGATTTGTCATAGTGTCAATACAGCAGCAACACCAAACTACTGTGTTCCTAATGCCAGTTTGGACTAATCTTTTGAGAAATTTCATTTTTTTTTTTTTTAATTTTTACTTCAATGGGACTTTTGTTGCTGTTGTATTTTATGAAATTCAGATTTTTTTACCTCCATATGTAGAGGCAAATAATAAAAATGGAATGCTATCGAACTTCATTTCTGCAGGCTGAATGGAGATGAGCTCTCTTTTTTCCCCCCTTGGAGAGAGTTTCTATATTTAAAAAAAAAAGACAACTTGAGTAACTTGTGCAGTGTATGACCCCATTTACATGGGTAATATTGAGCCATGGCTGTACACGAGGGGGAGGGGGTAGAATGAGCCTTTGTCATGCAAGTAATTAAAGTGAATCTCTTTGAAATAAAGCTGGGGGGAAGGGGGGAATGGCAGGGGCGAATTTTCAGATTCGCGACCAATTTTTTTTGGCTTCCGCCTTTGCGGAGGGAGTAAGAAAGAATCCCTCAAGCCTTTTATATTAAAAAAAAGAAAAAAAAGGGGGTGGTTTAAGTAGTATTTTTTGCCTGCTGCTAGGTATTGCCAGAATGGGTGCTAGCAATATCTAGTAGTGGTAAAAGGTGCTATAACCCCAAGCAATATTTGTACCTGCGGTGGTCTCGATGGTTTTAGACAAGAGTTCCCATTCAGTTGTATTAACAAAGGATTTCCTTTGGCTGCTTGCGAGTCGAGAGCCAGTAAGTTCTAACTTTGGGACCCGTGATGGTTTTGATCTAGATGGACATGTATTGTATTAACTTAGGATCTGCTCCATATTGGGGTTTATTGTTGGTACAGTACGAGCATGACCTGAGCATACCCTTGGGATCATGTTGCAGGACACAGCCTCTGCTGCACAAACTGCAAATTGGAAAGTTGCTGTCTGTGTATTTCTTCGAAACAACCCCAAATTCTAGCAAAGGCATCCAGGCACCATCATCCACTTATCAGATGCAGGTATCACATTTCCATTGGGGTTTGAGTTCCTGTTGAGACAGTGCAAGGAAGCTCAAATTTAAACCCCTGGTATAAGGATCCAGCGAACTGGGCGGACAGGGAATAAGGCTGTTGTTATTGAACCAGAGCAATTGAAGAGAAACGGTAACAGGAACATGATTGTCTTAATCAAACTGTAAACTGGTTAAAATAGAACATTAAAACCACACAGAGCAGTGAGGTCACATTAGTACCAAGGGAGTGTCTATGAGCATTGAAATTGGGCTGGAGCTGAACTGAATTGTTGGACAGGCATTGATTGGGGAATAGATGGAGGGCAAATGTCAAATGAACGTCTTGTTGAGCAACCTATGGATTGGATCTGCTATTCCTTGGTCTGCCTGAAGCAGTCGCTTGTTAATACAATCGAGGAAAGGACATTTGGATTGTTATCTGGGTTGTATCATTTGTCACATTTCAATAATGAATTCTGAAAAGTGCAGCGAAGTTCTGTAGGTTAACGGTGTGACAAGTCAATGTATATTTTTACATTGCACACAGTATATTGTTCTGAGTGACTGCTTGCAACATGCACGATATATGTGTTGAAATCAGACCTATTTCTGTTAACCTGTGGACTCTTGTTAGATAAGAGGAAGGCAGTGATTTTTCTTATTAATCAGCGAGGCTGTGATTATGTTGAGACGTGGTCTTATTTATCAAATAATGGGGGAGATAGTTTCTGATTAGCATTCTCAATAATACATCACCTCCTTCAAACTCCTTAACTCGGTTCCAGTGTGTACAGTGCAGTTCACTGGCCACTGTAATATAAATTAGGTTTTGTTTCCTCTCTGACAACTATTCAATGCATAGCACCGTTGCCATTAATCAGCAAGAGCCTCCATCTATTCCATATCAGCTACTTTACAGGGTAACTTGTATATGGTTCCCAAAGTCTATTTCTAACTAGATGTATATTTAATTTCATACAATTATACACTGTAGGAAGTTGTCGATTAAAATCAGTTTTTCACTCTGCTTCTGTTCAAGATTAGATTGTTTTTCAAAAACCCTCTGAGAACTGAAATCCATGTGCAGCTTTTGAAACGTGCTTTTCTGTCAAAACATCCAAAAGTAGTTTTCTGTTTTAAATGAGTAAATTTCTAATGCTGAATATATAAAATAGAATTAAGAAAGCAAATGTGCAGATCATGAAATGATTGCAATTCTGTTTTTGTCATTTTGGCCTTTGGAGTTTTCAGTACTCGGAAGGATTTGTGGAGAACTTGCATTGACTTTGATAAACCCAGAAATGTGCTCCCCAGCCCCTGTCCAAAAGAGAGAATTGTGCTGGACCATGCCTTTAGCACTGGGTTGCTCAAACTGTGTAAATGGGGCCATTTTGATACATGAACCAGAAGAATATATATATATATAAATAAATATATATTTACTTTTTCAAATAGCCCACTGCTTGGTATGAGAAGTATGCATTGGAAAGTATGCAGCTCCTTTTGTAGTTTTAATGTTTACTATTTAAGTTTGGAAATGATGCCAAAATGTTTTTTGTATTTCTTTGACCAATGTATTCTCCTGATATGGAAGTGACCTGTTGAATTCAGAGAAAAGGGGTCGATCTCAGCTTTCGTGCACTACAGCCTCTGCAGAAAGATTCCAAGCAGCAACTTGGTGTTGTGATGTACAGAAATGGAGAAGAGTATTAAAACCATATTTAAGAATATCATTGGTTTGAGTTTTGTTATTTTGGGCTGTTGGATAAAACATGTCTTCTCCTCCTCCTATCTCTTCTCTTCCCCCCCCCCCCCCCCCCCCCCCCAACCACCACCCCACCACACACATGCACACTAAGGTTATTCCAGTGCTGCTATAGTAATTAGGTGAGGCCATGATGAGCTCTGAAGCCCCAAGCCACATTATACATCAAATGTTTGAAGTGTCAGATTGGACATGAAGAATCTGCATATGAGCAATGTACAGGATGGTGCCCAGTCCAAGGAGAAAGACAGCTGACTGACTAATCACAAATGGCAGGTGCTGACTTGTTTGGGATCTCATTCATCAATTCACCCATTATGCAGGATTTAATTATTTTAAGGGGGACAGTGTGTAGTGGTGTTGTCACAATAAGTGATCTAGAAACCCAGAGTATTGCTCTGGGGACCAAAGTTCGATTCCCACCTTGGCAGATGGTGCAATTTGAATTCAATTTTTAAAATCTGGAATTAGAAGTCTGATGATGACCTTAAACCATTGTCAATTGTCATAAAAACCTATCTGGCTCACTATTCTACTTTTGAGAAGGAAATCTGTCGTCCTTTCCTGGCCTACGTGTGACTCCAGACCCACAGCAATGTGGTTGACTCTTAAATGTCCTCGGATGGGCAATAAATACTGGCCCAACCAGTGACATCCACATCCTATGAGCAAATTTTAAAAAATAATCTATCTTTATTTCCATTGTGTTAGCGATAATAGAACCACAGCGAAATGTCATTCGACCAATCTTTCCTCAACCACTCGCAGACCTTGCAATTCCTTCCTCCCTTCCTTTGATGCATTGACTTAATCATATCCCCAAGAAAAGGTTTAAAAGAAATCTAGGTCACCTATACATGTTACTGTTTTGGAACAGTGTACGTGGTGCATGGAAATCAAATAATCACTATAGTGTAGAAGGAGGCTATTCGGCCCATCAAGTCTGCACCAACCCTCTGAAAGAGCACCCTACCTCGGCCCACACTCTTACCCTATCTCAGTAACCCCACCTAATCTTTTTTGATACTAAGGAATAATTTAGCATGGCCAATCCACCTAACCTGCACACCTTTAGACTGGGGGAAAGAACCCAGCCACTGGGAGAACATGCAAACTCCATACAGACAGTGATCCAAGGCTGGAAGTGAACCTGGGTCCCTGGGAGGCAGCAGTGCTAACCACTGTGCAGGTGAATAGAGATGTATAGATGTATTTCAGCTGTCTCATGGGGATGTATCAGGTGAGAGGAGAAGGCAGCTGCACATAGCTTACACTTTGCTGTCAGTACTTGAGTTACAGGTTATGAGGAAAAGGAAAAAAAAAGAAAAAGCACAAACATTGTAGTTCTGTGTATTTTGTGTAAAGCTATATTTTGTATAACTTGAACAGACCATTAAGCTGGCATACCTGGAGGTTTGATCACTTGACTGCAGTGGTAATTGCATTTGCCTGTCAAGATTGTTATCTTCTGATTATTTTTGCTTGTGGTTTTGTGCAACAAGTTCCAAAACCAGGAGCTCTCCTGTAAGCAGGGAACAGGAATTACAGGACAGGAGAAAGTTTTGATTTTAAATTGCAGGCTATGTTAAAATACTAATGAACTCCATAAAAATGTAAAGCCAAAGATCTCCCACGCTTCTAGAGGCAGCATTTTGGAAAACCAGGCCTTGTTTTGGGAGCACTCCAAGGGGGTAGTTCAACAACACAGATCATTATTTCTGTTTCCCCAACTGTTCTCCATATCCATTGATGTATATTAATGATTTGGATGAGGGAACAATACGTAAAATCTCAAAGTTTGCAGATGATACCAAGTTGGGTGGGAGGGTGAAATGTGACAAGGATGCAGAGATCCTGCAGCATGATCTGGACAGGTTGGGCAAGTGGTCAAAATCAATGGCAGATGCAATCATTTGGATAAGTGTGAGGTTATTCACTTTCAAAGCAAAAACAGGAAGGCAGATTACTACCTGAATGGTTGTAAATTGGGAGAGGGGAGTGTGCAGCGGGACCTGGGTGTCCTTGTGCATCAGTAGCTGAAGGTAAGTATGCAGGTGCAGCAGGCGGTAAAGAAGGCTAATGGAATGTTGGTTTCGTTGCAAGAGATTTTGAGTACAGGAGCAGGGATGTGTTGCAATTAAAGGGGCTTGGAGAGGCCACATCTGGAATATTGTGTGCAGTTTTGGTCTCCTTTTCTGAGGAAGGATGTTCAGAGAAGGGAGTGCAGAGAAGGTTTACCAGACTGATTCCAGGGATGGCAGGACTCATGAGAGATTGACTAGGTTAGGATTGTTCTTGCTGGAGTTCAGAAGAAAGAGTGGGGGGGGGGGGGGGGGGGGGGGGGGGGGTCCTCATAGAGATTTATAACATTCTAACAGGACTAGACAGAGTAGATGCAGGGAAGATGTTCCCGATGGTAGGTGTGACCAGAACCAGGGCCACAGTCTGGGTAAACCATTTCGGACAGAGATGAGACATTTCTTCACCCAAAGAGTGGTGAGCCTGTGAAATTTGTTACCACAGGAAGTAGAACATAGAACAGTACAGCACAGAACAGGCCCTTCGGCCCTCGATGTTGTGCCGAGCAATGATCACCCTACTCAAACCCACGTATCCACCCTATACCCGTAACCCAACAACCCCCCCCTTAACCTTACTTTTTAGGACACTACGGGCAATTTAGCATGGCCAATCCACCTAACCCGCACGTCTCTGGACTGTGGGAGGAAACCGGAGCACCGGAGAAACCGGAGTAGTTGATGCTAAAACATTGAATATATTCAAGAGGTGGCTAGATATAGAACTTGGGGTGAATGAGATCAAAGGTTATGGGGAGAAAGCAGGAATAGGCTATTGAGTTGGATGATCAGCCATGATCACCACAAATGTTGGAGCAGTCTCGAAGGGCCAAAAGGCCGCCTCCTGCTCCCATCTATTTCCTTGACACATGGTGTTGATCTCAGTCTTGAAGTTTTCACACACTCAGTGGGAAGAGAAAGAATTCCAGGTTTCCGCTGTGAAATTCCTGGTGATCTTAAAATTAGAGTAAGTTGAATTAAGATGTCCATTGTTCTTGATTTCCTGACCAAAACAAATTTTCTTTTTTTAAAAATTTAGAGTCCCAAATGAATTTTTTTCCAATTAAGGGACAATTTAACATGGCCACTCCACCGACCCGGCATATCTTTGGGTTGTGGGGTGAAACCCACGCAAACATGGGGAGAATGCAAACTCCACACGGACAGTGTCCCAGAGCCGGGATCGTACCTGGGACCTTGGTGCTGTGAGGCAGCAGTGCTAACCACTGCACCGCCGTGCTGCCCTCCAAACAAATTTTCTAGCGTATCAAATTCTAAGATTTTTAATACAATCAGAAACTCATCAATTCTCTTAACTCAAAGATATGCAAGCCAAGGTTATGCAAGTATTAAAATTTAAATAGACAATGTTGGTACCACTCGACAGGTGGTACCACTTTACAGTGTCTGTAGAAAGTGTCACATACCCATTACACCCATGAAAATGTTTCAAATTTTAATGCCATTTTAAAAAAAAAATAAAAGCAAAGGTCTTAAAATGGCCACTGCAAATCAAGTGACATCAGAAGGCCCTGAAACTCGAGCCTGTACCTAATTAAATATGGATATTCACAGTCATCTGATAATTCATATATCCCTTTCCGGATGGATAGTGCACAAGCAATTGTTTTTCTGTCATTATTGATGGCAAGGTAGTACAGTGGGGAAAAAAAAATGAAAATAGCTTATTGTCACAAGTAGGCTTCAATGACATTACTGTGAAAAGCCCCTAGTCGCCACATTCCGGCACCTGTTCGGGGAGGCTGGTACGGGAGTTGAACCGTGCTGCTGGCCTGCCTTGGTCTGCTTTCAAAGCTAGCGGTTTAGCCCTGTGCTAAACCAGCCCCCAGTGGTTAGCACTGTCGCTTCACAGCTCCAGGGTCCCAGGTTCGATTCCTGGCTTGGGTCACTCTGCGGAGTCTGCACGTTCTCATGTCTGCATGAGTTTCCTCTGGAAGCTCCGGTTTCCTCCCACAGTCCAAACACGTGCAGGTTAGGTGGATTGTCCACACTAAATTGCCCTTGGTGTCCGGTGGGGTTGTTGAGGTATGGGGCGAAGGTGTGGGCTTAAGTGGAGTGCTCTTTCCAAGGGCCGGTGCAGACTTGATGGGTCGAATGGTCTCCTCTGCTGTAAATTCTATGTCTATGAAATGTGAGACACGAATATGAATGGCTGCCCTTCAACTTGTTTTTGTATTATGATGGTCTCTCATCCAAATCACGACCAAGTGAATTTTGAAGTGTCAAACCACAGTCCAGGATGTTTACTGACATAACACAGCAACCTATTAGGAAAATGACTTGGTAGATTTGTCCCAGGTCACATGTGAGACAGCAAGATTTGTTCCTTGCTTTTGGAATAGCAAGAAGCTGTTCTATCCACGACCAGCAGAAAGCCATCAAACTAAGCAGCCAAGATAATAAACTGCCATATCTTGAAAATGGGAGAAAAGCTCCAACCAATTCCAAGTTCACTTGAGAACCAACTTCCTGGCAATTCAACTGCCCTGCAGCTGAGTGAGAATCCTCACCCCCCCAAAGACCTTCATTTTAGCCAAATAGACTGAAATCATCCCAAATTGTAATTGTATTATTCTTCATCTATCTATTTGATAATAGTGTGTGAGTTGAGTGACTGAGACCTTGCTTTTTTACACATCTAGGGCAAATGTGTGAAGTTTTTTAATTCACAAAAAGCTCGTTGCTGGAAATTATTTAAATTGGGCAATTACATTTTGCATACAAAACACTTTGATAACAGGCAATAGTAAAACATAACTTAAATCCCTGAAAAGAGGATTTAGGTACCTAATCAAAAATGTTGGGTTAAATTATACGAGTTGCCAAATTCCCCATACCCTCTTTAAAGAGTCAGGGGGAGTGTGTCGAGGGGACCATCAGATGGTGTGCAGCCATTTAATGGACAATTGGTCATTAATAGGCTGGAGGTGGGAATTCCACCCGACTGTCTGCCCCTCTACCGCAGCTACATTTGCGGCTGGGTGTTATGGTGAGGGAGCATACGTTGTCCACTGGCACCCTCGAAGCCTTCCATGCCTGTTGGGCACTGCATGGGCTGATGTGCCTTATTGACACCTTTCATCACATTTTGGTTTGATGTTTCAAATTGCATTAACAATTGCTTTTTGTTTAAGGCAGTTTTCTTTTTAGGGATTGTCCCTTTAATTTGTCCCTCAGTTAATACAATTTGGTTATTTGTGTTACTCAAAATAGTGGGAATTCCATCATTCTGGGTCAGGACGTTCTGCCTTGGAGGGCAGAAGCTAGCAGCTTTGCGGCATGCGGCGCTGAATTATTTTGGCATAGCTGGAAGTCTCTCTTAGCACCAAGTTGGCAGGCCCTGGGGAGATGAGTTTGAGGGGTCATGGGGGGCTGTCTGTCTGGAGAGGTGTGTGGGTGAAAGAACAGCTCGGCACGCACTCCAGTGAGCCTACGAGATCTGATAAGGAATGACCAAAGGAGCATTAGGTCCAGTACATTAACTCTCCAGGGATATGACAGAGCTGCTAGTATTCCAACCTTTTTTATTTCTATCGTAATTTAATCATGGTATGTGTACAGCACCCCTTTGAAGGCCAATACCTCTTTGTGTTCCGGTCCCCCAGGGAAAAGGCTTGCATTTTGTTCTATTAACTTTTTTGGTTGCTTTTCAAATATACCCACCAGCTTCAAATGATTTGTGTACTTGAATTCCCAGATCACTTTGATCTTGCACAATTCCTTGTTTCTCACAATGCAGTAAAGAGAGCATCACATGGAGATAAAGTATTATATGAGGACAGTAAACTGGATCTTCTAATTGGAAGTTTGTCTTGTTGAAGGTTTGAGCCTCCAGTTCTCAATGGTAATAGAAATTAATTTGAAATCCAGGGAATGTTCGGTCATTCGGACACCTGGCTCAAAAAGGGCAACACTGGGTATTCAACCCTCCTGGCTATCGGTGGTTAGGAAAGATAGGGAAGTAAATAAAGAGGGATGGTAGCACAGAGGTTAGTACTGTTGCTTCACAGCACCAGGGTCACAGGTTCGATTCCTGCTTGGGTCACTGCGCAGTCTGCACGTTCTCCCCGTGTCTGCATGGGTTTCCTCTGGGTGCTCTGGTTTCCTCCCACAAATCCCAACAGATGTGCTTGTTCGGTGAATTGGACCTTCTGAATTCTCCCTCAGTGGACCTGAACAGGCGCCAGAGTGTGGCGACTAGGGAATTTTCTCAATAACTTCATTGAAGTGTTAATGTAAGCCTATTTATGACAAGAATTATGATTATGATTGTCATTTTGGGAGAAATGGTGGTGCAGTAATATAACTGGATAGTGCTCTGCTGGTGGAATTTGAATTCAATTTATGAAATAATATTCTGGAATGAAAGCTAGTATCAGTAATGGTAATTGTGAAATGATCTGGTCTACAAATGTCTTTTAGGAAAGGAAACCTGGTCTGCACTACATGTGATTTCAGTCCCACAACAATATGGTTGATTCTGACTGAGCGAGCCACTGTGAAGGGGCCATCGTATGAGACAAGGTTGAGCCAGTTCAACCTGTATCCATTGGAGTTTAACATAGAACATACAGTGCAGAAGAGGCCATTTGGCCCATCGAGTTTGCACCAACCCACTTAAGCCCTCACTTCCACCCTATACCCATAACCCCTCCTAACCTTTTTGGACATTAAGGACCAATCCACCTGCCCATGTCTTTGGACTGTGGGAGGGAACCGGAGCACTTGGAGGAAACCCACTCAGACACGGGGAGAACGTGCAGACTCTGCACAGACAGTGACCCAGCGGGGAATTGAACCTGGGACCCTGGTGCTGTGAAGCTACAGTGTTATCCACTCGTGCTACCGTGCGGCCCATAAAGAATGAGAGATGATCTTATTGAAACAGATAGGACTAGATTCTTCATTTCTGAGACAAAGTGTTGACGCCGGCGCAGAATTCATGGAGTTCCACGACACCAAAACTGGCGTCACACTAGGCCCGATTCCGCTACTGTTGAGGAGCTAACACTGGCACCACATGGAACACAATCGATTCCAATGAGAAACGGTGTCTGATTCATCAGATACAGGATTGGCACTCAAGGAGGCTGACAATTGCAGCCACGTGTACACACTTCACTCCCCACACACACCACCTCAGCCAACAAGATGGCAGCAAGACACGAGGCGCCAAGGTTTACTTGTGCTGAGCTGGAGACCCTTGTGGATGCGATGGAAGAGAGGTGGATGATGCTGTATCCTGGCTCAGATGTCAGCTGCCGCCATTCGCTGTATCTCAGCGCAGGTGGCAGAGGCAGTGAGCGCCGTGGGTAACACCGTCCGGACTTAAATGCACCACCTCCTCACAGTGGCCATGGTGAGTAGGAAGCATTGCCCCCCTGGCACGAACCCCCGCCCACAAACCTTAGCCCCCCCCCAACCTGGAGGGTGACCGAACCCCCATCCTGCTCGACCGAGTGCCCTGGCCACTGAGGCCACCAGGTACCCAATCCCTGGGCTGCACGCATTGGACTGTCTAACACTGTTGTTTTCAGTTTGCCCCACCCTCCCCTTCACAGGAAAAGGCTTTCCATAACCGCTGGGAACTGGAGAAAACTGGAGGGGAACCGCCTGACCTGCGGCCCCTCACCATGGCACAGCAAAGGGCCCTAGACGTGGTCAGTGGCCTAGAGGAAAGGGAGGTCGCCAGGGTGGAGTTCGGTCACGGGCGAGGAAGTGAGCCTCTGATGAGTTGCGGTTACCCGTGACACATGTGCCAAACCCCCACCCCCCCTCACCTACACCACCCCCACCCTAAACCCCACCCACACAATCACCCCCACTCTCCCCCGGCCATGGTCAAATCTTGCATCTTGTGTCTTACAGGATCTCCCGGCGATGGGGCGGGCCCATCTGGCGACGCACCCAGCCAGTGCCACAGCCGGAGCCTCCCCCGTGAGCCGAGCACTGATGGTGAGAGCAGCTCGGATGTCAGCCCTCCCCGGGACACCCCGGAGCTCTAGTTTGAGGATGACGCTGATTTCCTGTCAGCTATCTCCGACACCCTCCACCATCCCAGAGACATTCATCGAAGTTGGGCATTTTAGTGAAGAGGCTCCTGGGACAAGATCTCTTGTGCACCACATAGCTGGTCTGGTACAGCAGGTGGAGGTTGGAGCACCTGAGGGACGGATCGTTCGGAAGGTGGGCCGACCCCAGGAACCAGCTGCCATCCAGACGGCTTTTGGAATGGACAGTCCTATCAATTGTGGAGATGCAGTCGCAGAGTCAGGGACTACATGAGGGGTTGTCGGCGAACATGCAGCACCTGCAGGCGCAGGTGGAGGAGTCCAAACGTGTGCAGCAACAGGAGGTGGTGCCAACAATGAGTGCCACCCAGGCCAACATCGCAAGGGTGGCATCCGCAGTGGAGGCATTGGGTTTTGGCTATGGATCAGCATGTCCAAGGCCTGGGGAATTCTGTGCAGGTGCTGGCCGAGGCCCAGGACAGGGCTACCGAATCACAGGCAGCCATGTGCTCGAGCCACCTGGAAATTGCAGCGGTGCTTCCGAGTGTGGCCCAGTCACAGCAAGGTGTGGCTGCTGAGAATGTTGGCGGCATTGCCCAGGCACTGGCCGACGTGGTGCAGACACAGAAGGAGGTGGCCCAGTCGCAGAGGGTGATGGCGCAGTCACTGGCTGATGTGACACAAACCCAGAAGGTTGTGGCACAGTCAATGGGTGATGTGGCGCAGTCCCAGACGGAGATGGTCCACTCCCTGTGTTCCATGGCCGCGAACGTACAGACCCTGGTCGAGACCAGAGCGGGCTTCCAGGACTGGCAGCGCCAGGTGGCGGGGAAGCCTCAGGGCATAGCTCCGCTTGCACCTCCATCCCATGGAGTAGCCAGGGGGAAACTGGGCACCCCGAGGAAGAAGAAGGTGATGGGGCCCGTGCCAGTGACTCCTGCAGGGAAGGTGCCGCAACACCGCAGCACTTCGGACTGCCTCCACCCCCCCACCGTCCATAGTACATCTGGTGGGCAGCGGATAGAACAGGGCGGCACCATGCCACCTGGGACACCGGAGCAGCAGCCGGGCCTGGTCTCTCCAGAAGACACCCGCCAATGGGGGACCCAGGATGCCTCCACTCCTGCTATACTGTTTGGGGATCCAGCAAGCTGTTGCATTAGGTCCCATAAGGCCAGGAAGTTGGACACTAGTTACGTTTGCACAGTTTAGTTATAGGGACTAGTGCACACACAGTTGGTGAACCTGGAGGAGATCAGAGCGTCCCGCGAGTGCTGGCCTTGGCACACATGTCGTGCGGCATCCCTTGCCTGCCTGGGCTCCATGTCGTGCCCATCCTCCTCCTCCCCCGCATCCTCCTCGTTGGACGAGGACCGATGTTTCTCATATTCCTCCAGCACCTCGCCTCTCTCCTGCGTAATGTTATGGAGGACGTAGCAGGCCGCCACAATGCCAGCAACCCTCTCAGCATCATATTGGAGAGCCCCTCCATAGTGCTCCAGGCACCTGAACTGCACCTTCAGGAAGCCGAAGCACCACTCAATCACGCTCCTGGTTACTGTATTGCGTTTCAAACATGTCAGGGATCGCCAAGTGTGCCAAGACGAAGGTGTCGTGCACACTGTCCGGGTATCGGGCGCAGACATGTATGATCGGCATCTGATGGTCACTTATGAGCTGCATGTTCATCGAATGGAACCCCTTTCAGTTTGTGTAGAGTAGCCAGTCATCTGTAGGTGCTCGTGAGGGAATATGCATCCTGTAGATCACCCCCTCCTGCACACAAGATATCCCATTGATGGCGGCGAACCCCGTTATCCGGGCATCCTGGTGGGCTAGGTCAACATTGAAGTGGATGTAGTGAGCCGTCTGGGCGTATAGGGCCTCCGTGATGGCACGGATGCATCTGTGCACCGATATCTGTGAGGTCCCGGACAGGTCCCCATTTGTCGCCTGGAAGGGCCCCGTTGCGTAAAGGTTCAAGGCGACCATCACCTTGACGGCCACCGGAAGTGAGTGACCTACCCCATACCCTCATTGTGTCATGATCTGGCAGATATATCTCCCTGCTCAACCGGAGTCTTCGGCGGCATGCCCGGTCCGACAGGTCCTTGAATGACAGACGTTGCCGGTACACACAAGACCTTATGTGGCGCCGTGCGGGTCTCTGGCCCTGACGCTTGACCCTGACACCAGCGATACGCTCCACAGTCCCTGCCCAGCATTCCCACAGTGGCTACAGTAGACGTTGCCCTTGGGTGGGCTGCCTGCTGACTTGCCGGTGGGCGGTGGCCGGTTGAGTAGTGGGGGGTATGGCGGAGGGTGCTTTGCGGGGGTGGGGCACCTATAGAGCCAGTATCACTCTGCAGAATCAGGGGTCAAGGTGGGTGATCAGTGGGGTGCGCAGCAAGATGGCTGCCTTGCAGGCCGTGGCAATGGACACTGCAGCAGTCCTGTGGTGGATCACCCCAGGCACATGGCCCGTCTCCCCCATCATCCCCCTGACCCCAACCAGCCCAGCCAGTGTCCGACCCGGAAGCCCACAGTTGCACCTCTCCGTATCCTACCTCCTGTCTCTCCCTTCAGCAGCCACGATGCCTGTTTCATGATCTTTAAAAGTACACGTGAACCACGCCGTCGGGAACTCGGCCCATTGGAGGAGAATCGCGGAGGCCTCAGAAAGTACTGGATCGGGCCCACTAATGATATGCAAATGGTGATTACTGTACATGCTGATGCACGATCAATTGCACGAAAGACTCAGATTGGTACAACTGTGGCTTTATTACAATCAGATGCATGGCCTCCTGCTGCAGCTGGCGAAATGGCTGATCAGGAGGAGGTCATGCATATTTATATGGCTCCTTGTGGGCGGAGCTAGCTGGCAGGGGCTACCGGCGAACCTGTAGTGCAGGTCCCACCTTACATCCCGTAATACAGGTGCACACAGTGGATCACCACACATGCCTTCCAGACCGCATTGACGCCGCTGTCGAGGTGACGGAGAATTGCGATTTGGCGTCAAATCAGCACACGCCTCAATTTTGGTGTTGGAACCTATTCTCCGTCTGAGAAGTTGTAGAAGTAGGAAACACAGTTTAAAGGTAGTGTGCCTCCAAATTCAGGTAGCGAGGATGTGGTGAGATCTGTGATGAGCTCTGGTGCTCCACATCATTTGACAACGTCTCAGGTTGCATGAAAGGTGGCTCTCTCCTTGGAAATCTCAACTTGGGTACTTCTGACCCCAAAATTAGTCGTTCAGCCGGCAACCCCCCCCCCCCCCCCCCCCCCCCCCCCACTCCGGCGCCGGTCACCTGCAACCATCACGCACCATAAGAATTGGCCACAGGCCAGCAAAGAGGCTGAAAAGATAAGGACAGCAAGAGCTAGCAGAGGAAGGCCGAGGCTGCAGACACGAAGAGGGAGGCAGAATGGGACATGGGGGAGTGAGCGGAATCACCAATGCAAACATGACCTACCGTCAATAGGGCAATGGATGGAGCTCCTAACACAGGATCCCCTAAAATACAGAGACGCCATCTCTGATGCCTTGGCCCCCTTCAAAGAGTATCCGGAGAGGACGTAGTGATGGCTGGAGGCACAGGAGGCGATGTGCGGGAGCGAGACAAGGCAGCCACCGACCAGAGTGATTGGATCACCTCGCTGGAAGAAGAGATGGCAAGATTGGTGGCGGCCCAGGGCATGCTCAAGGGGAAGGTGGAAGGCCAGGAAAACAGGTCTCGCTGCCAGAACCTGAGGATTGTGTGATTGCCGGAGTGCACAGATAGCAGAAATCCAACAGAGTATGTGGCGCAAATACTGGGTAAGCTGGTCAGTAGAGAAAGCTTCCCCAAGCCCCCAGAAGTAGATAGGGCCCACAGGTCGGTGGGCAGAGGCCCAAAGTGGGAGAGCCATTGTGGCCATTATCGCCTAGCTCCACTTGTTCCAGGACAAGGAGTGGATCCTGAACTGGCAAGAAACACACAGTCCTTCAAATGGGATTTACGTGTACCAGAACATTGGGGCTGAATTGGCCAAACGCCGGGTTGAGTTCAAGGGGCCAAAGTAGCCCTATTCAAGAGCAAGGTGTGGTTCGGGATGCTATACCCAGCAATACTCTGGTGACTTATGAAAACAAGGAACACCACTTCATCACATTGGGGGAAACAGAGTTTATCCACAAGAATGGGCTGGGACAATAGCCAAAGTAATGGACTCATATGGACCACTGTCAGCGATAATGTTTCTTCAGTTTTTTAAATAACTGCACATCCTGGGATCCAGGATTTTCGAGTAAATGTGTTTAACCTAATAATGGATTGCATTGTCCAGTCACTAGAATCACGCTTTGTACAACACAAACAGTTGTATAAAGATTTGTCCTGCTTGGACCCAGCAAAGTTTAAAACTATTGCAGAGAAGGGCCTTGAAGATGAAGCATTAGAAGGTATTATTAAGCTGTTTCCACAAATCATCAAAGATCAAGTAATATTAGAATTGTTTTCTTTTGCTTCAAACTTTGATGTATTAAAGCTATTGCTTAATGATGGTGAGAATATGGATTCCAGTTGCAACAATTGTAAAATTTGCAGCACTTGCCCATCGTGTGTACTAAAAATTCTGGCATCCAACAGACTTCATGACAAGGCATATGATAATCTTTATGAACTTTATAAAGTCATCTGCACACTATCAGTTACTCAAATCCAATGTGAGAGGATATTTTCAAAGCTAAAGATCATAAAGACAAGGTTAAGAAATTCGCTGTCTGAGGAGAATTTGGAATCATACATGTTGCTATCCATTGAAAGGAATTGTTAGATGAATTGGATGCAGAAGCAATTATTGGCAGATTCGCACAATCATCTAGCGAACATAAACGATTGCTCTTAATATAGTGGACTGCATGCAATGCCCTATTGTGCTTTTGAACTATCTGTTAATGTGTAAATTGTGCAGTAAACTATTTAAAAATATCAACCAATTACTTAAAATTAATAAAAATAAATAAAAAATTCAATTATAACATTCTGTATTTACATTTGGTATCTACTGCCAGTAATATGTACAGTACATGTACACTGTAATTACTAAGAAATACACATTTCTTCCACAAACATTTTAATTGTACCCTTTTTTCATATGTATTTTTTGAAAATTTTATTTATTCGTTATGAAAATTAAATGATAGCATTGTAGTTGTGGGTGGGCCCCCCTTGTCTCCTGGCAACCAATATTTTTAGACCCAGTCCGCCACTGGTTGCACTTCACCTCCACATGCACTGGGCTGACCTTCTGCAGCTAAAGGTGGCACACCTAACCAGAACATGAATGAGTCGATTCTTCCCGGAGGTGGAGGACAAATGCAAATGGTGCCAGGGGGGCCCGGCCAACCACACCCACATGTGCTGGTCTTTCCCCAGACTCATTGGGTAATAGACAGCCTTTTTCGAGGCGATGTTCAAGGTTATGGTGGTGAGGGTGAAGCCGTGCCCGCAAGTGGCAGTCTTCGGAGCCAGAGCTCTTCACGGGTATCGGGGCTGATGTCCTAGCTTTTGCCTCCTTTGTCGCCCGCTGAAGATTCCTGCTAGGTTGGCAATCAGCAGCGCCACCCAAGACCACAGACTTGCTATCCAACTTGACAGAGTTTATCAAATTAGAAAAAATAAAAGACACCATCCGGGAATCAGAGAAAGGCATTCACAACGCAAGGAGGCTATTCACAAGCCTGTTCCAAGACCAGTTCCTGACCAGCAGCAATAAGCTAAAGGGAGGGAGGGCACCAAAGAAAATGCAGGGCAAGCAGGGAAGGGAATTGGAAGAGACAAAGGGCAAGGGAACACATGGCACATGGAGGCGACCACAGCAGCAAAGCCGAATCACATCCGGCCAACAGCAAACACTTCCCATGGTATGTTTCAGTACCAGGTGGCAACAGGGACAGAAGCAAAATAGTATAGCTGTAGAGGCCACCCCTTCGGGGGTTCGCAAACAGGCCTCACCCCTCATAACTGTACATAGGTTCTGTTCAGTGAAGACATAACTGTCTGTCCTACATGATTTCTTATTTTGTAATTTTGTAGATCCTGTCTAGCTTCCTTTTCTTCTTTATCTGTCTATGTATATTATTCGTAACATATATTATCCTTGGCAAAGGTCACTGTAAAGAATTATGAAATCAACAGAAATATTTAAAATTAAAATAAAATATGGGCGGGATTCGACCCTACCCAGCGGGGCGGGGGGTCCTGCCGCCGAGGGGTGGCGTGAACCACTCCGGCGTTGGGCCGCCCCAAAGATGCAGACTCCTCCGCGCCGAAGGGCCTCCGCCGGCCGGCGTGAGTTAGCACATGCGCAGGAGGGCCAGCGTGTGCTGGCGTCATCCCAGCACATGCGCAGAGGGGTTTGTCTCCGGACCGACAATGGCGGACCAGTACAGCTGCCGGTGCGGAGGAATAGAGAGAGGCATTGCGGCGTGATTCCCGCTACCCCCAAATCCCCAACGCCGGAGAATTCGGCAGCCGGCGGGGGCGGGATTCACGCCCACCCCCGGCGATTCTCCGACCCGGCAGGGGGTCTGAATTACAGATTTTTTTCTGATCTATGCTGGAGGTGGGGTTCTGGGGGCTCGGCAGGTAAGTTGAGCTTGGACCACAATCCGATCAGCCACGATCTTATTAATTGGCGGAACGGAACAGGCTTGACTGGCTGGATTTCCTCCTCCTGTTCCCATTTGTCATTATCTTGTGGTCCTATGAACACTTAGGAGACAGTGATCATAGTATCATAAGGTTTATATTGCCTTTGGAAAAGAACAAGGAGCAATCCAGAGAGAAACTGACTAAATAAAGTGGGATAGGGCCAATTTCAATAGGGTGAGAACGAGATCTGGCCTAGGTTACATTGGAATGATATTGGCAGACACAGCCGGAACTAAACAATGGGCTGCCTTTAAATAGTTGAGATACATTCCCACGAGGGAAAACAAACAAGTGGGTAATGGAGGAGGGGTCGGTTTGGGAGTGGATGGAGGCAGGATCCTGCAAATGTACGAGTTTGGAGGCATTACTGACGGCACCCTTGCCGTTCTCACCGGCTTAGTACGCTACAAGTCTGGTGGTGGTGGCAGCCCTAAGGGTGTGGGGGCAATGGAGGCAGCACATGAGACTGGCAGTGTGGTCACCGATCTGAGACAATCACCAGTTTGTCCCGGGGGGGGAGCTGGATGGGGGCTTTAGGGTATGGCAGCGGGCAGGGATTGAGAGGGTTGGGGATCTATTCATCTAGGAGGGCTTTCCAACCTTGGAGACATTAGAGGAGGAGTTTGATTTGCTGGGTGGGAACGGGTTTCAGTATCTTCAAGTGCGGGACATTGTACGGAGGCAACAGGGGACTAGAGGATAAAGTACTGTCAAAAACAGGATTTGAAGGTGGGAAGGTTTCGGAGATATACAAGGAATTATTAGAGTGGGAAGGGGCCCCTATCAGAGAGATGAAAAGGAAGTGGGAAGAGGAGCTAGGAGGGGAGCTGGAAACTGAACTTTGGGAAAAAGCCTTGAAAAGGGTAAATGCATCCTCGTCCTGTGCTAGACTCAGCTTGATTCGCAGTAAGAAGTCTTACAACACCAGGTTAAAGTCCAACATGTTTGTTTCAAACACTAGCTTTCGGAGCACTGCTCCTTCCTCAGGTGCACCTGGCGTGAACCACTCATGCAGATAGGGAAAGGAGGGAGGAACATGACTGTCTAGTGAGGTGGAGGTGGAGCACCTGAGGGAGGAGCAGTGCTCCAAAAGCTAATGTTTGAAACAAACATGTTGGACTTTAACCTGGTGTAAAATTTCTTACTGTGTGCCATAATATACACCAGTATACACCTGGGAGATAAGGAGGAGGGGATTGGTAGGCTCCCGCTAAAAAGGGCAGTGAGGAGTTTTAGGTACCTGGGGGTTCAGGTGGCTAGGAGCTGGGGGACCTTGCATAAGTTTAATTTTACTAGGTTGGTGGAGCAGGTGGAGGAGGAGTTTAAGAGGTGGGACATGCTGCCGCTGTCATTGGCGTGGAGAGTACAGTCTGTGAAAATGACGGTGCTCCCGAGGTTTTTGTTTTTGTTTCAGTGCCTCCCCCATTTTCATTCCGAGGGCCTTTTTTAGGAGGGTGAACAGCAGCATCATGGGATTTGTTTGGGCGCACGGGACTCCGAGGGTGAGGAGGGTCTTTTTGGAGCGGGGCAGGGATAGAGGGGGGCTGGCGCTGCCCAACCTCTCTGGGCAGCTAACGTCTCGATGGTACGTAAGTGGGTAATGGATGGGGAGGGGGCAGCATGGAAATGGATGGAGATGGCGTCCTGTGGAGGCACGAGCCTGAAGGCACTGGTAACGGCGCCGTTGCCGCTCCCTCCAACGAGGTACATTACGAGGCCGGTGGTGGCGGCTACCCTCAAAATTTAGGCGCAGTGGAGGCGACACAGGGGGGAAGTGGGGGGCTCAGTGGAGGCCCCGCTGCGGGGGAACCATCGGTTTGTCCCAGGGAACATTGATGGCGGATTCTTGGGGTGGCACTGGGTGGGCATAAGGAAGTTGGGAGACCTGTTCATTGACGGGAGGTTTGCGAGCCTGGGTGAGCTGGAGGAGAAGTTTGAGCTCCCCCCGGGGAATATGTTCAGGTACCTTCAGGTTAAGGCGTTTGCTAGGCGGCAGGTGGAGGGGTTCCCTTTGCTGCCCCCGCAGGGGGTAAACGATAGGGTGCTTTCAGGGGTGTGGGTCGGGGATGGGAAAGTGTCTGACATCTACCAGGTGATGCAGGAGGTGGCGGAGGCGTCGGTAGAGGAGCTGAAGGATAAGTGGGAAGTGCAGCTGGGGGAGCAGATTGAGGAGGGGACATGGGCGGACGCCCTGGGGAGGGTGAACTCCTCCTCTTCATGTGCGAGGCTTAGCCTCATCCAGTTCAAGGTACTGCACAGGGCTCATATGTCCGGGACGAGGATGAGCAGGTTTTTTGGGGGTGAGGACAGGTGCATTAGGTGTTCAGGGAGCCCAGCGAACCATGCCCATATGTTTTGGGCATGCCCGGCACTGGGGGAATTCTGGCAGGGGGTGGCGAGGACGGTGTCGAAGGTGGTAGGGTCCAGGGTCAAGCCAGGCTGGGGACTCGCGATATATGGAGTTGTGGTGGAGCCGGGAATGCAGGAGGCGAAAGAGGCCGGTGTTTTGGCCTTTGCGTCCCTAGTAGCCCGGCGGAGGATCTTGCTGCAGTGGAAAGATGCGAGACCCACAAGCGTGGAGACCTAGATCAGTGACATGGCGAGATTCATTAAGCTGGAGAAGGTCAAATTCGCCCTGAGGGGGTCGGTACAAGGGTTCTTTAGGATGTGGCAGCCTTTCCTCGACTTTCTGGCTCAACGATGAGGAACTAGGTCGGCAGCAGCAGCAACCCGGGGGGGGGGGGGGGGGGGGTGTTTCAGGGGGGTATTGTTTAAGTTAATTTGATTATTGTTAAATTATTTTGTGTTCTATTGGGTTTGGGGGGGGGGGTTGGGGGGGTTTGTTATATGTGTTGTTACGGGTGCCGGGGGGGTGTTTAGTATTATTATTATTATTGTTCTGTTGCTATACATTTTTCAAAAAATTTCAATAAAAATTATTTTAAAAAATAAATAAAGAATATGGTGCAGACACATACTGATGGACATACACTGGGACCAATCAACATGCACAAACAACGCAGCCAATCAGCAGTTAGAATACACACACTATAAAGGCAGAGGGCATCACGGTTCCCGCTCATTCTGGATGCTGCCTCTCAGAAGCACAACAGCTCATCAAGTTTAGTACAGACCCACACCACGTGCTGAGAGATTCAACTGGTTCGGACAGGCACAGGTCTCTAGTTAAACTAGCATCGTTTAAACCTATAGTTCTCGTATGTCGATTAGTTTCTAATTAGTTAATAAAATAGAGTTGAACCTTCTTCAGTGTTCGTGGCATATGTTAACTTTGCAAGTCTACGTTGTCCAACACTTCATGGTACCAGTAGTTGAGGGATGTTTGTACTTCTGAGACCTACCTAGCAGTGATCAGCCTTCTGCCAGTCTCACGCCATCCTGCAGAATGGACACCGTTTGCCTGCCGCCGCCCCTCCACATTGCCGGGAACCTGGGCTCCAATTGGAAGATTTTTAAACAGCGCTTCCAGCTGTACCTCGAGGCCATGGACCTGGAAGCTGTCTCGGACGCAGGGATGATTGCTCTCTTCCTCTCCACAGCCGGGGACCATGCCCTCCACATCTTCAACTCGCTCACCTTCACTGATGGGGAGGATAAATCGAAGTTCAAGTCAGTCCTCTAAAAGTTCGACAGCCACTGCGAGGTCGAGGTAAACGAGAGCTTCGAATGATAAATATTTCAACAGCGAATTCAGGGTAAGGACGAACGTTTCCAGTCCTTCATCACCCACCTCCGTGTCCTTGCGCAGTCCTGCAACTACGGGTCCACCTCTGACTCCATGATCCGTGACCAGATAGTTTTTGGTGTGTAGTCTGAGCCCCTGCGCCAGCAGCTACTTAAAGTGAAACAGCTCACCCTGTCCACAGCCATTGAGACCTGCGTGATCCATGGACACGCCTCCACGCGATACTTCTGCATCCAGGCCGCTGAAACGGCGCGGCAAGCTCCCCACGAGGCAGAACGGGTCCAAATTATAAAGTCTCACCAGGGCCTGGGTCTGGACGATGGCGGCCATTTTGAGTGCTTTTCGCGGACTCCCACGCTGGCACACAACCAACGTGGTGATGCCGAGGACCGTTCTGCGCAGGCGCGCACCTCGCTGGTTTGCCCCGCGCATGCGTGCTGGTGCAACGAATGTGCCGATGCAACGGCATGTGGCAACTGTGGCTCCGCCCACTTAAAGCGGCAATGTCCCGCGAAGACCCAACGCTGTCTGCAGTGTGGCAAACTTGGCCACTATGCTGCTCTATGCAGGTCTGCCCTGCCTGCCACTTTTAGGAGATCCAGCCAGCCCCGCAGGGATGTCAGGGCCATTCAGCCTTCTATCAATGAACCTGTTCCAGACCTCCCTTTCAACTTTGCTAGCGATGACCTGCAAGCCCCCTTCCAAGTTGGCATCATAACCATGAACAGGAGGTATCCTAAGCGCTGCACCAAACCCATCCAAATTCACAGCATCAATCCGGATGATGTGTGGTGTGCCACCCTTATGGTCAACTGGTCCCCTGTCAGGTTCAGCCTGGACATTGGTGCCTCCGCAAATCTCATTGCGTCCGTCTGACCTTCGCAAACTCTGTGTCCAGCCTGCCATCCTGCCATCTGCGTGTCAACTGCTTGACTACAATGGGAATGCCATTGCTGCCAGTGGATCCTGCCAACTTGAGGTGACACATTGTGCTCACACAGCGGTTCTCTCTTTTGAAATCATTGCCGCCTCAAAAGCCTCCTTGCTTGGTGTGCAGGCATGCAAGCTGCTCCACTTAGTGCAGAGGGTTCACTCTCTCTCTCCCAGCGACGTGTCTGCATCTTCTGACACAGACTTCAGGGCGCAACTCGACTCCATCATCCAGCACTACCACGACGTCTTCGAGGGCTTGGGCACGCTCCCGTACACATACTAGATTCTACTCAAGCCCAACGCCACGCCTGTGGTACACGCCCCTTGCAGAGTCCCAGCACCCCTTAAGGACCGCCTCAAGCAACAGCTCCAGGACCTCCAGGACCAAGGGGTTATAGAACATAGAACATAGAACAGTACAGCACAGAACAGGCCCTTCGGCCTTCAATGTTGTGCCGAGCCATGATCACCCTACTCAAACCCACGTATCCACCCTATACCCGTAACCCAACAACCTCCCCCTTAACCCTACTTTTATTAGGACACTACGGGCAATTTAGCATGGCCAATCCACCTAACCCGCACATCTTTGGACTGTGGGAGGAAACCGGAGCACCCGGAGGAAACCCACGCACACAGGGGGAGGACGTGCAGACTCCACACAGACAGTGACCCAGCCGGGAATCGAACCTGGGACCCTGGAGCTGTGAAGCATTTATGCTAACCACCATGCTACCCTGCTGCCCCTAATATTCAGAGTCACGGAACCGACCGACTGGGTAAGCTCCATGGTCTGCGTGAAGAAACCGTCCGGCGAGCTAAGGGTCTCCATAGATCCTAAGGATCTTAATCGGAACATCATGCGGGAGCGCTACCCGATTCCAAAACATGAGGAACTCACGTGCCAGATGGCCCACGCCAAACTCTTCACAAAACTCGACGCCACAAAGGGCTTCTGGCAAATCCAGCTGGATGAATCGAGCAGAAAGCTGTGCACATTCAACACGCCCTTTGGCAGATACTGCTTCAACCGAATGCCATTCGGCATCATCTCAGCGTCCAAAGTTTTCCATCGAATAATGGAACAGATGATGGTGTGAATCGACGGCGTCCGGGTATACATCGACGACATTATAATCTGGTCCACTACCCTGCAGGAACACATCAGCCTATGTTAACTTTGCAAGTCTACATTGTCCAACACTTCACTGTGCTCACCCCAGTCCAGCGCCGGCATCTCCACATCACAGTTTGATTCAGTTCAAGGTAGTCCACAGGGCCCACATGATGGTAGCTCAAATGAGTAGGCTCTTCGAGGAGGTGGAGGACAGATGTGGACGGTGTGGGGGTAGCCCGGCTAACCATGTTCATATGTTTTGGGCATGTCCGAAACTGAGGAAATTTTGGCAGGGATTTGCGGATGTTATATCAGAAGTCCTGGGAGGTAGGGTAACTCCGAGTCCAGAATTGGCAATATTCGGGGTGTCGGAGGATCCAGGGGCAAAGCGGGGGAGGGAGGCCGACATCCTGGTCTTCTCCTCCCTGGTGGCCCGGAGATGGATCTTGCAGAGATTGAAGGACTCGGAGCCCCTGAATTCAGGAGTATAGGTCAAGCGAATGGTAGGGTTTCTCAGTCTGGAGAAAATCAAGTTCGCTCTGAGAGGATCAATACAGGGATTCGCCCGGAGTTAGCAGCCATTCATCAATTTCTTTCACAAAAACTGAACATCAACAGTAAGGGGGGGGTCAGGGAAAAGGTCGGGGGGGAGGAAAACAGGAGGCAGGATAATGTTAAATAAGGACAGGGAGCTTCGTATATGGGTAATTGGGGACAGGGCGGGAGAAGTGGGGGACATGGTTTATTGTTTGTTGTTATTTTAGGGATATTTTGTGCGTCGACCCGCGCGGTTGTTTTAGAAATGTCAACATGTTACATTGTGAAAATTACAAATGCTTCAATAAAATATTATCTAATACTTCCCAGGACGCAGCCTGCCTCCGCAGCTGATGCGCCAGCATGCGGCTCGCCTTCTCCCCATACTCATATTGTACCCCTCTTGCCCTACGCAGTTGCCCAATCGCCCTCCCCATTGTCAGCCTGTCAAACTGCCCCTGCGACTTTTTCCTCCCCGCCAATACCTCCATGGTGGGCACCTTCGAATACTCCCTGTCCACCTCCACCTCACTAAACGGTCATGTTCCTCCCTCCTTTCCCTATCTGCACAAGCCGTAACAAAATAATTTCTCCCTGGACCACTGCCTTCAGTTCTTCCCAAAAACTGGCTGTTGATACCTCCCCATTCTGTTTCATAAGAACATAATAACTAGGAGCAGGAGTAGGCCATCTGGCCCCTCGAGCCTGCTCCGCCATTTATCCTTCAAAAAACTATCTGTCTGTTTGTTTCAAATCACTAGCTTTCGGAGCACTGCTCCTTCCTCAGGTGAATGTCCCAATTTGGGGCATAGACATTTACCAAAACCACCGCCTCCCCTTCCAATACCCCACTCACAATCACATATCTCCCACTCGGATCCCTCACCTTAGTACTCACAAATCCCTTTTTCTGCTCATTAAAATCACCACTCCCCTCGATTTTGAATCAAACTCTGAGTGAAAAACCTGCCCGACACACCCCTTCCTTAACCTAACCTGGTCCTTCACACGCAGATGCGTCTCCTGCAGAAAGACCACCCCCGCTTTCAAGCTCCTGAGGTGCACAAACACCCATGACCATTTAAACGGCCCATTCAGTCCCCAGACATTCACATTACAATGCCTTATGCCTCTAATCCCCACTACTGCAAGTCATCTTCCGACTTAACTCCCGCCCCCTTAATTCCACCCTCTACCTTGCCCATTCCAGATGGCCCCCTTCTCCACCCCTCACCATGTCATCTCTCACCCCCTGCCACATCCCAACAACCCCCCCCTTTCTCCCCCAGCCATCCCTCGCGGCCTTCTCCCCTGTATTATTCCTTGTGTCTGAATAAAGCTCATAGTCTTACAGTTGAAGTAGATGCTTTATTTCTATGAGTTTGTTCTCTCTCCAGCGCTTAGACTATGTTACATCTGAGCGACCTGTCTGTGTTCTGCTCACCAGTTGCCGCTCCTGTAAAGAGAGAGGGCCTACTTCCTGTTTGTCTATGTATATATACATATCTCTGGTGCTCCCTCTAGTGGTTACTTAGTTGTAGTGTATTTACCTTAACCCCTTGCGTATTATATACAGTGATGCATATCACTACATTCCCCCTTTTTTCTTGTTACGTATTTTTTGTACTTTTTTGAGGAAAATTATACAAAACAGATAGATAAATGGTGATATGTACAAGTTGTGATGATATTGATGATTATACAAAGACAATTAATATTGATGAGTCCAATCTTAATAAAAAAAATTATGAGTCCAAACTTTATGAATTTGTTTGATTGAGTTGCTTTCTTCTTCTGTTGTTGAAGTGGTGATGTTGATGTCATCATTTCTTTGTGAACATCGTTAGTGTTCTTGTGTTTAGGTAACCAAGAAGTCACCATGAGGTGTTCGAATGGTCGAATCACTTTGTTGTCTGATTTAGACTTTTGTTTTCTCTGCTTGTGGTAGCGATTTTGTATGTCATCTTTGTTATCTGACCTGGACTTTTTCTGTGTTTGTGGTATTGATTCTGTATGTCATCTTTGTTGTCTGACCTGGACTTTTTCCTGTGCTTGCGGTATTGTCATCTGCCTTGAAAGCTGGTTTGCTTATTTGTTGTGGAGCAAATGTGAATTTGTGAGATTCGTTGTCATGCGATGGTGTGTTTCTTCTCTTGCCATTGGTTTGAGCTGTGCTGTTACATTGTCGTTTATGTGCAGAGTTGTACCATGTCGTTGTTGTTGTTTCATTATTGTTATTTTTGTCTTTGTTGTTTCTGTTGTGCTTGTTGTTGCCTTTGTTATGCTCTTGTTGTTGTTTTTGTTGTTGTTCTTGTAGTTTTTGTTGTTATGCTTGTAGCTTTTGTTGTTGTTCTTGGTGTGCTTCTTGTTGTTTTTGTTGTTGCTGTTGCTGTTCTTGTTTCTGTTGTGCTTCTTGTGGTTTTTGTTGTTCTTGTTGCACTCAATGACTGTTCCATGTGGCTAATTCGAGTCATTCTCAAAGTTATTTGTGTCAGTGTTCTTTGTGGTATCTGATGTTTCATTGAGCGTTTCTTCTTGAGGATTGTGAGAACGATCTAATGTTGCATTGATCTTGGTGACATCACTCCTTTGTTGTTGATGTGATTCCTCTTTGATTCCTTGGTGCTCCTCTTCTGGAGTCATCTCAGGTTCACTTGAATCATCATTGATTTTTTGGTGCTCCTCTTTTGGAGTCATTTCAGGTTCACGTGAATCATCATTGAGTTGTTGGTGCACCTCTTTTGGAGTCATGTCAGGCTCACTTGATTCATCATTGATTTCTTGGTGTTCCTCTTTTGGAGTCATTTCAGGTTCACTTGAATCATCTTTGATTTCTTGGTGCTCCTCTTTTGGAGTCATTTCAGGTTCACTTTAATCATCTTTGGTTTCTTGATGCTTCTCTTCTAGAGTCAAAATCTTCAAGATTTCATTTTCTTGTGTGTAGTTTAGAGTAGATGAGGTTTTAATTGATGCGGTCTGACTGGACTCAAGAGTAGTTTCACTTTGATTGTTGAGTGCTTCTGCACATACGAGCTGAGATCTGTCAGTCTCGCTGTGATCTTGCACATCTTGTATGGGAATCGTGATTTTTTTCGTCACTTGTCTCACATACAGTGAATAGACATTCGGTGTCATCTTGTTGGTTAAATGAGCTGGGAAGACTTTCATAGCCTTCTTCTGGTGGCTCAAATAAGCTGGGTAGATTTTCATAGTCTTCTTCTGGTGGCTCAAATAAGCTGTTGTTCACGTGAGCTTGGTAGACATTCATAGTCTGCTGCTGGGTGCTCAGATAAGGGGTTGATAGACCTTCATGGTCTTGTTCATGCATGGACTTTGCTATGGAGTCTTGAGCTACTTCCATTGTGGAGTCTGTCAACGAGCTCTCTGGGGAGGCTTGCATCGCTCTCTGTGTGGAATCTTTCATCGCTCTCTGTGTGGAGTCGTGCAGTGGTCTCTCTGTGGAGTCGATCTGTGCTCTCCCAATGGAGTCTTTCAGTGCTCGTTGTGTGGCATTGTTTTCTTCTTTGGGTATTTGACAGGTTGCTGTCATTCAATGTATCAACGATCTGCCATTGCATCATGGTATTGGATTCATCTATCATGAGTAGTCGTGTTGAGCTTTTCAACTGAGGCGCTGATGCATTTATGATCATCATATCCAAATAACTCAGCCATGTCTGAGTAGTATTCTTCAATGAACAAATCATTTTCTTTTGTTTCGGATTTGTCATCGTGCACTTCATGTTCAATTAACAAATCTTCTTCTTTGGTTTTGGATTTGTCATTGTGTTCTTCACTTCGTGTGGTGCAAACTGCTTCTGCCAGGGTAGGGCAGAGGTTATTTTCAACTGCTGGTAGAAGTTCAGGCATTGTTCTTTCGAGGTGAAAAAATTGTGTTTTGTAGCTTTCAAACTTTTTTTTTCAATTTTCGGACATTTCCCCTTTAAGTGGGCGTGGTTTGGGGCCTCTGACGTCATGACGTTTGTGACGTAAAGCGTAGGAATCGATTGCGCATCCGCAAATTGCTTTTCCTTTATTGTGCGCTTTTTCGTCGCGCATGCGCAGGTCCCTCTTCAAGCTGTGCACTCTTTTTGTTCAACTGCGCATGCGCGGCTTGCGCATGTGCAGAACGATTTGCGCCCGAAAAGTCTTTTTCAATTGCGCATGCACGGTTGCCGTTTGCTGCACATGCGCAGACTCAGATTTGCGTCTTTTGTACCCCGGGGAGTTTAAAATGTGCTCAGCTGCCATTTTATCTTCTTCAGATCCATGGAAAAGAACTTTTTTGCCGTTTTTTTCTCCAGGCTCGTGCCCACACAGGTCGCCATCTCCGTCCTCTTCCATGCTGCCCCTTCCCCGTCCATTACCCACTTACGCACCATCGCTGCGTTGGCAGCCCAATAATACCCACAGAGGTTGGGCAGCACCAGCCCCCCCATCCCTGCCCCGCTCCAAGAACACCCTTCTCACCCTCGGGGTCCCGTGCACCCACACAAATCCCGTAATGCTCCTGATAACCCGCCTGAAAAAGGCCTTCGGGATAAGGATGGGTAGGCACTGGAACAGGAACAGAAATCTCGGGAGCACCGTCATCTTGACTGATTGCACCCTCCCCACCAGAGACAGCAGCAACATGCCCCATCTCTTAAACTCCTCCTCCATTTGCTCCACCAGCCTTGTGAGGTTAAGCTTATGCAAGGCCCCCAGCTCCTGGCCACCTGGACCCCCAAGTACCTAAAGCTCCTCTCCGCCCTTTTTAGTGGGAGCCTACCAATCCCCCCCTCCTGGTCCCCCGGGTGTACAACGAACAGCTCGCTCTTCCCAAGTTGAGCTTGTACCCTGAGAAATCCCCAAATTCCCAGAGAATCCTCATCACCTCCGGTATTCCCCCCACCGGGTACGCCACATACAACAATAGGTCATCCGCATAGAGCGACACTCGGTGCTCCTCCCCACCCCGCACCAGCCCCCTCCAGTTCCTCGACTCCCTCAGCGCCATGGCCAGGGGTTCAATTGCCAGCGCAAAAGGAAGGGGGGACAAGGGACACCCCTGCCTCGTCCCTCGGTATAACCGAAAATACTCCGACCTCCTCCTATTCGTGGCCACACTCGCCATCGGGGCCTCATATAACAGCCTCACCCACCTGACAAACCCCTCCCCAAACCCGAACCTTTCCAGCATCTCCCACAAGTACCCCCACTCAACCCTATCAAAGGCCTTCTCCGCATCTAGCGCCACCACTATCTCCGTCTCCCCTTCTACCGCCGGCATCATTATAACATTCAAGAACCTCCGTATGTTAGTGTTCAGCTGCCTCCCCTTCACGAACCCCATTTGATCCTCGTGGATAACCTGCGGCACACAGTCCTCTATCCTCGTGGCTAAAATCTTCGCCAACAGCTTGGTGTCTACATTTAAGAGTGAGATTGGTCTGTATGACCCACACTGCAGGGGATCCTTGTCCCGCTTAAGGATCAAGGAAATCAGCGC
Organism: Scyliorhinus canicula; assembly: GCF_902713615.1. Lineage (NCBI taxonomy): Eukaryota > Metazoa > Chordata > Chondrichthyes > Carcharhiniformes > Scyliorhinidae > Scyliorhinus > Scyliorhinus canicula. The sequence goes on along the minus strand of NC_052149.1, from coordinate 138,549,397 downwards.
CCGAGACATCGCCGGAGGCAGATTCCCTTGCCTTGTTGAAGGTCCTAACCAACAGGGGGCCCATCTTCTATACATCTTATAGAATTCGACCGGGAACCCATCCGGCCCCGGCGCCTTCCCCGACATCATGCTCCCTATCCCTTTGACCAGCTCCTCCAACTCAACCGGCGCCCCCAGTCCCTCCACCTGTCCCTCCTCCACCCTCGGGAATCTCAGCCGGTCCAAAAAGCGCCCCATCCCCCCCTCTTCCGCTGGGGGTTCAGACCGATACAGTTCCTCATAAAAGTCCCTGAAGACCCCATTAATGTCTACCCCCTGTGCACCACATTTCCTCCCCTATCCTTAACTCCCCCAATCTCCCTGGCCGCATCCCGTTTACGGAGCTGGTGCGCTAGCATCCTGCTCGCCTTCTCCCCATATTCATACACCGCTCCCTGTGCCTTCCTCCACTGAGCTTCCGCCTTTCTGGTGGTCAGCAAGTCGAACTCAGCCTGGAGACTACGCGCTTCCTCAGCAATCCCTCCTCCGGAGCCTCCGCGTATCTCATGTCCACCCTCACCATCTCCCCCACCAGTCTCTCCCTCTCTCTCTGCTCTCTCCTCTCGCTGTGGGCTCGAATGGAGATCAACACTCCCCTAACCACCGCCTTCAGCGCCTCCCAGACCGTCCCCACTCGGACATCCCCATTGTCATTGGCCTCCAGGTACCTCTCGATACATCCTCGAACCCGCCCGCCCACCTCCTCGTCCGCCAGCAGCCCCACCTCCAAGCGCCAAAGCGGGCGTTGGTCTCTCTCCTCCCCCAGCTCGAGGTCCACCCAGTGCGGGGCATGGTCAGAAATGGCTATCGCCGAATACTCAGCATCCTCCACCCTCGCAATCAGCGCCCTACTCATAATGAAAAAATCAATCCGGGAACAGGCCTTATGCACATTGGAGAAGTATGAAAATTCCCTGGCCCTCGGCCTCGCAAACCTCCATGGATCCACCCCTCCCATCTGGTCCATAAACCCCCTCAAAATCTTAGCCGCCGTTGGCCTTCTACTCGTCCTGGATCTGGATCGATCCAGTGGCGGATCCAGCACTGTGTTGAAATCCCCCCCTCATTATCAGACCCCCCGCCTCCAAATCTGGAATCCGGCCCAACATGCGCCGCATGAAACCCGCATCGTCCCATTTCGGGACGTATGCATTGACCAGCACCACCCGCTCCCCCTGCAGCTTGCCGCTTACCATCACATACCTCCCGCTGCTGTCTGCCACCACATTCGACGCCTCAAACGACACCCTCTTCCCCACCAGGATCGCCAACCCCAATTTTTTGCATCCAGCCCCGAATGAAACACTTGGCCTACCCATCCCTTCCTCAATCTAACCTGATCCGCCACCTTCAGGTGCGTCTCCTGAAGCATGGCCGCATCCGCCTTCAGGTGCGCAAACACGCAGGCCCGTTTGACCGGCCCATTCAGTCCCCTCACATTCCAGGTTATCAGCCGGATCAGGGGGCTACCTGTTCCCCTCCCCCGTCGACTAGCCATTACCCTTCCTCAGTCCGCCACGTGCTCACGCCCCCCCGCTGAGCCCGTTCCCCACGGCAACAGACCCCCACCCCGACCCCCTCTACATGCTCCAGCTCCTTCTCGGCCATTCCAGCAGCAACCCGGTTCTCCCCACATTCCCCCCCCCCCCCAAAGCTAGGGCCCCCCTAGCTGCGTAACCCCTTCCATTGTACTTCCGTAAGTCAGCCGACTTCTGCTGACCACGGCTGCTCCCGCCACCCCAATGACCCTCGGCAGTGAAACACAACCACCGTGCCCCCCCCACCCCCCCCCAGTGCCGGCCCCGCCCACTGCTCCTCCAGCGCGGGAGAGAAGCCCGCACTTCCATCCCGAGCTCCGCTCCCCGACCCAACACGCGGGAAAAGACGGGCACATGACCCAACAGGACCGAGAACCACTCCCAAACTCTAAACCAGTGAAAAAAAACCAGACGTGACAAAACGCCCAAGTAAACAGATAACAGACCCAAAAAAGCGAAAAAGCAGAACAGCAAAAATACATCATCAAATAGAACCAATAAAAGTGAAATAATACCAAGGAGGACAAAGCCTCCGGGCTGTGTACACCGTTCCGCAGCCCCCAGTCTTCAGTTCAAGTCCAGCTTCTCTGCCTGGACGAAAGCCCAGGCCTCCACCGGAGAGTCAAAGTAGAGCTGACGGTCTTTACAAGTGACCCAGAGGCAGGCCGGCTGTAACAGGCCAAACGTGACCCCCTTCTTGTGGAGCACTGCCTTCGTCCGATTAAAACCAGCCCTTCTCTTTGCCACCTCTGCACTCCAGTCCTGGTAGATCCTCATCTCCGCATTCTCCCACTTACTACTCCTCTCCTTCTTCGCCCATCTCAGCACACGCTCACGGTCGACAAAGCGGTGAAAATGGACCAGCACCGCCCAAGGCGGCTCGTTTGGCCTGGGTTTCCTCAGCAGCACCCGATGGGCACCCTCCAGCTCCAAGAGTCCCTGGAATGACCCCGCGCCCATTAGCGAGTTCAGCATCATAGTCACATAGGCCCCCAAATCCGAACCTTCCAGCCCCTTTGGGAGGCCTAGAATCCGCAGGTTCTTCCGACGGGCGCGGTTCTCCATCTCCTCCATCCTCGCTGACCATTTCTTGTGGAGCGCATTGTGCGACTCCACCTTCACTGCCAGGCCCAGGAGTTCGTCCTCGCTCTCCGAGGCCTTTTGCCGAAGCTCTCGGATCTCCGCACCCTGAGCCGTCTGGGTCGCCATGAGCTTGTCCAGAGAGGCCTTAAGCGGTTCCAGGATCTCTGCCTTCAGCTCCCTGAAGGAGCGCTGAAGCAGCTCCTGCTGCTCCCGCGCCCACTGGTGCTACGCTGCTGATTCCCTGCCTGCCGCTATCTTGCCTTTCCTGCCTCGCACCTTTCTCTGCTCCAAAGCCGATTTTTTGACCGCTCTGATCCTGGTCCAGGCCATCCACCAGCGGAGAATCTTAGAGGAAGTGTTCCCACACGGGGGAAAGTCCAACCAGTACCGCTACAGGCCCTTAAAAGAGCCCAAAAGACCAAAAATAGCAGGAGCTACCGAACATGCGGCTTAGCTCCGCATCACCGCAACCGGAAGTCCTCCTGTTTATGCTCCTTAATGATGTCTTCAGCCGCTTCTGGGGTCTCGAAATAATATTCCCAGCCTCTGAACATCACCCATAATTTCACCGGGTAGAGTACCCCAAACCTGATTTGCTGCCGGTACAGCACCGCGTTGGCCTTGTTGAACGCTGCCTGCCGCTTCACTAACTCGGCTCCGATGCCCTGATAAATTTGGACCTTATTCCCCTCCCAGCCGCAGGTACTCTGCTCCCTGGCCCTACCCAAAATCTTCTCTTTCACCACAAATTTGTGGAGTCTCACCATCACCACCCGTGGCAGCACCCCAGCTCGAGGCTTCTGACTCAGGGACCTATGCGCTCGGTCCACTTCAGGCGCCTTGTCGAGCACCCCTTCTGCCACCAACCCCAAGACGTACCTTGTGGCACTCACACCTCCCACTCCTCCAGGCAGACCCACTATTCGCAGGTTCTGCCCTCTCGAGGAATTCTCCTGCTCCTCCATCGTTGACTTCAATGTTTTATACAAAGGCCCCTAGGAGTCCCACCTCCACCACACGATCGTTGTGGTCCGAGATCACTTGTTCATTCTCCCGAATCTGCGGCCCCTGAACCTCCAAACACTTCCTTACCTGTTCCAACAAACTCCTCAGGGGTGCCACAGCTCCTTTGATGGCTTTCGAGGGATCCTCCCACATTTCCTTCCTCTGCTAGCAGAATTCCTCTTTAATAAAAGCCATTAACTGCTCCAGCTGGGGCCTTCCACCTTGCAGCAGCCCTTCCTCCGCAGCCACCCTTACACTGGTTGCTGCGTGACAGATTTCCTCTAATCCTTTGGTCAGGTCTCTCACCGTCTTCTGCCAGGTTTGGTAACCAATGGACATACCACTCCTGGCAGAAATTACGCCTCCAACCTTCACCTACACCTATTCATCAAAATTCCACCCAGTATCGTGTAAAAAGAGCTCTTTCCTGTGCCTTCAAATAGGAGCTTCCCTGTGTGCGACCACTCACACCATGGCCGCCACCAGGTGCCTTCAGAGTTCCATCTTGGCCACTTCAGTGACCCTTTAGCGCCTTTTTTTTCTCACAAGGTGGCGCCGGAGCGAAGCGATTTCTTGCAAGCTGTGCCCAGCATACCCTCTAATTCTATTTTTTATTCTCGTTCTATGCTGCTAAAACTTCATTCTAACTCTTTTAAACTCTCTAACAATGTTCAGACTTTTGAATTAACCTACCGCGTATTAAGTTGATCTTTTCTCTACACCCTAGCTATGACTGTAACATTATATTCTGCAGTCTCTCCTTCCTTCCCTATGTATGGTATGCATTGTTTGTACAGCATGCAAGAAACAATACTTTTCACTGTATACTAATACGTGACAATAATAAATCAAATAAAATAAAATAAATTATCTGAGAAAATGCCCCATTGCGTTCTTGTGAGTAGGAACAGGCATTGGCTCAACCCGGACACCAGGTGGTGCTGCTGTATCAGGAATCTTGTTCAGCACAGAAATTTGCCTTATTGAAAAAATTTTTTTTAGAAGGGTATTTGCAAGTTTTTATAATAATAACAGCGACATAAAATGGTACAATAAGCATTTCCACCCCCATCCAATCTTCACATCCCACCAACAATAAGAAAAAAAAACAGTGCCCCACCGCTGACATTTTCATTTTCACTCGGGGGCTTCGAGTCCCTCCACATTAATAAGATCCGTCTCTGGGCTACCAGGGAGGCAAAGGCCAAGACGTTGGCCTCTTTTGCCCCCTAAACTCCCGGCTGTTCCAACACGCCAAAGATCGGCACCTCTGGACTCGGCACCACCCGTGTTTTGAGTACCGTGGACATTGCCTTAGCGAAACCCTGCCAAAACCCTTTAAGCTTCAGGCATGCCCAAAACACGTAGAAATGATTTGTTGGGCTTCCCGCGCACCTCGCACACCTGTCCTCTACCTCAAAAAACTTGCTCATCCGGGCCACCGTCATGTGTGCCCGGTGGACTACCTTGAATTGTATCAGGCTAAGCCTGGCCCATGATGAGAATGTGTTAATGTTGCTTAGGGCATCCGCCCACGACCCGCCTCTATCTCTCCTCCTAGCTCGTCTTTCCACTTGCCCGTAAGCTCCTCCACCAGAGTTTCCTCCAATTCCAAAAGTTCCTGGTAAATATCTGATACCTTCCCCTCTCCCACCCATGTACTGGAGACTACTCTATCCTGTTTCCCCCATGGCGGCAGCAGCGGAAAGGCCGGAATCTGCTTTCTCAAGAAGTCTTGTACCTGTAGACACCTAAACCCTATCCCTGCTGGCAATTCAAATTCATCCTCCAAGGCTTTCAAGCTGGGGAAGCTCCCGTCTATAGATAGATCCCCAATCCTTCTAATTCCTGCCCCTTTTCCATCTCCAGAACCTACTATCTAGCCTACCCGGTACAAACCGGTGATTATTATAAATTGGGGTCCAAACCGATGCTCCCTCCACTCTCATATCTCCTCCACTGCCCCCAGATTCTCAGAGCCGCCACCACCCACTGGACTTGTGGAGTATCGGGCCGGCGAGAACGGAAGAGGTGCCGTTATCAGTGCTCCCAAACTTGTGTCTTTACATGACACCACCTCCATCTGCTCCCACACTGACCCCTCCCCCACTACCCATTTCCTAATCATGACTATATTCGCCAGAAATTTGCATTACTAAACATAAACTTGCCTTTGTATAGTATCTTTAACATAGTAAAATATTCCAAGGCGCTCCACGGGAGTATAATTAAGCAAATTTGTCACCTAGACGTGAGGTAATATTAAGGTAGCTCAGGGCTGTCCAACCCAACAGACAGCACGATTTCATAGATATTTAACTCTTACCATTTAATTTCTCCTGGCTGTTGATTAATGATGACTTTTTGACGCTAATAGCGTTCGATTGCTTAAATTCCAATTTGATTTCCTGTATGAAGGAAGTGCTGGACTGCTAACAGTCCATGGTAACAACATGTCTTTCAGTCTTCCTAAAAGACAGAGTCCGTTAAGAAAAAAGAGATGGACTGTAAAGAGCATCATAAAGGATGAGATCAAGTGGTGGGAAGTTTATGGAGGGATTTCCAAAGCTTCAGGCCTAGGCAGCTGTGAATACAGCGAACAATTGAAGTTAGCAATGCATAAGAATCTCAAATTGGAGGAGTGCAGATATCGTGCAGGTCCTGGAGGAATTTTTTAATTGGTTCCCTGGTTTTGTCAGAATGTCGATGGATTTGACCTTATTCAGCAATCATGTCAGTGTTAATATTGAGCTGTTTTAAAAAAATTTGAAATAGCCAATGCATTCTTTTCCAATTATGGGGCAATTTAGTGTGGCCAATCCACCTACCCTGCACATCTTTGGGTTGTGAGGGTGAGACCCACGCAGACACGAGGAGAATGTGCAAACTCCACACGAACTGTGACCCAGAGCCGGGATCGAACCTGGGACCTCAGCGCTGTGAGGTTGCAGTGCTAACCACTGCACCATTTGCCGCCCTGTTAATATTGAGCTGTATGTCAAGCATCTTCCAGTCTCTTGACCGGTCGACTGGGAGATCAGGAATATTTATTCAGGATCGAACCTGGGTCCTCAGCGCCGTGAGGCAGCAGTGCTAACCACTGCACAACCGTGCCACCCTTAGGAAATGCAATGTTGGCATTCATGTTGAGAGGGCTAGTATACAAGAGCAGGGAGGCACTTCTGATACTATATAAGGCTCTGGTCAGACCCCACTTGGAGTATTTGTTCCCCCTATCTCAGGAAGGATGTTCTGGCCTTGGAAAGGGTCCAGAGGAGGTTCACAAGGATGATCCTGGAGTGAAGAGCTTGCATTATGAGGGTCTGTACTCATTGAAGTTTAGAAGGATGAGGGAGAAATCTTATTGAAATTTACAGGATACTGCGAGGCCTGGATACAGTGGACGCAGAGGATGTTTCCACTGGTAGGAAAAACCCAAGGGCACAGCCTCAGACTGAAGAGACAATCCATTAAAACTGAGATGAGGAAGAATTTCTTCAGCCAGAAGGTAGTGAATCTGTGGAACATTTTGCCACAGAAGGCTGTGGATGCTAAGTCATTGAGTGTCTTTAAGACAGAGATAGATAGGTTCTTGATTATTAAGGGGATCGGGTGTTACGGAGGTAGGCAGGAGAATGGGGATGGGAAACATATCAGCCATGATTGAATGGCGGTACAGACTCGATGGGCCAAATGGCCTAATTCTGCTCCTATGTCTCATGGTCTTAACATTAAAAGTCAATTTTTTAAATTGGGAGAGCCAGTGTAGGACAGTAATGATGGAATAATGGGACTTGGAATCAGTTAGAATATTGGCAGCAGAGTTTTGGATGGGCTTAAGTTTATGCAGGATGCAAGATGTGCGGTGGGGCAGAAGAGAATAGGAATAGCTGAAACTGTTCTCAGGGAAAGAAAATGCATCCAAGAGTTTCAAGCATCTGAAGCAGAGGTAGAGACAGGGGACTGGGAACAGTGATGTTTTAGGACAGGAAAAACGGTGGAACAGCTGCATCGATTCAGCAACTCTAAATGGGCTAGCAACATCGCCATCTGGAACACAAACAGTTTGATTGGAAATGGCACCGGATTCGCCGGGTCCCTGGTTGGTGCACATGAGGCTTACAGGCCGCAGCCGCACTCAAACGATCCATCCCCCCCCCACCCCCCACACACACCATCCCAGTCAATTAGATGGCTGGAACGAGAGCAGCTCCACGGTTCAGAGACACTGAGCTGGACACCCTCCTGGATGCCAAGAAGGAGAGAAGGATGATCCTGTACCCCAGCCCGGGAGGAAGGCCGCCAGGCGCCACCGTTTGCCATACCTGGCCGCAGGTGCCAGATGCGGTCAGCACCGTGGGCAACGTCGCCCGGATTGGCATACAGTGCCGGGAGAAACTGCACAACCTTCTCAGGGCAGCCAGGGTGAGTAGGCGGCTTTGTGCCCCTGGCAATAACTCAGCTTCCCCACATCCGTAACCCGACCCCCCCCCGGGGGACCAACGAAGCCCCACCCTGCCCCACATGCCAGCTTCCATGTCAGCCGTTGGGCACATTAGTGATGAGGCTCCTGTGACACTATCTGGTGCGCACCACACATCGCATCCGGTACAGCAGGTGGGAGGTAGGAGCGGTCAAGGGGCCGGACTGTTGGAGGGCAGTACAGCCCCAGGAACCAGCTGCCGTCCAGATGGGTCCCGGGCTCCTGGAACATCCAGTCCCAGCCACACTGCAGGTGCACTCAGAGACCAGGGACTACAGGAGGTGATGACGGTGCAGGTGGAGGAGTCCATCTACGTGCAGGAGCAGGGAGTGGTACCGGTCCTGCGTGCCACCCAGGCCGACACTGCACAGGTGGCGTCTGCAGTGGAGACAATGGGGTCGATGGTGTTGGATATGGGTCAGATTGTGCAAGGCCTGGGGCATTCTGTGCAGGCGGGGGCCGAGGCCCTGGGCAGATCTGCCCCCTCACAGGCACCTGGAGATTGCAGCGGCGCTCCTCAGCGTGGCCCAGTCACAGCAGGCGATGGCTGAAAACGTTGGTGGCATTGCCCAGGCTCTGGCCCACGTGGCGCACACACTGGGCAGGGTGGCCCAGTCCCAGAGCGATGTGGCACAGTCACTGGCCGAGGTACCTCAGGGTGGTGGCACAGTCGCAGACGGAGATGTTACACTCCCTGTGCTCCATGGCCACGAACGTGCAGACCCTGGTCGAGATCAGAGCGGGCCTCCAGGACTGGCAGCGCCAGGTGGCGGGGGGCCTCGGGGCATGGCTCTGCTCACACCCCCCATCCCATGGAGTAGCCCGGGGGCCATCGGGCACCCCGAGGGAGGAGGAGGTGCTGGGGCCCATGCCGGTGACCCCCGCAGCGGAGGTGCCAGAACAGCACAGCACTTCAGACTCCCACCCCCCTCCTTTTCCTGGTGCAGCTGGTGGGCAGCGGGCAGAACAGGGCGGTACCACACCACCCGGGACGCTGAAGCAAGCGGCCAGGCCCATCCAGGCCGGGTCGCCCCAGGAGACGTGCGCCAGCGGGTACCCTTGTCGCAGGGTAGGTGTCAGAGCAGTCCGCCTCCACTCCTGCTGTACCATCTGGGGAACACCTAGGCATAGTGTTGGGGCCCGTACAGCCAGAAAGTTAGACACCAGGTAAAGTTGGAGGGGCTGCCCCTCAAACATGTCGGGCTCACCGAGTGTGCCAATATGAATGAGTCGTGCATGCTGCCTAGGTACCGGGTGCAGCTGTGCATGATGCGCATCTGTTGATCGCAGACCAGTTGAACGTTCATGCAGTGGAACCCCTTTCTGTTAGTGTATAAGCGGCCTGTTACCCGCAGCTGCCCATAGGGCGACATGCATCCCATCGATCACCCCCTGGACCCGGGGCGTCCGGTGACGGCAGCGAACCTCGCTGCCTGGGCATCCTGATGGGTGCTGTTCACATGGAACAAGATGTACTGCTCCGCGTGTGCATGTAGGCCGTCCGTGATACCATGGATGCACCTGTGCGCCGGGGCCTGTGAGATCCTGGACAGATCCCCACTCGGCAATTGGAATGACCCCGTTGCATAAAAGTTCAGGGTGACCGTCAGCTTTACGGGGAGCTGGGGTCCTCCCTCATACACCTGCGGTGCCAGGTGTGTCATCATCTGGCCGATGTGTCTCAGAGACCCTCTTCTCATCCGCAGTCTTCGTCTGCATTCCCGGTCCGTCAGGTCCTCGAATGACATGCGGTTGCGGTACACACGGGGCCTCATGCGGTGCCTCCTTGGCACCTCCTCCTCCTCAGCCTGTTGGGCGGCCAGCCCTCCAGCCTGGGTGACCGCCACCTCCACCTCTGCAGCCTGCTCCTCTGCAGCAGTTTCCCCCTACTCTCTGAGCTGACCGCGCTCATGCGGCCGCAGGGTATCTTGCAGGGCTGTGTCCATCTCCACAGCAGCCAACATCGCGGGTTGGTGTCCGAATGCCATTCTCTGCAGGGGGTGAAAGGCCAACATGTTAGCAGGGCACACACTTCTGTGCCCATCCAGGTTCCATGGGCTACATGGTGGCCAAGGTTGGCACTGTGGGCCCCGCCCACGCATGTCTCCCCTACCCCCCTCCCACACCCACACCCCTGCCCCAGCGGAATCTGGCCCCGTCAGTGCCCCTGGTCCCTGGAGTTGCTCGGCCCACCCTCCCCCTCCCTCACAGTTCTGACAATACACAGAGTTTGCACATCCCTTGGTACAGACAACAACATCCAGTTTAGACAGTCCCTACAGTTCACACAGAACTAATATTCACAACTGTTCACAGATCAATGAATATGAACAGATATTTTGCATCAGTCTTCACTTCAGAGTATACAAAAAACATCCCGGAAATAATTGTGAACCAGGAGGTGAAGGGAGAGAGGAATTTAAAACAATTACAATTACCAGGGAATGGTTACTCAGAATATTATTAGACTAAAAAGCTGATAAGGTCCCAGGTCGTGATGGACCTCATCATAGAGTTTAAAATAAGCGGCTGTTGAAATAGTAGAAGTAGGTTGTAATTTTTCAAAGGACCCTAGATTCTGGAAAGGTCTCATCAGACTGGAAAATGAAGAACATGACGGATCCTGGAGAACCCAACTATTTTCAATTTATAAAATTGTGAGGAAATGTTACTGCACCACAGGAGTGAGAACACTAACTAATAGGTATCTTTTAAGTTCAAACAAACCTTAATGTAACACTATTAATCACAGCAGCAACAAAGTAATAGCTTTACTGTTTTTTGTCTATAAATTCAGAGTACCCTATTATTTTTTCCAGTTAAGGGGCAATTTAGCGTGGCCAATCCACCTACCCTGCACATCTTTTTGGGTTGTGGGGGTGAAACCTACGTAGACACGGGGAGAATGTGCAAACGCCACATGGACAGTGACTGGGATCAAATCCGCGTCCTCAGTGCTGTAGCAAACAGTGCTAACCACTGTGCCACCATGCTGCCCTAGTAGCTATACAGTTAACAGTTACAACAGTTAGTAAAAAGAAAGCCTTAACTTACTTCCTAAACCTGCCACCATATTCCAATTAAGCAAACCAACATATTTCAAATACCACTCATGAATAAAGTTAACTCCACCTCCACATGCGCAATGCTAAGCCTAATGCAGCTGAAAGTGATACACTGAGCGCACTTAACTAGAACTCGAATGAGCAGGTTCGTCCGGAGGTGGAGGACAAATGGAAACGGTGCCAAGGAGGCCCGGGCAACCATGCCCACATGTTCTGATCTTTCCCCAGACTTGTTGGGTTTTGGACAGCCTTCTTTGAGGCAATATCCAAGGTGGTGGGGATGAGGGTGGAACCTTGCCCAAAAGTGGCATCTTCAGGGTATCAGAACAGCCAGATCTCTTCATGGGAGCAGGGCTGACAGCCTAGCCTCCCTAATTGCCCTTTAGAGAATCCTGCTTGGATGGTGATCAGCAGCACCACCCAGAGCTGCAGTTTGGCTATCCGACCTATCAACATTTCTCCAGATGGAGAAAATTAAATTCACCATCTGGGGGTCGGAAGAGGGCTTCCACAGAACATGGGAGGCATTCACCCAGTTGTTCCAAGACCTGTTTGTAGCCAATAAGCCAAAGGAAAGGAGAGGGGTAGCCACAGTATAACAATGAGACGGGGAGAGGGGGGAGCAGAATAAAGAGGCATGGAACCCAACTATGCCCAGCAAATAACAAAATACACGGTATCGCGCCAACCCAACTGGAACTGGACCTAAGAGCTGACAAGGGAAGAAGGCACGCCAGACAGCCAGAGGGGGAGGGGTCAGGAAGAAAAGGAGGAGAGGGGAGCAGAGGTCCAACTAGAACCAAATTCCTCCTGGAAAACGAAAAACAAGGCACTGTAATCATTATAAATAATGAAAGATAACCGATGAAAAAACAGAAGACGACCGATGTATGTATATTTCTCTTTATTTTTCTTTTGTTTGTATGCCCACGCTTACCTTTGTTCTGTATATTACAAAAACTGTCTAATATTTCCAATCAAAGACTAGCGGGTACAAATTGCAAGCTGCAATTATGGCTGACGATTACGAGCTAATCCATTAATTTAAATCTTTGTTCCATCACCTCCATAATTTTGAAAAGGAAAAGAAGTGAGAGAGTGAGAGGACGGCAGGAAGCAAAGGTAAAGAATTGATAGCTGGAAGGGCTCCGAGATCTCTGCCTCAGATCAAAGGGTACTGGGGGTGGAAGTGAGACTTGGAAACCTAGCTGCTACCACTGTAATAAGGTGTGACACGTTCGTTCAGCCTGTTGGAAGTTGCAGGGAAAGCCCATGGTTCTTGCGGGGGTTCGGAAGGAGGATTCTGAGAAAAGATCAAAAGGGGTGTGGCAAACCACTGTTACACCTGTATTAGGTGATGTAAGGTAGGACCTGTATTACAGGTTCGCCAGTAGCCCCTGCATTGCTGGCTCCGCCCAGGAAGAGGAGTATAAATATGCTTGTCCTCTATTCAACTGCCATTTCGCCAGCTGCTATAGGAGGCCACACATCTTACTGCGATAAAGCCACAGTTGTACCCAATCTGAGGCTTTGTACAATTTATCGTGCATCAATTTATTGCAGTAAGATTTTCTACAAGATGGACCTCCGAATCAAAGCAGATTGCCTGCAGCTGGATCCGCAATCGGCCGACGCCAGAAAAGACTTTAATCACTGGCTAGCTTGCTTTGAGGCTTACATAAACTCAGCAACCAATACATCGACAGAGGCTCAGAAGATACAAATCCAAGATTGAGCTCCAGTGTGTTTCCGCTGATCCAGGACGCCCCGACTTACGCAGACGCCATGGCGTTCCTCAAAGAGAACTATGTGCAGAAAGCGAACGCACTCTTCACCAGGCACGTACTCGCCACTCGCTCTCAACTCCCTGGTGAGTCCATTGAAGACTTCTGGCAGGCCCTAATCCCACTCGTCTGGGACTGTGACTGTCAGGCCATCACGGCCACCGAACATTCTAACCTCCTCATGCGTGATGCTTTTGTAACGGGGACTGGGTCGGACCTCATCGCCAAAGTCTGCTCGAAGTGGCCACGCTCGACCATGCGGAGACTAAAAAGCTAGCGCTCTCCATGACGGTCGCCTCACGGAACGCTCAGGCCTATCCCTCCGGCCGCACGGCCCACCCCTCCTATCCCTCGTGGACCCCGCAAACGGCCGCCCCAGCCGTGGCCTAACCCAGCCAATACGCCTGCGCCACCTGCCAATCCGCGCACCCCGGGTCCCCGATGTTACTTCTACGGCCAGCAGAAGCACCCTCGCCAATGCTGCCCGACTCGCACCGCCATTTGCAAGGCTTGCAGCAAAAAGGGCCACTTCGCCGCAGTGTGCCAGCCCCGCGCAGTCGCCGCGATCTCCCCCTCACCCCTGACACATGCACAATGGGCGCCGCCATCTTCGTCCGGGACCACGCGCAGCCAGTGGCCACCGCCATCTTCACCACCCCGGACCACGCGAAGCCAATGGGCGCCGCCATCTTCACCCCCGAGGCCACGCGCGGCCAGTGGGTGCTGCCATCTTCACCCTCCGGGGCCGCGGACGGCCAGTGGGCGCCGCCATCATCACCCCCCCAGGGCCATGCGCGGCCAGTGGGTGCCGCCATCTTCCCCCCCTCAGTCCACGTGAGGCCCATGGGTGCCGCCATCTTGTTCAGCTCCAGCAACGTGCGACCCATGGGCGCCGCCATATTGTACCCCGCAGGATCTTCAGTTGCCGCTAACTTGTCTTCCCCACAGGGCATGGACTCCGACGACATTCCACGACCGGGGCCACCCACGCTCTCTGTCTTCTGACACCAGTGATGATCAACCGCAGCTCGCCTTGATGACGCTCGACCAGTCCCGGCCTCACAACCTGGCCACCGCTTCGACGACAGTGAAAATCAACGGCCACGTGACCTCTTGCCTGCTGGACTCCGGGAGCACCAAAAGCTTCATACCCGGATACGGTAAGGCGCTGCTCCCTCGCGGTCCACCCCGCCAACCAAAGAATCTCCCTGGCCTCCGGATCCCATTCCGTCCCGATCCGGTGGCTCTGCACGGTCACTCTCATGGTCCAGGGCGTAGAATTCAGCGGCATCCACCTCTACGTCCTTCCTAATCTCTGCGCTGCACTATTACTAGGCCTGAATTTCCAGTGCAACCTCCAGAGCCTCAGCCCCAAATTCAGCGGGCCCCTACCACCCCTCACTGTGTGCAGCCTTGCGACCCTAAAGATCGACCGCCCCCTCCCTCTTTGCTAATCTAACTTCGGATTGCAAACCCGTTGCCACCAGGAGCAGACTGTACAGCACCCAGGACAAGACCATCATCAGGTCCGAGGTCCAGCGGCTGCTTCGGAAGGGTATCATCGAGGCCAGCAACAGTCCCTGGAGAGCTCAAGTGGTAGTCGTTAAAAATGGGGAGAAGTATAGAATGGTCGTGGACTACAGCCAGACCATCAATCGGTATATGCACCTCGACGCATACCCCCTCCCACGCATATCTGATATGGTCAATCAGATTGCGCAGTACCGGGTCTTCTCGACGATTGACCTAAAATCCGTCTATCACCAGCTCCCCATTCGTAAATCGGACCGTCCATACACTGCCTTCGAGGCAGACGGTCGTCTCTATCACTTCCTCAGGGCTCCCTTCGGCGTCACTAACGGGGTTTCGGTCTTCCAAAGGGAGATGGACCGAATGGTTGACTGGTGCGGTTTGCGAGCCACTTTTCCATACCTAGACAACGTCACCATCTGCAGCCATGATCAGCAGGACCACGATGCCAACCGTGCTAAATTCCTCCGCACCGCCACTCTCCTCAATCTCACCTACAACAAGAAGTGTGTGTTGAGCACAACCCCTTAGCTATCCTTGGCTATGTGGTTCTGGGGCCCGATCCCGACCGCATGCGCCCCTCATAGAGCTCCCCCTTCACCACTGCCCCAAGGCCCTCAAACGCTGCCTGGGGTTAGATAGATAGATAGAGAAATACAGCACAGAACAGGCCCTTCGGCTCATGATGTTGCGCCAAACTTTTGTCCTAGGTTAATCATAGAATTTTGGACAATTTTTCATGGCCAATCCACCCAACCTGCACATCTTTGGACTGTGGGAGGAAACCGGAATACCCGGAGGAAACCCACGCAGTCACGGGGAGGATGTGAAGACTCCACACAGACAGTGACCCAAGTCGAAATCGAACTTGGGACCCTGGAGCTGTGAAGCAATTGTGCTATCCACAATGCTACCGTGCTGCCCTTAAGAACAAATTAATCTACACTCCATTATTCGACCCTAATCCATGTACCTATTCAATAGCCGCTTGAAGGTCCCTAACGTTTCCGACTCAACTACTTCCACAGGCAGTGCATTCCATGCCCCCACTACTCTCTGGGTAAAGAAACTACCTCTGACATCCCCCCTATATCTTCCACCATTTACCTTAAATTTATGTCCCCTTGTAATGGTGTGTTCCACCCGGGGAAAAAGTCTCTGACTGTCTACTCTATCTGTTCCCCTAATCATCTTATAAACCTCTATCAAGTCGCCCCTCATCCTTCTCCGTTCTAATGAGAAAAGGTCTAGAACCCTCAACCTTTCCTCGTATGACCTACTCTCCATTCCAGGCAACATCCTGGTAAATCTCCTTTGCACCTTTTCCAAAGCTTCCACATCCTTCCTAAAATGAGGCGACCAGAACTGCACACAGTACTCCAAATGTGGCCTAACCAAGGTTTTGTACAGCTGCATCATCACCTCACGGCTCTTAAATTCAATCCCTCTGCTAATGAACGCTAGCACACCATAGGCCAGGGGTGGGCAAACTTTTCCGTGCAAGGGCCACATTCAGAAATTCACAATTTTAAAGGGCCGCATAGTATATTAAGTAAAATAATTACATCACCCGGTTATGATTCTGGGCGCCTCATATAGAACATAGAACAGTACAGCACAGAACAGGCCCTTCGGCCCTCGGCGTTGTGCCGAGCAATGATCACCCTACTCAAGTCAACGTATCCACCCTATACCAGTAAGTAACCCAACAGCCCCCCCCCCCCCCATTAACCTTAAAAAAAAATTAAAAATTAAAAAATTTTTTTTTTAAAAAAATGACTTGGTGGGCCGCATAAAGACCTTTGGAGGGCCGTAGTTTGCCCACCCTGCCATAGGCCTTCTTCACAGCTCTATCCACTTGAGTGGCAACTTTCAAAGATCTATGAACATAGACCCCAAGCTCTCTCTGCTCCTCCACATTGCCAAGAACCCTACCGTTAACCCTGTATTCCGCATTCCTATTTGTCCTTCCAAAATGGACAACCTCACACTTGTCAGGGTTAAACTCCATCTGCCACTTCTCAGCCCAGCTCTGCATTCTATCTATGTCTCTTTGAAGCCGACAACAGCCCTCCTAACTATCCACTACTCCACCAATCTTCGTATCATCTGCAAATTTACTGACCCACCCTTCAACTCCCTCATCCAAGTCGTTAATGAAAATCACAAACAGCAGAGGACCCAGAACTGATCCCTGCGGTATGCCACTGATAACTGGGCTCCAGGCTGAATATTTGCCATCCACCACCACTCTCTGTCTTCTATCGGTTAGCCAGTTTGTTATCCAACTGGCCAAATTTCCCACTATCCCATGCCTCCTTACTTTCTGCACAAGCCTACAATGGGGAACCTTATCAAATGCCTTACTAAAATCCATGTACACTACATCCACTGCTTTACCTTCATCCACATGCTTGGTCACCTCCTCAAAGAAGTCAATAAGACTTGTAAGGCAAGACCTACCCCTCACAAATCCGTGCTGACTATCCCTAATCAAGCAGTGCCTTTCCAGATGCTCAGAAATCCTATCCCTCAGTACCCTTTCCATTACTTTGCCTACCACCGAAGTAAGACTAACTGGCCTGTAATTCCCAGGGCTATCCCTAGTCCCTTTTTTGAACAGGGGCACGACATTCGCCACTCTCCAATCCTCTGGTACCACCCCTGTTGACAGCGAGGACGAAAAGATCATTGCCAACGGCTCTGCAATTTCATTTCTTACTTCCCATAGAATCCTTAGATATATCCCGTCAGGCGCGGGGGACTTGTCTATCCTCAAGTTTTTCAAAACGCGCAACACATCTTCCTTCCTGACAAGTATCTCCTCGAGCTTATCAGTCTGTTTCATACTGTCCTCTCCATCAATATGGCCCCTCTCGCTTGTAAACACTGAAGAAAAATACTTGTTCAAGACCTCTCCTATCTCTTCAGACTCAATACACAATCTCCCGCTACTGTCCTTGATCGGACCTACCCTCGCTCTAGTCATTCTCATATTTCTCACATATGTGTAATAGGCCTTGGGGTTTTCCTTGATCCTACCTGCCAAAGATTTTTCATGCCCTCTCTTAGCTCTCCTAATCCCTTTCTTCAGTTCCCTCCTGGCTATCTTGTATCCCTCCAGCGCCCTGTCTGAACCTTGTTTCTTCAGCCTTATATAAGTCTCCTTCTTCCTCTTAACAAGACATTCAACCTCTCTTGTCAACCATGGTTCCCTCACTCGACCATCTCTTCCCTGCCTGACAGGGACATACATATCAAAGACACGCAGTACCTGTTCCTTGAACAAGTTCCACATTTCACTTGTGTCCTTCCCTGACAGCCTATGTTCCCAACTTCTGCGCTTCAATTCTTGTCTGACAGCATTGTATTTACCCTTCCCCCAATTATAAACCTTGCCCTGTTGCACGCACCTATCCCTTTCCATAACTAAAGTGAAAGTCACAGAATTGTGGTCACTACCTCCAAAATGCTCCCCCACTAACAAATCTATCACCTGCCCTGGTTCATTACCAAGTACTAAATCCAATATGGCCTCCCCTCTGGTCGGACAATCTACATACTGTGTTAGAAAAGCTTCCTGGACACACTGCACAAACACTACCCCATCCAAACTATTTGATCTAAAGAGTTTCCACTCAATGTTTGGGAAGTTGAAGTCACCCATGACTACTTGTGACTTCTGCACCTTTCCAAAATCTGTTTCCCAATCTGTTCCTCCGCATCTCTGCTGCTATTGGGGGGCCTATAGAAAACTCCCAACAAGGTGACTGCTCCTTTCCTATTTCTGACTTCAACCCATATTACCTCAGTAGGCAGATCTCCCTCGAACTGCCTTTCTGCAGCTGTTATACTATCTCTAATTAACAATGCCACCCTCCCACCTCTTTTACCATCCTCCCTAATCATGTTGAAACATCTATAACCAGGGACCTCCAACAAACATTTCTGCCCCTCTTCTATCCAAGTTTCCGTGATGGCCACCACATCGTAGTCCCAAGTACCGATCCATGCCTTAAGTTCACCCACTTTATTCCTGATGCTTCTTGCATTAAAGTATACACACTTCAACCCATCTCCTTGCCTGCAAGTACTCTCCTTTGTCAGTGTTACCTTCCCCACTGCATTATTACGTGCTTTGGGGTCCTGAATATCGGCTTCCTTAGTTGCTGGACTACAGATCTGGTTCCCATTCCCCTGCCAAATTAGTTTAAACCCTCCCGAAGAGTACTAGAAAACCTCCCCCCCAGGATATTGGTGCCCCTCTGGTTCAGATGCAACCCGTCCTGTTTGTACAGGTCCCACCTTCCCCAGAATGCACTCCAATTATCCAAATACCTGAAGCCCTCCCTCCTACACCATTCCTGCAGCCACGTGTTCAACTGCACTCTCTCCCTATTCCTAGCCTCGCTATCATGTGGCACCGGCAACAAACCAGAGATGACAACTCTGTCTGTCCTGGCCTTTAACTTCCAGCCTAACTCCCTAAACTTGTTTATTACCTCCACACCCTATTTCCTACCTACGTCGTTGGTACCAATGTGCACCACGACTTCCGGCCGCTCACCCTCCCCCTTCAGGATCCTGAAGACACGATCCGAGACATCCCTGGCCCTGGCACCCGGGAGGCAACATACCTTTCGGGAGTCTCGCTCGAGACCACAGCATCTCCTATCTATTCCCCTAACCATTGAATCTCCTATTACTATTGCTTTTCTATGCTCCCTCTTCCCTTCTGAGCCCCAGAGCCAGACTCAGTGCCAGAGACCTGGCCGCTGGGGCCTTCCCCCGGTAGGGCATCCCCCCAACAGCATCCAAAACGGTATACTTGTTTTGAAGGGGAACGGCCACGAGGGATCCCTGCACTGTCTGCCTGTTAGTTTTCTTTCCCCTGACTGTAACCCAGCTACTCTTGTCCAGTACCTTTGGTGTGGCTACCTCCCTGTAACTCCTCTCGATAACCCCCTCTGCCTCCCGGATGATCCGAAGTTCATCCAGCTCCAGCTCCAGTTCCTTAACACGGTCTCTGAGGAGCTGGAGTTGGGTGCACTTCCCACAGGTATAGTCAGCGGGGACACCAGTGGTATCCCCTCACCACCCACATCCTACAAGAGGAGCATGCAACTGCCCTAGCCTCCATCACATCTTTACAGAATTAGCTGCCCCGTTCTTTTCATACTACGCTCAGTGGGTCCTAAACTACGCGGACAAGGCCCGCCCACTCATTCAATCCACCCATTTTCCCCTTACGGCCGAGACGCAACTGGCCTTCGCCCGTATCAGAGCAGACATAGCCAAGGCTGGGATGCACGCAGTAGACGAGAACTGCCCTTCCAAGTAGAAAGCGACGCACCAAACGTCGCACTTGCCGCCACCCTCAATCAGGCAGGCAGACCCGTGGCATTCTTTTCCCGCACCCTTCATGCCTCAGAAATTCGGCACTCATCCATCGAAAAGGAGGCCCAAGCTATCATTGAAGCTGTGCGGCATTGGAGGCATTACCCGGCCAGCAGGAGATTCACGCTCCTCACTGACCAACGGTCGGTAGCCTTCATGTTCAACAACACGCTGCAGGGGCAAGATCAAGAATGATAAAATCTTGCGGTGGAGAATTGTACTCTCCACCAATAATTACGAGATTCTGTATCGCCCCGACAAACTCAATGAGCCCCCGACGGCCGCCAAGATACTGTCTCCCTCAGGGACCTGAACCAGCAGGTTCCGCCCATAAACACTTCCCCGACCTGGCGCCATCCTCCCCTCCCTCGGCGCTTCCAACATTAACCCCACCAGGACCATCCCTCCTTCCTCTACCCACGCAAGATTTCGGCTGGATTTCGGCACGCTCCCGGAGTCACCCGACATCAGGCCTGCACCGACGTCGACAGCATCGACATCGCCGCCACCGTTGCGTCGCTCCCAGCGGAACGTCAAGGCACCAGACCAGTTGAACCTCTAACTGGCACCGGACTTTCAAAAGACATCATCCCAGTACCCTCCCATCAATCACCCCCAGTACGCTCTCAACAATCACCTCCCTGTAGCACCCCCCATCATTCACCCAGTGTATCTTTCCATCACCACCAATCACCACATATCCTCCCACAATCACCACTTGTACCCTCACAGACCCCCCCACCCGTACCCCCATCATTTACCCCATGTTCCCTTCCAATCAGCCTGTCCTTATCATCAATCACTCTGTTCTTGCTCATAAATCAGTCTCTTGAAATCTGTTATCATTCACCCTGGAATCCTCCCATTAATTACCCCATTGTACCCACCCATCAATCACGCGCCCCCAACCTATCATCCATCACTCCCTTACCATTCTAACGAAGCAACCACTGTACCCTCCCATCAGTCACTCCCTATACCCACCCATCAATCATGCCCTGTACCCTCCCATCACTAATTACCCCCTACATCCTCCCATCATCATCAATCACCACCTGTACCTTCCATTCAATCACCCCCGAACACATCCCTCAATCACCCCCAGTACGCTCCAATCAATCACCTCATGTACAGTCCCTTCAATCACCCCCACAGGCTCCCTTCAATCACCCCCGCATGCTCCCTTCTTTTTTTTAAAGTTTAGAGTACCCAATTTTTTTTCCAATTAAGGGGCACTTTAGTGTAATTAATCCACCTACATCTTTAGGTTGTGGGGGTGAAACTCACACAGACATAGGGAGAATGTGCAAACTCCACATGGACAGTGACCCAGGGCTGGGATCGAACCTGGGTCTTCCGCGCCGTAGGCAGCAGTGCTAACCACTGCACCACTGTGCAGCCCTTGTACCCTCACTTCTATCAACTTGTACCCTCACTTCAATCACCGCCTGTCCGCTCCGTTCAATCAGCCCGTGTATCGTCCCTTCAATCACCCCGTGTACCGTCCCTTCAATCACCACCCGTATGCTCCAATCACCAAAAATCACCCTCTGCACCCTCCCATTAATCAGCCCCTGTACCCTCCCGTCAATCATACCCCCCGTACCCTCACATCAATTACCCCCATCAGTTATTCCCTATACCCTCCCATAAATCACCGCCTGTACACCCCCTTCAATCACTCCACTGTACACTCCCTTCAATCACCCCCCCTGTACACTCCCTTCAATCACTCCACTATACACTCCCTTCAATCACCCCCCTGTGCACTCCCTTCAATCTCCCCTGTACACTCCTTTCAATCACCCCCCTGTACATTCTCTTCAATCACTCCACTGTATACTCCCTTCAATCACTCCACTGTATACTCCCTTCAATCACTCCACTGTATACTCCCTTCAATCACTCCACTGTAAACTCCCTTCAATCACTCCACTGTACACCCCATCACCCTCCTGTACTCTCCCTTCAATCACTCCACTGTACACTCTTCAATCACCCCCTGCATCCTCCAATCAATCACCTCCTGTACTCTCCCATCAATCACCTCCTGTACTCTCCCATCAATCACCGCCTGTACCCTCCTACCAATCACACCCTGTACCCTCCATTAATCACAACCTGTACCCTCCAATTAATCACAACCTGTACCCTCCCATCACCATCAATCACCCCGTACCCTCCCATAAATCACCCCTTTACCCTCCCAACACCATCAATCTCACCCACTGAACTCTCCAATAAATCACCATTTTGTACTCTCCTTACAATCACCTCCATATCCTCCTTATCAATCACCCCCCCCCCCCCCATATCCTCCTATCAGTAACCCCCGATCCCTCCAATCAATCACCCGTGTACCCGCCTATCAATCACCATCTGTATCTGGGGAGGTGGTGGTGTAGTGGTATTGTCACTGGACTAGTAATCCAGAGACCCAAGGTAATGATTTGTGGTGCTGAAATTGAATCCCACCATGGCAGATGGTGAAATATGAATTCAATAAAAATCTGGAATTAAAAGAGGAATGAAATCATTGCCGATTTTCATATTAAACCCATCTGATTCATCCTTACCTGGTCTGGCCTACTTGTGACTCCAGACCCACACAACTCTTTACTGTTTCCCTCCCTCCCACCAAATGGCCTGGCAAGCCATTCAATGCTGGCTTAGCGAGCCCACGTCCCAAGAAGGAATTAAAGAAACTTATCAATCACTCCCTGTGCCCATCAATCAACCCCTGTACCCTCCCATCACCATCAATCAACCCCTGTACCCTTCCATTATCATCTCTTGTACTCTCCTCCGTATCTTCCCGATTTTCCACCCAAACTGTTTGGTTTCAAACTCCCTTCATTTGATCAGGTAATCGGTGATCTGCAGGACGCAACAGTTAATCAAGGCAGCGAAACGCTGGCCCATTGACGAATCATTTGACTATTCGCGAGCCGCTCGTCGCGCAGGCAGGGCCCGCGCTCAACCGCCCACATTCAAATCTCAGCACGAGGCTTGCGATCGCCTTGGCGATGGGCTGAGGATCACGTGAACCAACGGCCATCCGCGTTGGATTAGTTGGCATGAGGGACGGAGGAACGGAATCCAGGGAAAGGCGCCTCAGGGTAGGAGAAACCTGATCCGAGGTTGTTTTGGTAATCTTACTGTGCGGAAATTGCCTGCTAGACTCCAGAGTCTTCCTCACATCGTATTCTCAGTTGTAGATGTGGACTCTGGCCCTCTGCAATGGATTTATCGTCAGCACCGTATGAGAACAGACTACCTCCAATGTCTGCCCTTGAGACCAATGCTTCATGATTATTGATCCTGGGCCATGGAGATATTGGAAACCTCAGCTGAGGAGTTTTTCTTGTTTCACCTCTGGGAAGAGTATTCTTAGATCCTTCCTATTTACTGCTGCTCTGTGACCTACCCAGTAACATCTCTGGACTGTTGAACGTTTTGGGGTAATTCGTTTATTATTTTATTTAATTTCTTCAATCATTAATGTTCTTGAACACTGATGTTAATGTCATTGGTTTATTAAGCATATAATGCATAGAATAATTCAACATTCTCTGAAAAGGCAGTATTTACAATCCAGCTTGATCATGTTTGTTTGGAGATGGAAATACTTTAAAGGTATTGAGCCCAGTATATTAGGCCCTCGCAATTTCAAGTAGTCATTGCAAATGACCAGTTTTATACGTTCCTCCCCCAACAAGCCACATGGTTCATCCAAAGTTTGGGTCAAAGAGGGGAACTGTGAAGTAAATACAGTAAGAGGTCTTACAACACCAGGTGATTACCACACCGTGTCAAAAAGTGTCTTCATCTGCCACGTGGAAGCGCAAGTGCAATTGTGTGCCACCAGCCTTCCGGCCTCTGACGAATGGGTGATCCAAATTCGTGAGGAGACAGCCAAGGATCCTCTGCTGCAGCATGTGATGCAGCACCTTACCAATGGCTGGCGGAAGGGACTTTGTCCCCAGTTCTATAACGTAAAAGACAGCCTGACGGTGGTGTAGGGAATCCTTCTGAAACGCGACAGGATCGTAATTCCTCAGAGCATGCGGGCTATGGTGCTGGGCCAACTCCATGAGCGTCACCTTGGGGTTGAGAAATGCCGACGTAGAGCTCGGGAGGCGGTCTATTGGCCGGGCATCAGCCAGGACGTTGCCGACACAGTCCTCCACTACCCCACTCTGGTACCATGATGTGTTAGGCAGGTTGGATTTGTTTATTGTCACGTGTACCGAGGTACAGTGAAAAGTATTTTTCTGCAAGCAGCTCAACAGATCATTCAGTACATGGAAAAAAGGGAATTAAACAAAATTCAAGAAAATACATGAGAATGCATAATAGGGCAACACAAGATATACAATGTAACTACATAAGCATTGGCATCGGTTGAAGCATACAGGGTGTAGTGTTAATGAGGTCAGTCAATAAGAGGGTCATTTAGGAGTCTGGTGACAGTGGGGAAGAAGCTGTTTTTGAGTCTGTTTGTGAGTGTTCTCAGACTTCTGTATCTCCTGCCCGATGGAAGAAGTTGGAAAAGTGAGTAAGCCGGGTGGGAGGGATCCTTGATTATGCTGCCTGCTTTCCCCCTGCAGCGTGAGGTGTAGATAGAGTCAATGGATGGGAGGCAGGTTCGTGTGATGGACTGGGCGGTATTCACGACTCTCTGAAGTTCCTTGCGGTCCTGGGCCGAGCAGTTGCCATACCAAGCTGTGATGCAGCCCGTTGGGATGCTTTCTATAGTGCATCTGTAAAAGTTGGTAAGGGTTAATGTGGACATGCCAAATTTCCTTAGTTTCCTGAGGAAGAATAGATGCTGTTGTGCTTTCTTGGTGATAGCGTCGACGTGAGTGGACCAGGACAGATTTTTGGTGATGTCCACCCCTAGGAATTTGAAACTGCTAACCATCTCCACCTCGGCCCCGTTGATGCTGACAGGGGTGTGTACAGTACTTTGCTTCCTGCAGGGAAGCTAGAAACAGACATCTAACACTGGAGAAGATCCAAAACTGTTTTATTCAACAAAATGAAAAATGAACTGATAAACATATTCAGCTGTGGGTTGACACTATACTGAACTGACTGGAGACCTAGTAGTAGCCTGACCAGACTTACTAGCTACTGCATGGTGTTTGCACTTGCTAGTTCGTGGACTCTGTCTCAGTGGCTGGGTCCAGAGGGAGCGGGAAACCTAGTCCCCTCTGGCTTTATAGTGGTAGTCTCCTGTCTAGTGATTGGCTGCACTGTGTTGTGTGCTTACTGGTTATCCTTTGTGTCAATTACTGCCTGTCTGCGCCTCATTATATACATGAGTGGATATTATGACACCAGGCTAAAGTCCAACAGGTTTGTTTCAAACACTAGCTTTCTGAGCACTGCTCCTTCCTCAGGCATACCTCTTCATTCACCTGAGGAAGGAGCAGTGCTCCGAAAGCTAGTGTTTGAAACAAATCTGTTGGACTTTAACCTGGTGTTGTAAGACTTCTTACTGTGCTCACCCTAGTCCAACGCTGGCATCTCCACATCGTGAAGTAAATAGGTGGAGCGGTTTAGGGAGGGTAGTCCAGAGTTTAGGGCCCCTGTAGCTGAAGGTATGCCTGCAAATGGTGAGGTGATTAAACTGGATACATAATTGCCCAGAGATATTGGGCTGGTGGAGGTTACCGAATTTGGGAAATGCAATGGAGAGATTTTAACATGGATTGACAGCCAGTGTAGGTCAATGAGCACAGAGGTGATGGGTGAACATGACTTGAGTATGAGTTTGGATAGTAGAGTTCCTCAATTCAGGCAGCAAAATTATACAACTGAAATAGATACAATTGTGATAACACAAATTATATCTAAAGCAACCATTGTTGGTGTTGATGATGTAAGACCGGCAAGGCATGGAGTTCCTGACTTCATTTGGCAATTCCAGACTCTGCCCCTCCTAATCAGAGAGATAGACCCTAAAATTATCACCCAAGGGTCCAGAAATGAGAAGTGACACTCTCCATATCCTAACATGCAAGTGACACCACTAAAGTGACCAAACACAGTGAGATTCTGAAACTGGAAATTACATGACTAAGTCTTGGCTTTGAGGATTAATTGATCAATTTTAGAGATTTGTCCCAACAACAAAATGCTGGAAACACAGGTTCAGTGAACATGGTTTGAAATGTGTCACTATGAAAGCGACCTGGTAAAAGGACACTGTTCCAGCTTCATAGTCCAACAGAACTCGAATCCTGCTGTTAGGTGGGAACTGCTGGACGGAAATGTACTGGTAATTTTTAGATATTCTGAGAAAATTACCACCTTAAATGCATAAACTCCATGAGTTGCCGGTGTTGCCAAGATAGAAGTTTATTGCTTCCCTTTCCATGTTCCCACACAATCCCAATTCTCCAGTGATCATCACTCATCTCCACGTCCCAGGAAAGGGATCCGAAGGAGAAGCTCTGGGAGCAGAGAACTTGGGGATGGTGTTTAAACCTCTTTGGGTGAGGTGGGTAGAGCTGTTCCTTTTCAATCCATGTTACTGATCTCAGATCATCAGACAGAACTAAGTTACAGTTTGCTGTTTTTGGATCCAGGCTCAATGAGCTTTCCCCAAGAGAGCAGGGAAAAGATTGGTCAGACTTGGTCCACTCACATCAATGACTGACCGCTGCAGGGTAAGAGAGTCAGTATTTTCCAGACACTGTCAGCCCCATATTACCTGTTGGATCGTATTCTTCCCACATTAAATAAATGGGGCGGGATTCTTCAACCCCCACCGGGTTGGAGAATCGACGGGGGTTGGCATGAAACCCGCCCCCGCCGCCCCCCGAATTCTTCGACCCGCCGAAAGTCGTCGCGGCTTGAATCGCGCTGCCTGCCTCAGAGAATGGCGGGGAACGGCGTGACGCTATGGGCCCTGGGGCTGCCCGTATTCTCCCGGCCGGGTGGGCCGAAGTCGGTCACGCCGGCGTAAATCGAACCATCTATATAACGGCATCAACCAGTGCCGATGGTTGACGCCAGACAGTGTGGAGGTAGGTCACGGCGTGGGGTGGCCGCAGGAGAAGTGATGGCGTGGCCGCAGTCGGTGTGCAGAGGGTGGGTGTGTGTGTGGAGGGGGTGTGTCTGTCTGTGTGTGTGCGTGTGGTGGGGGGTGTATGTGGTGGGGTGGGGGGGGTGGAGTTGGGGGGGTGATAGGGCGAGTGCCGGGGAGGGAGAGGACGGGTGCCGGGGAGCGGGCGAGTGCCGGGGAGAGGGGAGAGGTCGAGTGCCGGGGAGGGGGGGAGAGAGGGAGAGGATGAGTGCCGGGGAGGGTGCTGGGGAGGGGGGAGAGGGCGAGTGCTGGGGAGGGGGGAGGGGGCGAGTGTCAGGGAGATGGGTGAAGGGGCGAGTGCTGGGGAGGGGTGAGGGGGCAAGTGCCGGGGAGGGGACGAGTGCCGGGGAGGGAGGCGAGGGCGAGAAAGGTTGTCTGCCTGGCCAGGTCCAGCTTCCAACAGACACGACCACGCAGCCCATGGCACCTGGCTGCGGGGGGAGGGGGGTGGGTACAGGCAATGCTGACATGTTGTCGTTCCCGACCCCCACCCCCTGCAGGCTGTTACGCTTGCTGATCAGCCAGCGATGTTGGCTGCTGTGCCGGGAGGAGGAGTATGCCAGGGAGGCGGCGAGGCTGCCACAGAGGAGCGTGCTGCAGAGGGGCAGCTGGCAGCCGCCCAGGCTGGAGGGCCGCCCACCCGATGGGATGAGCAGGAGGGGGAGGAGGAGATGGTGGCGCCACGACGGAGACGCCCGAGGAGGCCCCGTGTGTACCGGCCCCGTTCGTCGTACCAAGACCTCACGGCGAGTGCCGGGGAGGGGGGAGAGGGCGAGTGCCGGGGAGGGGGGAGAGGGCGAGTGCCGGGGAGAGGGTGAGTGCTGGGCGGTGGGGGGGGAGGACGAGTGCCAGGGAGGGGGGAGAGGACGAGTGCCAGGGAGGGGGGAGAGGACGAGTGCCAGGGAGGGGGGAGAGGACGAGTGCCGGGGAGGGGGGAGAGGGCGAGTGCCGGGGAGGTGGGGAGAGGGAGAGGGCGAGTGCCGGGGAGGGTGCCGGGGAAAGGGCGATTGCCGTGGAGGGGGGAGAGGGCGAGTGCGGGGAGGGAGGGAGGGAGAGGGCGAGTGCCGGGGAGGGAGGGAGAGGGCGAGTGCCGGGGAGGGGGGGTGAGATGGCGAGTGCCGGGGAGGGGGGTGAGATGGCGAGTGCCGGGGAGGGGGGTAAGAGGGCGAGTGCCGGGGAGGGGGGTAAGAGGGCTAGTGCCGGGGAGGGGGATAAGAGGGCGAGTGCCGGGGAGGAGGGGGGGGGGGGGGAGGGGCGAGTGCCGGGGAGGGGGGGGGGGGGGGGGGAGAGGGCGAGTGCCGGGGAGGGGGGAGAGAGGGCGAATGCCGGTGAGAGGGCGAGTGCCAGGGAGGGGAGGAGAGGGCGAGTGCCGGGGAGGGGGGGAGAGGGCGAGTGCCGGGGAGGGCGAGTGCCGGGGAGGGGGGGAGAGGGCGAGTGCCGGGGAGGTGGGAGGGGGCGAGTGCCAGGGAGGGGTGAGGGGCCGAGTGCCGGAGATGGGTGAAGGGGCGAGTGCTGGGGAGGGGTGAGGGGGCAAGTGCCGGGGAGGGGACGAATGCCGGGGAGGGAGGAGAGGGCGAGGGAGGTCGTCTGCCTGGCCAGGTCCAGCTTCCAACAGACACAACCACGCAGCCCATGGCACCTGGCTGCGGGGGGAGGGGGGTGGGTACAGGCAATGCTGACATATTGTCCTTCCCGACCCTCACCCCCTGCAGGCTGTTACGTTTGCTGATCAGCCAGCGATGTTGGCTGCTGTGCCGGGAGGAGGAGTATGCCAGGGAGGCGGCGGAGGCTGCCACAGAGGAGCGTGCTGCAGAGGGGCAGGTGGCAGCCGCCCAGGCTGCAGGGCCGCCCGACCGATGGGATGAGGAGGAGGGGGAGGAGGAGATGGCGGCGCCACGACGGAGACGCCCGAGGAGGTGTGTACCAGCCCCGTTCGTCGTACCAGGACTTCACGGCAAGTGCCGGGGAGGGGGGAGAGGGCGATTGCTGGGCAGTGGGGGGGGGAGAGGACGAGTGCCAGGGAGGGGGGAGAGAACGATTGCCGGGGAGGAGGGAGAGGGCGAGTGCCGGGGAGGGGGGAGAGGCGAGTTGCCGGGGAGGGGGGAGAGGGGCGAGTGCCGGTGAGGGGGGAGAGGGCGAGTGCCGGGGAGAGGGCGAGTGTCGGGGAGGGGGGGAGAGGGCGAGTGTCGGGGAGGGGGGGGAGAGGGCGAGTGCCGGGGAGGGGGGAAGAGTGCGAGTGCCGGGGAGGGAGAGGACGGTGCTGGGGCAGTGCCTGGAGGGGGGAGAGGGCGAGTGCCTGGGAGGGGGGGGGAGAGGGAGAGGATGAGTGCCGGGGAGGGTACCGGGGAGGGGGGAGAGGGCGAGTGCCGGGGAGGGGGGGAAGAGGGAGAGTGCCGGGGAGGGGGGGGGGGGGGGGGGGGGGGAGGGGGGAGAGGGGAGAGGTAGAAGGCGAGTGCCGGGGAGAGGGAGAGGGCGAGTGCCGGGGAGGGTGCCGGGGAAAGGGCGATTGCCGGGGAAGGGGGAGTGCGCGAGTGCGGGGAGGGGGGGGGGGAGAGGGCGAGTGCCGGGGAGGGCGGAGGGCGCGAGTGCCAGGGAGGGGTGAGGGGGCGAGTGCCGGGGTGAGGGGACGAATGCCGGGGTGGGGTGATCAGCCAGCGATGTTGGCTGCTGTGCCGGGAGGACGAGTATGCCAGGGAGGTGGAGGAGTGTGCTGCAGAGGGCCACCCGCCTGATGGGATAAGGAGGAGGGGGAGGAGGAGTGGCGCCACGACGGAGACGCCCGCGGAGGCCCCGTGTATACCGGCCCCGTTCGTCGTACCTGGACCTCACGGACCGGGAATGCAGGAGGAGATTCAGGATGAGCCGGGAAACCATGGCACACATCTGCCACCTGATGGCACACCTGGCACACGTGGCACTGGGGGAGGACACCCTCTCCCCGTGTCTGTCAAGGGTACAGTGGCACGGAACTTTTACGCCACAGGGTCATTCTAGGCGCCGAGTGGGGTCCTGTCTGGCATCTTGCAGACTTCGGTGCACCGGTGGATCCAGGCAGTGACAGATGCCCTATATGCCATTGCAGACCGCTACATCCAGTTCCCTGTGGCCAGGATGCCCGGACAGCGGGCTTTGCTGCTGTGGCCAGGTTTCCCATGGTCCAGGGTGTGATCGATGGGATGTACGTCGCCGTGCGGTGACCTGCCGATAACAGGGCCGTGTTCACCAATAGGAAGGGGACCTATTCCATGAACATTCAGGTGGTCTGTGACCACCGCATGATTATCCTGCATGTCTGTGCCCGGTACCCGCGCAGTGTACATGACTCATAAGTCATGGCGCAAGCTTACATCCCTGGCATGTTCGAGGGCTGCCCACCCGGCTGAGGGGCTTGTTGCTGGGCGACAGGGGCATTGCGACCGTTGCGGTCGTGGCTGATGATGCCTATAGGGAGGCCATAGAGTGACGCGGCGAATGGCTACAAGGATGCCCATGCAGCGACCAGAGGTGCTGTGGGCTACAAAAAATGCATTTCAGGTGCCTGGACCGCTCTGGAGGGGCCCTCCAGTACCCGCCAGATAGGGCCGGCTGCATTGTTGTGGTGTGCTGCGTCCTGCACAACATAGCCCAGCAGAGGGGCGATCTGCCGCAGGCAGAGGAGACGGAAGTGGAGGAGCAGCAAGACGAGGCGCAGACCTTCCCAGATGAGGAGGATGGGGGCAATGGTCAGGACAGACGGGCTGGACATGGACAGGAGGCTGCCCACCGTTACTGGTTGGGCCAGCGGGCACGGGACAGGGTGATAGTCGCCCGGTTCACTGACTACGGGGGGCGCGGGAATAGGCGAGTATGGGCGCAGACCGCACACCATGACACCAGCCGACCACCCTCACCCCCCCCACCCACCCACCACCAAACCCTCACCCACCCACCACCAACACCCTCATCCCCCACCCACCCACCACCCCTCCCCACCTGCATGCACACCACCCCTCCATTGCACATCTACCTGCGACACAACGGGCCGGGCTCTCACGGTCGCCGGTGGAAGCGTGTCTATTGCAGGCCATGGAGGATGATGACAACCCGCTCCGCGATGAGCTCTGGGCTCTACATCATTGGACAATGTCTGACCCATGGCCACAGTACCCCCCACCCGGACCATCCCTGCATGTGGCTGTGACACTGCAGCGCATGGTCCCATCGTCTGCCCAGGGGGATGGCGAGGGCGTCTAGGGGTGGGGGGCACACTCACCTGGGGTCGACGTAATACCACCCCTCACACACACATTGGTGCTGAACGCACACGACACCACCTGCACGCTTCGGACAGAGCACAAAGGCAGCTTCTGCAGGTGTGAAAGTGATTTTAATAACAAACAGTCCATACACGTGCCCTAGCCCCTATAGCTCGTCTGTACCCTGCACCCATGCCAACTTACTCAGCGTCTAATTGTTTAGCCTTAAGGGCCCTTTGACTATGTCTAGGTGGTTCCCCAGACGGTACAGCAGAACTGGAGGTGGATCCCTTGTGATTGGGGTTCCCTTTGGCGGTCGTTTCCAGGGGCGGCCGGCCTAGATGGGACAGGCTTCGGCTCGGGCGATGGGGATGGCGAGTTGCCAGCCTGTCCTGCCCGTTGCCCACCAGATGCACCTGGGACGGAAGGGGGGGGGGGGGGGGGAGTCCGAGGTGTTGTGGTGTTCCGGGGCCTCCCTTAGAGGGGACCCGGAATGGGCCCCAGCACCTCCTCCTCCCTCTACATCATGGCCTCCGGGCCTTTACATGGGTCGGGGATGCGAATGGACCGACCATCCGACCCCCCCCCCCCCCCCCCCCTCTTTCCCCCACCCCCCCCCCCCCCCCCCCCCCGACACCTGGCCCTGCCAGTCCTGGAGGCTCGCCCTGGTGTCGACAAGGGTCTGCAAGTTTGCAGCCATGGAGCTCAGGGAGTTGGCCATCCCTGTCTGTATCTGGGCGACGCCAGCCAGCACCTGGGCAATGGCACCGATGCCCCCGCGCTGGCCTGCTGAGATTGGGCCACTGCCTGCAGAGACTGGGCCATGGCCTGCTGAGACTGGGCCACGGCGTGGAGCGCCTCTGCCATCTGCCGTTGGATCTGGCTCTTGGCTTCCTGTGAGAGGGCAGTCATGTCCTGGGCCACAGACGCTGCCTGCACGGAAAGCCCAGGCCTTGCATACTGCTCTCCATGTCTGACACCGTCGCACCCATTGCCTCCACCGCGGACGCCACCCTTGCGGTTTCGGCCTGGGTGACACGCATGACCGGCACCACTCCCAGCTCCTGGACGCGGGTGCACTCCTCCACCTGCGTCTGCAGCCACCACAAGCCGGCCGTCACCCCCCTCGTTCGTCCCTGTTTCTGTGACTGCATCGGGTCTATGGGTGGGTGTGGTAACTCCAGGAACCCGGGACCCATCAGGGCGGCAGATGGTTGCTGGGACTGGCTTGCCCTCCGACTGCCCGGCCCCTCGGCTGCTCCTACCTCCACCTGCTGTACCGGTACGGCTGTGTTGTGCGCACCAGTGAGTGTACCAGAAGCCTCATCGCTAAAGTGCCCAACCGAGTTGAGTGTCTCTGCGATGGTGGAGGGTGTTGGAGACAGCAGTGGCATTGTGTTGTGATTATCGTCCGACCCAGAGTCCATGGTCCCCTGGGGTGGCGGTTCCTATCCACCCGTTCACTGTGTGACAGTGTCCTGTGTGTCGGTGTCCCGGGTAGATGCTTGTTGGGGGGGGGGGGGGGGGGTTGTCCGGAAGGAGTCCGGAATCGCCCATGGTCACCATTAACCTATAGATGGTAGGGGTGTCCTGGCTCGGCTGAGACGGGGGCCTGTGGTTGCCCCCCTCGTCGCTGGGTGTCGCACGCCTGCGTCGCCGCTCTCGCACGAGATGGGGGCGTCATCTCCCTGTTGCTCCAGGCCTGTCCCTGTCTCGTGGTCACCCTGGGGCATCCTGGGGGCGTTGCATGCCAGAGGGGCTGGGTCTCTCCCTGTCTTGTGACCGTCCTGGGGTCTGGTGCCTCGACGTTTGGTCCTGCAATACACAATACAGCATGCATGGTTAGACACATAGGCGGTGATCGTGGAATATGGGGGAGGGGGGATATGGGGGAAGGGGGATATAGGGGAGGGGGGATATGGGGGAAGGGGGATATGGGGGAGGGGGGATATGGGGGAAGGGGAATATGGGGGAGGGGGGATATGGGGAAGGGGGACGGGCCATGGGGGGTCTCACTTGGTGGTGCGCCCCCCGACCTCTGCATCGGCAACCTCCCAGTCCTCGGGTCCGCCTGCCAGTTCTAGGGCCCTCTCATGAACGGTGAGTGGTCTCATCAGCTGGGCCCCCTCCGGTCACGCTCCCTGTTGTGTGCACGCTTCTCCTATGGGTGTTGGGCGGGTGGGTGGCAGGGATATACCTGCAGGCCAGCGGTTGTGCGTATATTGGCAGAGGTGCGCAGCACATTAGGGTTAGGGTTGCACCTGGGGGTGTGCCGCATATCGGGGCGGGGAGGAGGTACTCACTCTGGCTGCCCTGACAAGGTCATTCACCTTCTTGTGGCACTGGACGCCTGTCCTTGGTGTCACAGCCACAGCGCTAACGGCCTCTGCCACCTCCCTCCACAGGCGCTGGCTGAGGCGTGGGGCAACCTGCGGCCGTGTCCGGGGTACAAGGCCTCCCTCCTCTGCTCTACTGCGTCCAGGAGCGCCTCGCTGTTGCGCTCCTGGAACCTCGGAGATGCGCGGCGGGCGGCCATCTTGTCGGGTTCCAGGGGGTGTGTGGGGGGAGACGTCTTTTGTGCTGTGACGCCGTCGCGAATGGCGTCACGCTGCTACTAGTCAATTCCGGGCCGGAGAATTTGTGCCATTTGGGGGGTCCTGACGCCGGAGTGATCCGCACCGGGTTCCGGCGATCGCGCCGATTATGGGAGAATCCCGCCCATGGTTTCAATCAAAATATTTGTTAATTAGCAGTATGTGGTTCCAAATCACTACCAGTCAGCTTTCCCCCTCAAAGGGGAAAAGGAGCCTGTAGTCATCTGTGGCTTTACCTTGCACCTAATGCAAACACTGCATTGAGACACAGCGGCACCATATATCTTCCCACAGACACAATGGATACAGCTCCACAATCTCAGCACGATGGAATACACAGCTCACACAAGTGTGTCCTGGTACTCCCTCTGTCCCATCTTGAATGTAACTTTAAAAAAATATATATTTTTATTCTCCATTTTCAGATTTTCCTTCAACATATACACCCCCCCCCCAACAAGCAGTAAATGGTAACAAATACAAAATCAATCCCCTTAACATCAACAATGATCCCATCCTCCCACCACCCCAACCAATGGCCCACCTGTCAATATATGCATCAAATAAAACAAATGGAAAAAAAAACAAAAGAAAAAAAGAAAAAGGAGTCCGGAATCGCCCATGGTCACCATTAACCTATAGAGTCAACCCCCCCCCCCCCCCCCCCCCCCCGAAACACTCAATGCCATCCAGCCTCCAAAAGAGTACCGTAAATCACATCCAAGAGTTGTAAACCCCAACCTCGGTTCCTTCTCCCCAACTTTCCACCCCGGCTAGACTCATCGGGACCCTATTCTGCCAGGCTCCGAATGCCGCAGCCCCTCCCCACACCTCACCCCCGTTCACTGGCCAGCTTAACCCAGCCAGTGTGGAGGCCCCCGCCCTGGTCTCTTTCCCCCTTGCCCGGCCCCAGGAAAACCCAGAAGTCCCCTTTAGCACACAAACCCCGCATACACATCCACACCCCAAAGAACCCTCATTACGACTGAAAGTCCCATTTCTTTCCTTGTCCAAATATACACAACTTTGGCTCTTGTAGCCCATCCACCAGCACGCAGTGAAACAAAAAATAAAAAAATTCAGTCATGAGGCTACATCGGTACATGACCGTTTCTCAATTCTGCCACAGTCCTGCCTTTGCAAACTCCTCCGCTGCTTCCGCCGTCCCAAAATAAAAGTCTTTGAACTTGTAGGTCACTCTCAGCTTCGCTGGGTAGACAATGCCGCACTGCACCTTGCTAATGTACAGTGCCCTCTTCACCCGGTTGAAGGCAGCCCACCTCCTGTCCAGCT
Source organism: Scyliorhinus canicula (assembly GCF_902713615.1). Lineage (NCBI taxonomy): Eukaryota > Metazoa > Chordata > Chondrichthyes > Carcharhiniformes > Scyliorhinidae > Scyliorhinus > Scyliorhinus canicula. Next base: position 138,514,255 of record NC_052149.1, on the reverse strand, counting down.
CCACCGTAAAGTCCTGGTATACACGTATACCAGCTCCAGCCCACTGTACCACCCGCTTCTGCTTAGCCCAGCACCTTCTCCTTTACACTGTACCTATGGAAGCATAGAGTCACTACTCGTGGCGGCTCACTCGCCTTTGGTACAGACCTCCACGACCGATTAGCCCGATCCAGTTCATATTTGGAGGTATCCTGCCCCTCTCCCAATAGCTTCACCAACATCGTGGCAAAATACTCAGTCGGCCTCGGTCCTTCCGCTTCTTCGGGAAGCCCCACAATCCTCAAATTCTGTCGCCTGGATCTGTTTTCCAGGTCTTCCATTTTGCCTCGCAGATCCTTGTTAATCTCTATCACCTTCCGCATTGAGGCACTCTCAATTACGACGCGAGAGCGAGGTCGGTAATCAAAGGCTTTAATATACAGAGAACAGGACAGCATTCGAGAGAAGTGTGCTCGCCACACGGAGCCTTATCCTATATACTGTTTTCTGGGGGCGCAGCCAGAGGCGGAGTCCCCCAGGGTTCCAAGCCTCTTAAAGGGACAAGGTATTAAAGGTCAGGTACCGTTTACGGCAGTTATTAATACCGTTCATCACATTCGCCCCCTGTTTTTAAAAAAAAAACACATAGTCCGTCAGGGGTGAAGTGTTTTAAATTATAAGTTCAGATTTTGTGGCGGTCCGATCGTCCGTGCTGACTTTCGCTGCTCCGGTGGTGGCGCCGTGGATGCGGTCGGTTCCGATGGTGGTCTATCCGGGAGCACGGTTGACTGAGCCTTAGCCCGCCTTGGAGGGGGGGGTATCAGGGGAGATTAGGGTGATCGGTGCCGGCGTCGGCTGGGGGCGCTATGGGGGGGGCGCTGTCGGTGCGGGGCGGGGAACGTCGGCCGAAGGTAGGGGGGGGGGGGGGGGGGTAGGTGGGGAAAACGTCAGGGTCGGTGGGTGAGCGAGCGGGTGCCAGGTCTCGCAGGGAGACAGTATCCTGCCTGCCGTTGAGGTGCTCGACGTAGGTATATTGAGGGTTTGCGTGCAGCAGGTGGACCCTCTCGACTATTGGATCCGTTTTATGGCTCTTCACGTGCCTCCGGAGTAGGACTGGACCCGGAGTCATCAGCCAGAGTGGAAGCGAGACCCCAGAGGTGGACTTCCTGGGGAAGACAAACAAATGATTGTGAGGGGTCTCGTTCGTGGCCGTACAGAGGAGCGACCTAATGGAGTGCAGGGCATCGGGTAGGACCTCCTGCCAGCGGGCGATAGGGAGACTCCTTGACCGTAGGGCTAGGAGGACAGCCTTCCAAACTGTCACGTTCTCCCTCTCCACTTGCCCGTTTCCCCGCGGGTTATAGCTCGTCGTTCTGCTCGAGGCGATGCCCTTGCTGAGCAGGTACCGACGCAGCTCATCGCTCATAAACGATGTACCCCGGTCGCTGTGGATATAAGCGGGGAAACCAAACAGTGTGAAGGTGCTGCGCAGTGCCTTGATCACGGAGGCCGAGGTCATATCGGGGCAGGGGACCGCAAAAGGGAAGCGGGAGAATTCGTCGATGACGGTGAGGAAATAGATGTTGCGGTTGGTGGACAGGAGGGGCCCTTTGAAGTCCACGCTTAGTCGCTCAAAGGGCCCAGAGGCCTTTATCAGGCGGGCCCTGTCTGGTCGATAGAATTGCGGTTTGCATTCCGCACAGATCTGGCATGCCTTAGTCATGGCCTTGACCTCCCCTGTGGAGTAGGGTAGGTTGCAGGACTTGATGAAGTGGGCAAGCCGGGTGACCCCCGGGTGGCAGAGGTCATCGTGGATGGATCTCAGGCGGTCCAATTGCACGTTGGCGCACGTGCCGCGAGACAGGGCATCTGGGGACTCGTTGAGCTTCCCCGGGCGATATTTAATATCGTACGTATAGATGGAGAGCTCTATTCTCCACCTCAGAAGATTGTCGTTCTTTATTTTGCCCCGTTGTGCGTTATCGAACATAAAGGCGACCGACCGTTGGTCGGTGACGAGGGTGAACCTCCTACCGGCTAGGTAGTGCCTCCAGTGTCGCACGGCCTCCACTATGGCTTGTGCCTCCTTCTCGACTGCAGAGTGCCGAATTTCCGAGGCGTTGAGGGTTCGGGAGAAGAACGCTACTGGTCTGCCCGCCTGGTTGAGGGTAGCAGCCAGGGCGACGTCTGATGCGTCGCTTTCTACTTGGAAGGGAATGGCTTCGTCCACCACGTGCATGGAGGCCTTGATGATGCCGGCCTTGATACGGTCGAAAGCCGACTGGGCCTCATCCGTCAGGGGAAAAACTGTGGTCTTAATGAGTGGCCGGGCTTTGTCCGCATATCTGGGGACCCACTGGGCGTAATAGGAGAAAAGCCCCAAGCACCGTTTGAGTGCCTTGAGGCTACGGGTTAGGGGGAGTTCCTTAAGGGGACGCATGCTATCGGGGTCCGGGCCTAGGACCCCGTTTTCCACGACGTAGCCGAAGATGGCTAGCCGGGTTGTGTGGAACACGCATTTCTCTTTGTTGTACGTGAGGTTGAGGGCCCGGGCAGTCTGGAGAAACTTCCTCAGGTTTGCGTCGTGGTCCTGCTGGTCGTGGCCGCAGATGGTGACGTTGTCCAAGTACGGGAAGGTAGCCCGTAAGCCGTACTGGTCCACTATTTGATCCATCGCCCTCTGGAAAACGGAGACGCCATTCGTAGGTTTTATGAAACGTTTCTTCAATATTTCGACCACCGCCTCATAGGTCGTAGAGGTTTCGATCACGGCGGAGAGTCGGTGGCCCATCCGGCCATGTAGTAAGCGCAGCTTGCGAGTGCTGTCGACATCAGTCGTTGAGGAGTCCAGATAGTCCTCGAACCAATGGAGAAAATATTTTAAAATTTCCAGGGCTTCCGGCGACCTGGCGTCCAGGTTGAGCTTCTTCGGTTTTAGAGCGCTGTCCATCTTGATGTGTCTGTATATTAAATTGAGGCACTCTCAAATACGACGCGAGAGCGAGGTCAGTAATCAAAGGCTTTAATATACAGAGAACAGGACAGCATTCGAGAGAAGTGTGCTCGTCACATGGAGCCTTATCCTATATCCTGTTTCCTGGGGGCGTAGCCAGAGGCGGAGTCCCCCAGGGTTCCAAGCCTCTTAAAGGGGCAAGGTATTAAAGGTCAGGTACCGTTTACGGTAGTTATTAATACCGTTCATCACAGAGTTGTTGGGAGATTCCTAGCATTCTGGCTGGCTGTGGATGTTCCATCCTCATATGCTTCCACCTCCTTTTTATGTTTCTTTTATGTGAAGATGAGCGAAGACATCTCCATCCTCTCGCCCTGCAATCCTCTTTGTTCAAGATAACATGAAGATTCTGGACACCTTCAATGGCAAGTACTGAAGGACATCTTCAGACCTATTGAGACATCTGGTACATTCCAATAGTTCACTCGATGACACACCTAGTGGTTATGTAGCTCTTGTAACTTCCAGTGCCTCATTAGTTTTCACGAACTACCACTGAAGTCTACTTCTTTTAATGGAAAGAACTGGGATGTTGGAGAGCTGCAATATAAAACTATCACAACACTTTCCAAGGAATCTGGCTGAACCCTGCACTTCCCACCTCTTGCAGTTACACATCAACTACACATTGGGAAAATATTCCTTTTGGGTGCTGTGTTGGTTCTTGGATTACCGATGGGCCCCTGTATCTGGGTGAATCCAGTTCACTCTAGTTATTGTAATGACAGCTTGCATAATTCTCATCCCTAGCAAATGAGTCAGCTGAGGAACTGAGTGTATTCTTGAAGGTTTAGTAAGTGGGGGATAATCTTGGTTTTGAAATACCTAGCCTAGTCTGCAAAGCAGTAATTGAAAAATACTGTATAAGTAGACTAACTTTCTTTCTTCTAGTCTTGGACCGGTAAACAGACTCTGCTGGACTTCCGGTTGCGGCTATGACTAGCTAAGCCGCACATTTGGAAGCTCCTGCAACAAAGGTGTTTTTGGGCCAATTGGAGGGCCCCAACGGCGCTGAAAAAACGAATCCCGGTGGGGGAAGGTCCCCTGAGGAGAACTAGACCGATTTTATGGTCGGTACCCGGAGTGGAGCGGCAAGAAAAACGGCAGCAGCTCCCCAAAAAAAGCGGGGGAAGAAAATCAAAATGGCGGCCGGCAGTGCATCGGAGGAGTGGAAGAAATGGGCGGAGGAGCAGCAGGCCGCTCTCCTCCGTTTTTTCACGGAGATGAAAGTGGAACTCTTAGAGTCCATGAACGCGACGGCCACCAGGTTGGTGGGAGCCCAGGCGATCCAAGAGGCGTCGATTAAAGATCTGCAGCAGGAGATGGCCGCGAGGGAGGAGGAGGCCACAGTCATCGGGGCAAAGGTGGAGGCGCACGAGGCACTCCACATGAAGTGGCAGAGCCGCTTCGAGGAGCTGGACACTCGGATGAGGAGGAAAAATTTGAGGATCCTGGGCCTGGAAGAAGGCCTGGAGGGGTCGGATCTCCCGGGATATGTGGCGGAGATGTTGAGCTCCCTGATGGGGGAAGGGGCCGGTCCGGCGCCCCTGGAATTGGAAGAGGCATACCGGGTCATGGCCAGGAGGCCTAGGGCAAACGAGCCCCCGAGGGTGGTGCTGGTGCGGTTCCAGCGGCTAAGTGATCGAGAGAAAGTCCTGAGGTGGGCTAAAAGGGAGAAAAGCAGCAAGTGGCAGAACTCGACGGTAAGGGTGTACCAGGACTGGAGTGCGGAGGTGGCAAAGCGGCGGGCCCGGTACAACCGGACAAAGGCGGTGCTACACGCGAAAAAGATCAAATTTGGAATGTTGCAACCGGCGCGCTTGTGGGTCACCTACAAGGACCAACATCATTATTTCGAGTCCCCAGAGGAGGCCTGGACCTTTGTACAAGAGGAAAAGTTGGACACGAACTAAAACCTGGGAGCACCGGCGGTCGTAGCCGCCGGGGGACTCTTGATTGTGCAAGTGGCCCTTTCTTTTTCAGGCCAGGTCGGAACTGGGTAACAGTTTCGTGGAGTGTTTGGGGTGTTTTTTTCTCGAACGGTTGACTTTTCTGAATATTTTGAAGGTTTCGAGTTGTTGGGTGTTTCTGTATATTTGTACTGTTGAAATCTCTATTGTGGGTCGTTGGCTTCTTATGGGGTGTTTTTTCCCGTTTCCAATTTCCCTTAGTTATTTACCTCTCTTACCCTTTTTCTTTGGGTGCTTGGGGGGGTTTTTTGGTTCTTTTTTTTCTTTTCGGGTTATGGTTATCTGCGGTTATGTATACTGTTTGATGGAGGGTGATGGTTGGGCACGCGGTTAGTTGATAGTTAGTTAATTATTTTGTTATTTAAGTATGTAGTTAAGTATTTATGTATTTAGTTGCCATTGGTATTTGTATTTATATCGTTAAGATTGGGGAGACGGACGGGGGGGGAGCGGTGTTGATTATGCGGGTCTTTCTCGGGGGTTTTAAGGGGATCTTTCACGGGCGCAGATGGGGTGAACCGGGAGGAGTCGGAATGTGGCAGGAGCAGCCGGGTCAGCGGAGACAGCTGACTCTCGGGAGTACGATGTGGGGTACATCGCGGCTAGGAGGGTTCCTAGCCAGGGGGGGTGGGGGGGGGGGGGGAAGTTGGGGAGGGGGGGGGGACTGGGGGGGGGACACCGGGTTGCTGCTAGAAAGACCAGGGACGAGAAGGGGAAGAGCCGGGGGGGGGGGGTGGGGGGGGGGGGGGGGGGGCATCGCTATGGGAAGCGGGTCAGAAAAGAAGGGATGACCCGGGGCGAGCAAGGGACAAGACATGGCTAATCGACAGGGAGGTAGGGACGGGTCGCTCTGCGACCCGATTGATCACGTGGAACGTAAGGGGGCTGAATGGGCCGGTCAAAAGTCAAGGGTCTTCTCACACCTGAAGGGACTGAAGGCTGATGTAGCAATGCTGCAGGAGACTCATTTGAGGGTAGCAGATCAGGTCCGCCTGAGAAGGGGGTGGGTGGGACAGGTGTTCCACTCAGGCTTGGATATCAAGAACCGGGGGGTGGCGATTTTGGTGGGAAAGAGAGTGTCGTTTGTGGCGGCAGAGGTGGTGGCAGACAAGGAGGGCAGGTACGTGATGGTGAGGGGTAGGCTGCAGGGAGAGAGTGTGGTACTGGTAAATGTGTATGCCCCGAACTGGGACGACGCGGGTTTTATGAGGCGCCTGCTGGGCCTCATCCCGGGACTGGAGGCAGGGGGCCTGATCATGGGAGGGGACTTTAATACGGTGTTAGACCCTGGGCTGGATAGATCGAGTTCCAGGACGAATAGGAGGCCGGCAGCGGCAGAGGTGTTAAGGGGGTTCATGGAGCAGATGGGAGGGGTAGACCCATGGAGATTTGGTAGGCCTAGGGCGAGGGAGTATTCTTTTTTCTCCCACAGTCCACAGAGTGTACTCTAGGATCGATTTTTTCGTATTGAACAGGGGCTGATACCGAGAGTGCAGGACACGGAGTACTCGGCCATTGCGATATCGGACCATGCACCACATTGGGTGGACGTGGACATGGGGGAGGCGCGGGACCAACGCCCGTTGTGGCGCCTGGATGTAGGGCTGTTGGCGGACGAAGAGGTGTGCAGAAGGGTGAGAACGGGCATTGAGAACTATCTGGGTACGAATGACACAGGTGAGGTGCAGGTGGGGACGGTCTGGGAGGCCTTGAAAGCAGTGATTAGAGGAGAGCTGATCTCCATAAGGGCACACAGAGAGAGGAAGGAGAGGCAGGAAAGGGAGAGGCTGGTGGGGGAGCTCCTAGAAGTAGATAGGAAATATGCGGCGGCGCCAGAGGAGGGGCTATTAAGGGAGCGGCGTAGCTTGCAGGCCAGGTTCGACCTACTGACCACTAGGAAGGCGGAAATGCAGTGGAGAAGGGCGCAGGGTGCGGCGTATGAGTACGGGGAAAAGGCGAGCAGGATGCTGGCACACCAGCTTCGTAAGCGAGATGCAGCCAGAGAGATTGGGGGAGTGAGAGAGAGGGGTGGGGATGTAGTGCAGAAGGGGCAAGAGGTGAATAGGGTCTTTAGGGACTTCTATAGGGAATTGTATAGGTCTGAACCGCCGAAGAGGAGAGGGGGAATGAAGAACTTTCTCGACAAATTGGGGTTCCCAAAGGTACAGGAGGAGCTGGTGGAAGGGTTGGGGGCGCCGATAGAGCTGCAGGAGCTAATTAAGGGATAGGCCAGATGCAGGCGGGGAAGGCGCCGGGGCCGGATGGGTTCCCGGTGGAGTTTTACAGGAAATTTGTGGACTTGGTGGGTCCAGTGCTGGTGCGAGCCTTCAATGAGGCGCGCGAGGGGGGGGCTCTGCCTCCAACAATGTCGCAGGCCCTGATCTCCTTGATTTTGAAGCGGGACAAGGACCCGGTCCAGTGCGGGTCCTACAGGCCTATCTCCCTCTTAAATGTAGATGCCAAGCTGTTAGCAAAGGTCCTGGCAACCAGGATAGAGGACTGTGTGCCAGGGGTAGTCCATGAAGACCAGACGGGGTTCGTGAAGGGACGCCAACTTAACACAAATGTTCGGAGATTGTTAAATGTGATTATGATGCCAGCAGTGGAAGGGGAGGCGGAGATAGTGGTAGCGCTGGACGCGGAGAAGGCATTTGACAGGGTGGAGTGGGAATACTTGTGGGAGACGTTGGAAAGGTTTGGGTTTGGGGAGGGATTTATCAAGTGGGTAAAACTGCTCTATTCAGCTCCGATGGCAAGTGTGGTAACAAACGGGAGGAGGTCAGAATATTTTGGGCTGCATAGAGGTACTAGGCAGGGATGTCCCCTATCTCCCTTACTCTTTGCATTAGCGATTGAGCCGTTGGCGATGGCACTGAGGGGTTCAGGGGGGTGGAGAGGACTGACAAGGGGAGGGGAGGAACATCGGGTCTCGCTCTATGCGGATGATTTGTTGTTGTATGTGGCAGACCCGGAGGGGGGAATGCCGGAGGTAATGGGGATACTAGCGGAGTTCGGGGACTTTTCGGGATATAAATTAAATCTGGGGAAAAGTGAGGTCTTTGTAATACACCCGGGAGACCAAGGGGAGGGAATTGGGAGGCTCCCCTTCAAAAGAGCAGTTAAAAGTTTTAGGTATTTGGGGGTGCAGGTGGCAAAGAACTGGGGGACCCTACACAAGTTGAACTTTTCCAGACTGGTGGAGCAGATGGAGGAGGAGTTTAAGAGGTGGGACATGGTGCCGCTGTCGCTAGCAGGGAGGGTGCAGTCAGTTAAAATGACGGTCCTCCCGAGGTTCTTGTTTTTGTTCCAGTGTCTGCCCATCTTCCTCCCCAGGGCCTTTTTCAAGAAGGTAACGAGTAGTATCATGGGGTATGTGTGGGCACATGGCACCCCGAGAGTTAGAAGGGTCTTTTTGGAGCGGAGTAGGGATAGTGGAGGGCTGGCGTTACCCAACCTTTCCGGATATTACTGGGCGGCAAATGCATCGATGGTACGAAAGTGGATGATGGAAGGGGAGGGGGCAGCCTGGAAGCGCATGGAGAGGGCGTCCTGCGGCAACATAAGCTTAGGGGCACTGGTAACGGCACCATGGCCGCTCCCTCCCACGAGGTATACCACGAGCCCGGTGGTGGCGGCCACCCTCAAGATCTGGGGGCAGTGGAGGCGACACAGGGGGGAAGTGGGAGGGCTGATAGGGGCACCACTAAGAGGGAACCACAGATTTGCGCCGGGAAACACAGGAGGGGGATTCCAGAGCTGGCAGAGGGCGGGTATTAGACAACTGAGGGACTTGTTTATAGAGGGGAGGTTTGCGAGCCTGGGAGAGCTGGAGGAGAAATTTGGGCTCCCCCCGGGGAACACGTTCAGGTACCTCCAAGTGAAGGCATTTGCCAGACGACAGGTAGCGGGGTTCCCCGCGCTCCCCGACAGGGGGGTGAGTGATAGGGTGCTATCAGGGGTCTGGGTCGGGGAGGGGAAGATCTCGGACATCTATAAGATTATGCAGGAGGTGGAGGAGGTACCAGTAGAGGAGCTGAAAGATAAGTGGGAGTTAGAGCTGGGGGAACAGATAGAGGACGGGACATGGGCAGACGCCCTGGAGAGGGTTAACTCGTCGTCGTCATGTGCGCGACTAAGTCTCATTCAATTTAAGGTACTGCATAGAGCCCACATGACGGGGACAAGGATGAGTCGGTTTTTCGGGGGTGAAGACAGGTGTATTAGATGTTCGGGAAGCCCTGCGAATCATGCACATATGTTTTGGGCATGTCCGGCACTGGAGGAGTTCTGGAAGGGGGTGGCAGGGACGGTGTCGAGAGTGGTGGGGTCCAGGGTCAAGCCAGGATGGGGACTTGCGATCTTCGGGGTTGGGGTGGAACCGGGGGTACAGGAGGCGAGGGAGGCTGGAATATTAGCCTTTGCGTCCTTGGTGGCTCGGAGGAGGATCCTGATTCAGTGGAGGGACGAAAGGCCTCCGAGTGTTAACACCTGGTTAAACGACATGGCAAACTTCATCCAATTGGAAAGGATCAAATTCGCCCTGAGAGGGTCGGTGCAGGGGTTTTCCAGGCGATGGCAACCCTTCCTAGACCTCTTGGATCAGAGATAGAAACTGAGGCCATGACAGCAGCAACCCGGGAGGGGAGGGGAGGGCGGGAGGGGGGGGAGGGGGGGGGGGAGGGGGGAAAACGACGAAGGAAGTACGGTAGCGGCGGTGGCACGGGCAAGGCCTGCCCGAGGACGCTGCTAGAAATGATAAGTTGGTCTGACTGTCGGTTCGCCGGCGGGGGGGGGGGGGGGGGGGGGGGGGGGGGGGGGATTGCGCGGGTAGGGGGGGGGGGGGGATTCTTTTTCTTTTTCTTGTTAAGTAGGGGGTTTGACTTTGTTTTGTTATAATTTAAATGTAAATGTAGGGGGGGTTAAAATGTTTGTATTTTGAAAAATTCAATAAAAATTATTTAAAAAAAAAACAGACTCTGCTGAGAGAGCTGAGTAGATAATTAACTAATTGGTTGATGATTTCTCTATCTCTGGTTCAGTTTATTATAATTTCAGATTTCTTTAGTGCAACTAAGGCAAACAAGTACGGATGAGGAACTGAGTGCATACCTGAGAGTTTGGTGAGATGGGAAGACTGTGTTTGTTTACTTTTGCTTTTTCTATCTATGTCACCCTGTAGGTATTGATTCTTCACTTACTATCCGGTAAGTGGTTAAGGTCTGTTCCAGTCCTAAGGTTTAAATTAGAATACCAACTGGTTGCAGGGTAAATAAAATATGTATGGGAGCAACATAACTAGGTGAATATTATTTTAAGGAATTAGTTAAACATATTAAGGATTGCAGGGCAGTTGATGGGTCAAGGCTGCAGTATGTGGGAGCACCTTGATGCTGGTGATCCAGGGCAAACGCATCTGCTGTAAGTGTTTGAGGCTTGAGCTTCAGCTTTGAGTCATTGAGCTAAGGGTTGAGCTGCAGACACTGCGGCGTTTCAAGTTACCTGGATGCTTTGTACCAAGAGGCAGTTATACCACTTAGGATAGGGTCTTCTGATTTGGTCAGTGGTCAGGGACAGGTGGGTGTGACTGAGTGAGCAGGTAAGCTGAAACCAGAGGGCAGGAGTGTCCTCCCCTGCAATTGTCTAATAGGTTTGTGGTTCTATCCGTTTATTTGGATGAGAGTGGGGGCTGCAAGGTGGATGGCCTGACTGACCATGGCACCGTGGCACAGGAAACCATTCAAGTGGGGGAGCAAAAAGTGATGGTAGGAGGGCAGAAATGTGAGGGTGGTGGGTGACACTGTTCTCTGCGTCAAAGAACAAGAGAGTCCAGATGGTGGTGTTGTCTACTCGCTGCCAGGTTTCGGGACATCTGTTCAAGAGGAACTTGCAGTGGGAGGGGGAGAATCCGGTTGTTGTAGTCTGTGTAGCTGGCAACTACAAAGGTAGAACTAGGAAGCGGGTTCTGCATAGAGTATGATGAGCTACGTACTAAATTAAGAAGCCGTACCTGAAAGGTAATAACCCGAGCCAATGTGCAAATTGACATAGGGCACATAAAACTGGAGAGATGATTCTAGCTCAAAGACAGATATGTGACAAACTGATTTGAAGTCTGATTTCTCCAGAGGCCCCAGATACAAAAATATTCAAGCAGTTGGTTGAACAGTTGGTCAAAGAGCACAATCACCCAAAACCTTCAGTGATAATGCAGCGGTATAAATTTAATTCTACAATGAAAAGCCTAGGGGAGCGTTCATGACACGGTTAAGGCAGTTGGCTGAACAATAGGAAATCTAATTGTCACTCAACAAGATATGAAGAGATAGAACCATAGAATCCCTACGGTGCAGGAAGAGGCCATTCAGCCCATTGAGTCTGCACCAACCCTCTGAAAGAGCACCCTACCTAGGCCCATTCCCCCACCTTATCCCTGTCACCCCACCTAACCCGAACACCTTTGGACACTAAGGGGCAATTTGAGAGCCGCCAATCCACCTAACCTGCACATCTTTGGAAGAAAACCAGAGCACCTGGAGGAAACCCACCCAGACACAGGGAGAATGTGTAAACTCCACACAGACAGTCACGAAAGGCTGGAATTTAACCCAAGTCCCTGGTACTGTGAGACAGCAGTACTAACTGTACCACCCAGGTTGGTTTGTGGTGTGAATAACCTCACCGAACAGAAAAACATATCAGCAGAGACAGAACCTATCTTCACAAGAGCATTACAGATTGCTCAGGCTACAGTATGCACTAACAAAAGATGCATTAGAGTTGTAAAATGGTCAGGGTCCCATTGGTTGGGGTCCTGTGCCTAGACACCGTGTTTCATTGTAAGTCCGCCTCTACAAGGAGCCTTTTCTAAAAGTGACCAGAACTGGATGCAGTTTTCTAATGAGTTTATTAAAGGTTCAACATAACTTCTGTACTTTTATACACTATACTCAATTTATGAAGCACATGATTCCAAATGTTTTCCTAACTGCTCTCTTAATATGTCTTGCCGCCTTTAGAGATCTATGTACATTAACCCCAGTATCCTCTGTCCCTGCACACATTTGATCTTACAAAATTAAATGGTAAATGCACTCATAGTAGGTGTAATGAACTCCAATTGGCTTTATTGGTTGGCCAATTGGAGTATGAGCTCCCTCAATGATAGCTCATTGAGGGGGCCCATATAATCACCTGTGTAGGCTTTGTGAGAGTCTTAAGTTGACTGGACTGCTAGCAGCACTGTTTGTAGCTGCTCCCGTAATATCGTTATTGTAAATAAATATTGGTGTGGTGACGGAACTCCTGCCTCCCGTGGATTACTACAGTGGCGACGAGGATGGGATTGGACCAACGTGGGTCAAAGGCACGGTAGAGTCCCAAACAGGGCCCATATCCTATGAGGTTTCAATAGGAGGTAAGGTGCTGAAGAAACACCTAGACCAAATAAGGGCAGCGGAACCACACCTGGAGGCAGGCGAAGCAGGACCGCCTCAAGCTAGGATAGCCCAGACGTAAAGGATACCCACACCCCAGCCCCGAGCAATTTCTCCAGACCCAGTCATCCAGTCAACAGAGTCGGAGATGGACACACTTGACGAGGCCGCCGCGACACCTCTCCCCGAGGAGGAGGAAGAACAACTTCCAAGGAGGTCGTCAAGGAAAAGACGGGTACCTATAAGGTACACCCCACCCACTTCGGAGAACGACCCGGCGGATGACACGGAGGTGACAGACCCAGACATGAGGAGCAGGAAGAAGCTCAGAGGAATGCCAGCTGGCAGGAATTCCTCGGACCTTGGGGGGGGGGGGGGGGGTGTAATGAACTCCAATTGGCTTTATTGGTTGGCCAATTGGAGTATGAGCTCCCTCAATGGTAGCTCATTGAGGGAGCCCATATAATCACCTGTGTAGGCTTTGTGAGAGTCTTCAGTTGACTGGACTGCTAGCAGCACTGTTTGTAGCTGCTCCTGTAATATCGTTATTGTAATTAAATATTGGTGTGGTGACGGAACTCCTGCCTCCCGTGGATTACTACAGTAACTTTCTTAAAATTAATGTTTATATGGTCATGATGTGATGGGTGCATCTGTAATAATTGTTTATTTCATCAGCTAGTCAAATATATATTTAACTTTAAAAGGATTTTTTCAAAACAAATAAAGACTCGGACTTAAGATGGTGATGTACCATCAATTCATTACCAGACGATGAGAGAGAGTGAACGTAGGCTTTATTATCCAAGAACTTGCCTGCCTGTGACTGCTGTAACAACTGAGCGCCGCCCCCAGGCGGCCGGTCTATATACCGTCCGGAGGGGCGGAGCCAGAGGCAGGGTTCCAGTACAATACATGGAAGGGGATCATATTACCATTCCCTTGCCTTAGGCCACAGTACTATACAGCCAACTTATATTATGGTGAATACATTCACCACATTCACCCCCTGTTAAAAAATGAAGTCCAGCAGGGGTGAAGTGGAGTCATCATACGTTCAGTCTGTCTGGAGGCCGGATTGTTCTTTTGGACCTCCTCAGCTCTAGCGATGCGGCGGGTACGGGTGTTGTCGTTGTTGACTCCGAGAGCGTGTTGTCTGGTGCTTCGGTCTGGCGTGACGGTTGAGGATTGGGGTTAGGCAGGAGGTGGTGGATGGCAGCAGGGGAGTGGTGGATGGCAACAGGGGGGTGGTGGATAGCGGCATGGGGGTGGTGGATAGCAGCAGTGTAGGCTCGGGACAGAACAGGAGCCCTGGGGGGGTGGTGGTAGGCGGTGGGGAGGGGGGCGCGTTGACATGGGAACCAGTGGGGGCCAAGTCCCGGAGGGAGACCGTATCTTGCCGTCCGTCTTGGTGCGCGACATAGGCATGTTGGCGTGCAGCAGCTAGACCCCTCGACCAGGGGGTCAGTCTAATGGTTCCTCGTATGCTTCCGGAGAAGGACAGGTCCCGGAGTTGTCAGCCAGGATGGAAGCGAGACCCCGGAGATGGACTTCCTAGGATAGACAAACGGTCGTGAGGGGTCTCGTTCGTGGCTGTGCAGAGGAGCGATCTAATGGAGTGGAGCGCATCGGGGAGGACCTCCTGCAAGCGGGGAATCTGGAGACTTCTAGACTGAAGAGCAAGAAGAACGGCCTTCCATACCGTCGCGTTGTCCCTCTCCACCTGCCCGTTTCCCTGCGGGTTGTAGCTCGTAGTCCTGCTCGAGGCGATGCCCTTACTGAGCAGGTACTGACAAAGACCATCGCTCATGAAAGAGGTGCCCCGGTCACTGTGGACGTATGCAGGGAAACTGAACAGGGTGAAAATGCTTTATAACAGTGGCCGAGGTCATGTCGGGACATGGGATAGCGAAGGGGAAGCGGGAGTACTCGTCAATGATGGTCAGGAAGTATATATTACGGTTGGTGGAAGGGAGCGGCCCTTTTGAAGTCGATGCTGAGGCGCTCAAAGGGCCGGGAGGCCTTTAGCAGGTGGGTCTTGTCTGGCCGGTAGAAGTGTGGTTTGCACTCTGCGCAGACTTGGCAATCCCTTGTCTTGGCCCTCACCTCCTTGGTGGAATATGGCAGGTTGCTGGCCTTAATAAAGTGGATAAGCCGAGTGACAGAGATCATTGTGGATAGCCTGAAGTCGGTCGTCTTGTGCGCTGGTGCATGTGCGGGCTCGTTGAGCTCCCCAGGACGATACTTGATATTATAAGTATAGGTGGAGAGTTCGATTCTCCACTTCAAGATTTTGTCCCGTTGTGTGTTGTCAAACATAAAGGCTACCGACCGTTGGTCGGTGACGAGGGTGAACCTCCTACCGGCTAGGAAGTGCCTCCAATGCCACACAGCTTCCACAATGGCTTGCGCTTCCTTCTCGACAGCGGAGTGTCGAATCTCAGAGGCGTGGAGGGTTCTAGAAAAGAAGGCTACTGGCCTGTCCACCTGGTTGAGGGTGGCGGCCAGGGCGGCGTCTGACGCTTCGCTCTCTACCTGGAAGGGACTGGACTCATCCACTGCATGCATCGCGGTTTTGGCAATCTCTGCCCTGATGCGGCTGATAATACTAAATTTTGTAGTCCGGAGGTAATCAGCAGTCGAACACCAGATAATTTCAAAGAGCCGTTTATTTACCGCGGGGCTGTAGCACAAGTGTAACTGAGTTACAGCAAGTGAAAAAGCCAATTTCTCTTAGTTACAGTTGACTATATATTCTTATAAAACCCATCAAGCCTTTCAATCATTAGTCATACAATTTGCTCATTACGCCCCTCCTTTATGTAATTATTTTCTTCCCATCATTAGTAATACAGTTAGTTTCATAGCATAGTAATTCTTTATCAAAAGTCCTGAGGAGTGACTCTTCCCCCGGCTGTGTTTCGTTCCCACCACAGATTCTCACAGACAGTCAAGGTCGTGATAATGCCTTCTCACAGGAACAATTCATTTCACAATGCTGGTATACAAATTTGACATTCCATTTCCCATCAAGCTCTGATTTTAACTTGACCAAACTCTCATCCAATTTCCCATCATGCTCTGATTCTAACTTGAGCCAAACTCTCATTCCCCCCTTTTATCATTTCATGATAACTTCTAATCCATAGCCACTTGCCTCAGTCTTTCCCATTCTAACTGTACTTATCATTTTCCTCCTTCCCCCTGCATCTTCTTTTTCATCCATTAGGCTTACTTCATGTTGCTGTATTAACTGTTGAGAAATTACTGCTGCACTGACACTTTTACACAAGCATTTCATTAGGAAGCTAAATATGATTATTACAAGTATTTCAACTCCCAGGACCACTAATCCATGCACCAGGTAAGACCCCCATGATCCGCCCAGATACGTGTTTACATGTAATTCTCTTTTCTGCCTTTCGTTTACGTTACGCCTTGTCCTTTGAAGGGTTAATGTTTGATCCCTTTCACTTTCCTGCCTATAAGGGTTGTTCTTCACTAACACATCTCTCCCTTATACTTTTGTCTTGGCGGTACTATGCTTGTTTTTGCAACTATAGTCCCAACTACATCCAATCCGATGGCAGGGCAATCTTCCTTCAGTTCTCCCATCAAAGAGCAGAGTTTGGTGCGGTCGTCGCGCATAGGCCTAACATCCGTCCACCGGGGTCACGTTCCAGGACCCTCCTTCATTAGGGTCGTTGTTGATGCAGCGTAAAGTGTCGTCCCAACACAGGTGATGGACTCGTTTTCCGCTGCCTCCACAGGTTCTTTGCTTGTCCTCCCCATTTGTCTCCAAGAGTCCCAGCAGGACCACGGTGATAATTAGGTACTGCATCCTACAGGCTGGGTAGAACTGTAACCTAGGGCTTGGAAACAAAAAAGGTTACTTTTCATTTCACTTCAAGGCCTTACAATGACGGATGTGGATTCAAGCATTTTTCCCGAGTTCTTCCCTAATCCAATTACGAATCAGGACATACTCTCCCAGATTAATTGTGACAGAACTGGACAAGGGAGGTATTTCCTCATAAGCAGCTCGCATCCGTGAATGGAGGCCTTTCAATACCTTAGTTAAAGTTATCACATAGTTGGCCATTTCAGCAGTCATGTGGTGGAATTGGACGTCCTTGGGGTTTTCTTGATCCCAGGGAGTTCGAAAGGGTCTGCCGGATAGAATTTCGGCGGGACTCAGTCGTGTCTTTCCGGCCGGGGTTGCACATATCTGGAAGAGGGCAATAGGCAATAATTTGAGCCAAGTGGCTCCAGTCTCTGCTTGTAGTTTTGCCAGTTTTGTTTTTAATGTCTGATTAGCTCTTTCTACCATTCCCGCTGCTTGGTGTCGGTATAGAACATAGAACAGTACAGCACAGAACAGGCCCTTCAGCCCTCGATGTTGTGCCGAGCAATGATCACCCTACTCAAACCCACGTATCCACCCTATACCCGTAACCCAACAACCCCCCCCCCCCCCCCCCCCCCCCCCCCAACCTTACTTTTTAGGACACTACGGGCAATTCAGCATGGCCAATCCACCTAACCCGCACATCTTTGGACTGTGGGAGGAAACCGGAGCACCCGGAGGAAACCCACGCACAAACGGGGAGGACGTGCAGACTCCGCATAGACAGTGACCCAGCCGGGAACCGAACCTGGGACCCTGGAGCTGTGAAGCATTTATGCTAGCTACCGTGCTGCCCCCAACGTTTACGCAATGCAATTGTTGTTTTATTCCCAGCTGAGTACAAAATTCCTTATTGATCTGTCCCACAAAATGAGGTCCATTATCAGAGCTTAATCGATGTGGAATCCCAAATCTAGGAACAATTTCTCGCATCAAAACTTTTACCACCGTGGAAGCTTTGTTATCAACAGTGGGGTAAGCTTCTATCCACTTACTAAATACATCAACAATAACCAATACATGTTTATAACATTGGCATCTTTCCAACTCAATGTAATCCATCTGGAGTGTCTCAAAGGGACCTTCCGGTAACGGGGTTTTACCCATTTCACAGGGTATTGCTTTTCCAGGGTTATATCGCTGACATACCAGGCAACAACTACTCATGTTTTGTGCTATTTCCTGCAGTCTTGGATGCCACCAAGTCTTCAGCAATATATCACCCGTATCTCGTGCACTGCAATGAGTTGCAAAGTGAACACATTTGGTGACCCAGGCTGCCAAGGCGTCGGTCATACAAGTTTGTCCTGCTGGGGTGACCCACAACTTAGTTACGTGATCATAATGACACCTCAATTCTTCCCACAACTCTTTCATACTTTTAGGAGCGTCCTGCAACTTAACAACGTCGGTAATAGTTGGCATTGGCTTTTCCAAGGGAGACTGGCTTGGTGAGCTTTTAGTCTGACTCATCATTCTCGGCACCACCATCTCCTTCCATTGGGAGGCTTCTTTGGCTTGGTGGTCTGCCTGTCTATGTCCTATATCTGTTGGGGGTTTTACCCGATGTATGGGCAGTGCATTTGATAACCGCCATTTGTGTGGGCAGCATCAAGGCCTGTAGCAAGTGAGAAACTAATGCCTTGTGTGAAATTTGTTTACCGGCGGATGTCAAAAATCCTCTATTTTCCCATAATTGGCCAAAGTCATGCGTGACTCCAAAGGCATATCTAGAGTCTGTATAAATATTCACCCTTAAATCACTTCCGAGGACACAGGCGCGAATTAGGGCAAATAACTCGGCTTGTTGGGCTGAGAACGGGGTTTCAAAGGCTGCTGCCTCCAAGGTTTTCCCGTCCTGATTTACTATCGCATATCCTGATAACCGCTCCCCCCTTTCACCGATGGAAGCACTTCCATCTGTGAACATGGTCAGGTCTGGGTCGTTAAGAGGGGCATCCGACAGGTCCTCCCTGACAGATGAATCTTCCTTTATAAGTGACATGCAATCGTGTCCAGGGTGTTCTTGCTCAAGGGGTGGATTGGTGAGAAAATTTGCAGGATTAATAGTGGTGCAATGGTGGAATTGGAGCTTTGGATTGTTCAAGAGATAAATCTCCTACTTGTTCTGTCGAGCCATGGTGAGATGCTGAGTTTGGAGCTGGCCTAGTAAGGCCGTGACTGAATGAGAGCCCAGGCTGGGAATAGCTTGTTGTTTTAGCGGATACTGCCTGTACATACCCATGCTTGGGTCTCGTAAGACAGTTTCCAGGGAATGTGGCTTGTTCAGCCATTTTGTGTCATTAATATCTAAGTTCTACCTTCGCATTCAACCGTTGCCTGTCCAGTGAATTTACCAAAGAAGTTTCTGTCTTAAATCAAGTCACTACATTATTGATTATACCTCTTCTAACCCTGTGTAGGTCGTCATGCCCTCAAAATCTAGTGGCACCCGTGTCATTGGCAGCCTGTTTCATAACAACCTTACTTAAAACACTGTACATATTTAATTAATATTATGAACAATACCGGAACGCGCGAGAAGCAAACATAAGTTGTATACGCATCCGATGTCTTTCCCCGAATGTAGCTGTAGTCAAACATTAAAATAAGCTATATCCTTGGTCCAGTCTCTGACTGCTGGGATGCATATCACATCAATAAAATTATCTAAAGCACCAGAGATACAGCAACATGTATCCTGTGTACGTTGTGAAGTCAATAATGTTCAAGTGCCTTGAAGTGCTTGTAGTTGTTCTGAGATCTCAAGAGTCATCACAAGTCTCCACAGGTGCTGCTGTCATGCCAGCCTTTCCTGAATGTTTAACCTAAAAATTTAAAGGAAAAGTGTCTCGGTCGTCACCAGGTGTTAGATGTTGTTCCATAAGAAACTTTTCCTGTTTGGGCCGAACACTTGAGTTATGCAGGGGTTAGTTGTCCTTATATATATATATATTCCAAACCTTTCATATCCATTTTCCTAGTTATGTTGCATTTGAACCCGACTTTGACGTGCATTTGCCTGGTTAATTAGCCAGTTTATAATAACTTGACTGCCTCAAATTCCTGAAGCTTCTGCAAATATCGTGGCACCTATAGTTACTTGTAAAGTTCTGCACTATACGTCCTATGTTCTAACACCAAAGATCCATTCTGCATGGGACAGAGTGCCTTAATTAATCTAAAAAAATCTGAAAATTCAAAACTTAAGATTTGTAAATTCCAATTAAAATGCATCTTCAGTTGTGTGGATTTTTCATTACTTTATCAGAATGAAAAGGCCAGAGCTCACAGGCAAATTATGGATTATGGCAAAATCTGGATTATACACAAAAGCTTGTTGAAAGGGTTAATTTTCTTGCAGAGACAAAAGGGGGCGTATAGTGGGTGGATAAATTGGAAGGATGCCATTCACATCTCTAAATGTTTTTTTATATTTTCACTCAAATGGACTGGGAGTAAAAGTTGGATTGCTGCCAAATTCCCATTATCAAGTCTCTTAGAATGATATGTTCTCTCTATGGATTTGCTTTAATCAGAGTTACTTTTCTGAAGTTTTAATTTCCAAGCTAATTTTGAACAATTATTTTAAAATATCAAACACAATATGTTATTGAGTCTCTGACTGAACCAATTTTGCGCTGTATCGTGGTTCTTTCCCAGACGAACATGATCATGGACATATTTTATTTACCCATCTGTTCTTTATACTTAATTCTGCAATCTCATAATTTAAACATCTGCTTTGTGAGACAGGTTCGTTTTACCCCACTGATGACTGCAAAATATTTGTGTCAGGGGAGTTTTAACCCTGAATTAATGAAACACCGGCTTGATCATATGTCATATGTATTGCAACTTGCCATATGTATTTCAACTATCCTAACCTCCACCGAACACCACAAAACCAATATTTTCCCATTCTTACATACGTGATTTTGCACCCTGATTAAAATTCCTTGTGTATCAAAATTACCCTGGAAATGCCAATGATAGCCTTTGAAAAGAAAAAATTGTTAACTGTACTCAAACTATAATCTTTAACGGCAATGCGTAGACAATTTGAAGCTTTCAAATAATCACAGCTCGAAACATAACTTTTAAAAGTCAAAGTCTGAAGTCAAAGTCTGAAAATGAAATATGAATACAGAGACAGTGAATAGTTTAAAACAAAGTTTAGATGCCTAAAACTCCCTCTCTATAGATGCCTAAAACTCTCTCTCTCTCTCTCTCTCTCTCTCTCTCTCTCTCTCTGTCTATCTCTCTCCGTAACTCTGTCTGTCTTTGGAACTCTTGTCACTCTTTCTCTTTATCTACATACCTCTCCGTCTCTGTCTCTCCCTGACTCGCTCTCTTTTGCTCTCTCAACTTTCGCTGTCTCTATCAGTCCCTCTCTCTGTCTCTTGCTCTCTCCCTTTCTCTAACCCTCTCTCTCGCTCTCTAAAATGGCGGCAAAATCGCCAATGGTAGAAATACCTGGCTTCTGTTTCCTGGGGATGGAAAAAATTAAGTTCGTCTTGAGGGGATCTGTGCAGGGGTTCACCCGGAGGTGGCAACCATTTATTGACTTATTTGCGGGAGAGTGAGCGTCAGCAGGGGGGGGTTGGGGGGGGGGGGGGGGGAGGGGGGGGGGGGGGTGGGGTGGGGTAGAGTAGAGTAGGAGGGAAAATATGGCGGGTAGTACCGGTGGGAGGGGAGCGGGCTTGTGCAATATGTTACGATGGAAGTATTGAAAGTACGTGGATGTTTGCACATTTTTGCCTTTTTTGCTTTCTGTCTGATGATGTCTGTAACTGTTTATAAAGCCAAAAACTACCTCAATAAAATTGTTTATTAAAAAAAAAAGAAATACCTGGCTTCTACAGTTAAGTAAAAATCTTTCTGGAGCCTATTTTAAAATTCCAGATTATAAACCCAAGGTTACTTTCTCAGAAGATAAATCGTAGCAGAGAGATATTAACATTCACAGACCAAGCATACACATTCTCACAGGTCGCAAATATCAGAGTAAAGAGACAGAAATTTCACAATAGCTCAATTAAAATACTGAACAAAATTTTTCATTCTCCTTCGAAAACTTTATCTGTTATTCCATTTAAGTCAATTTCCACTGATTAGTTTTAGAGGCATTAGCTATTCTTAGAGACGTATATTTCTTTGTGCAGATGACCTGCTTGCTGAAATGGTTAAATTTTTGTACAGAATCGAAAGTGGTGGAGAACTTGGCATGATGCCATCTCCATCCGCTACGTGACCTCAGACATTATCCATCCTTTCTTTCAATTTTCAATGTTCGTTATTTAACTTGGTTTTGGAAAGAGACATTACTGGATGTTTATTTTTCTTTTATTTCAAATGAATTGAATTACTGCCGAATTTATCTGGATGGCTTGAAACGATCTGAAGTTATTCTCGACATTTATCCATTGTTAAGTTTCTAACCGTAATCTTGTATTGACTTTTTCCCCATTTTTCGTTTTGGGAGGGGGATTAGTCATCCTCAGATATTCCTCAACAAAAACTAATTGAGTGTTTTAGCTCCTTTCTGATATTTTGGACTTCACTTAATTTGATTTTTTTTTTCTCTCCTTGAGACATTCTGGGACAGTCGTTAGCCATAATTGTTGGCAGTTTTGTGATGCCTTTTGCCAGTTTGCACAATCTGTACTGCCACTATCTTTACCTGCCTTATTGCTATGCTTAAAGGAGTCAGAGCTCCATTCCTCCAAACTAGCCTGTCTTCCAAATGGTTTGAAGGCTTAATTTCAGTCATTTGTTCTTTTAACTGGTGAACTAAGCCGATTCCTGCCCCACCTGTCTCATCTCACCTCCGTGCATCCCATCAGTAATCTCTGCTCCACAGAGACCAATGTAGCCACCTAAGATGGACACTGGGCTACAAAATGGAGAACTGCTAAGGCTGCAGGGAGAAAACAGTCTTAGCAAGGACAAGCAGTTTGCAGAAGGCTAATTAGCATTCTGCACGTACAGAAACCAGTTTATGGCCAGGTGCAGAGTATCAGCCAAAGGTGTAAATGGCAACAACGATCTACATAGTAATGAGGTGATCCAGATCCAGGCCCGCACAATAGAAACATTTAAGTATGAATGGATACTTTTGAGTAGACGCCCAGACAAAACAGCACCATAGTATCCAACACAAAGAACCATAGAGACCGCCCCACCCATCGAGAAGCGACCCTCAGATTGGGGGGTTTGGAAAATATCGATTGGGAAGAGGCCCAATCGATACACGGCAGGTAGAGAACCGCCCCGAAGAGGCACGGACTTTGGGGGACCTATAAAAGTAGACCCCGCACATGGTTCGGTCTGTTTTTGGCTCCGGCTCTCTGCTGTTTCATCGCTTTGCTGATACATCGCATCCTGACTCCAGTTCCATCACCAGCCGTTGAGCCACCAGCCATCGAACTGTAAGTGCCACCACCACGATCGCTACGTGATCCAGACTTTACTAGACCCTGACGACTTTTAAGACCCTGAGAGTTGCAGACCAAGAACGGGACGAAGGCCTCGCTCCCTGACCTTGCCTGTTCCTGTCTAGATAAGTATTTTAGTTGTTTAGTTTAGAAGTAGCTTCGTCTCTTTAGCATATGCATGTGTATTTATTATATTTGTTATAATAAACACAATCGTTTGGTCTTACTAATCGGTGTACAGATTTATTACTTTGAACCTGACCTTGATATACTTGTGAGGTGTCTAAATACGGCACCTGGCGACTCCTGAGCAGAATTACATACACAGAGCCGTAGTAGTGTTAAGCACACGGCCTTTAAACAGAGGCGTGTTAATACACTCCAATAAAACGCGTAACACTCCAGTAAAACGCGCAACACCACACCCATCTTTGACCATTGTTTTTTTTATACCAGAGTATTTTGCTCTTCAAAAACAAAAAAATATATTTTAAACTGACTCTTTTACTCATTTGGCCTTGATACCAGATTTGTTGGATGTTACCTCACCGTCCGTCTGCCTTGCCGAGTGACTCTAATTTTTGGCGGTCAAAGGTTTGACTACTCGCCTTGTCCACCGGCTCAAGCGGCGTCCAGCTCAGCAACATCCTTCCAGACTTACACTAAATGTTACGAGTGAAAATATTCACACGAAGGCCTGAGTATCAGTAACAAAGCAGTTTATTATGTCAGAATTCTGGGAGATAAGGAGAGGGATTCTCCCCTACCTGGCAGGGCGGGGGGTCCTGGCGTAACGGAGTGGCGCCAACCACTCCGGCGCCGGGCCTCCCCAAAGGCGAGGAATTCTCCGCACCTTTGGGGGCTAGGCCCGCGCCGGAGCGGTTGGCACCACGCCGACTGGCGGCAAAACCGGCACCAGCGGCCTTTGACGCCCGGGGCTGGCCGAAAGGCCTTCGCCGGTTCGCGCATGCGTCGGTGGCTGCCGCTGACGTCACCACCAGCGCATTCCGCTGGGGGATTCTCTTCCGCCTCAGCCATGGTGTAGGCCGTGGTGGCGGCGGAAGAGAAAGAGTGCCCCCACGGCACTGGCCCGCCCGCCGATCGGTGGGCCCCGATCGCGGGCCTGGCCACCGGGGGCCTGCTCGCGCCGCTGATCCCGCCGCCACCAGAGGTGGTTCAAATCTCGGCGGCGGGAGAGGCCTCCCAGCAGCGGGACTTCGGCCCATCGCGGGCCGGAGAATCGCCGCAGGGGGCTCGCCGCTTGACATGGCGCGATTCCTGGGTGGCAGCGAATTTCTGCCACGGCGGAGGCGGGATTTTAAGATCTGGGAAGTCCGCAGTCCCTGACAGCACCTTATCCCACTTAAGCTTAAACTCACATGGATTAATATACAGATTCAAGGCGGATAGTCTAATGACTTGGTTCTTTTCCCATATGCGCATTCCTTTTTTCCAAGACCTTGGCTGTTTTAACTATTCCTTTCTCTGTCAATTTTATACCCAATTTTATGTTTTTTAAAATAATTTTATTCAAGTTTTTAATAACAATAACAATTTTTCGCCCCGCAAATTTAAACAACAAGGTGGTGTTTCCACACCAAAACAAGAAAAGAACTCCCCCCCCCCCAATAAATAATAACAAATAGCAATACCAGAAAGAAGAAAATAACATAACAAACCCACCGCCGCAAAAACAAACCCCCAAACCCCCCCCAACTGCCCCCCCCCCCCCCCGTTGCTTCCGCGACCGGACCACTCTCTACCCCTTCGCCAGGAAATCAAGAAAGGCTGCCACCGGCCGAAAGAACCCCTGTACCGACCCCCTCAGGGCAAATTTCATCCTCTCCAACTTGATTAACCCAGCCATGTCGTTGACCCAGGTCTCCGAACTCCGGGGCCGCATATCTCTCCACTGTAACAGAATCCTGCGCTGGGCTACTTGAGACGCAAAGGCCAGAATGCCGGCATCTCTCGCCTCCTGCACTCCCGGCTCCGAAGCTACCCCAAAGATAGCCAGCCCCCAGCCCGGCCTGACCCTAGACCCAACCACTTCCGACAAAATCCCCGCCACCCCCTTCTAAAACCCCTCCAGACCGGACATGCCCAAAACATATGGGTGTGGTTTACCGGGCCACCCGAACACCTCCCACACCTGTCTTCCCCTCCGAAAAACCGGCTCATCCTTGCCCCCGTTATGTGAGCCCTGTGCAGCACTTACAGCTGAATTAGGCTGAGCCGTGCGCAAGAGGAGGAAGAATTCACCCTCTCCAGGGCGTCCGATCACGTCACATTCTCAATCTCTTCCCCTAGCTCTTCCTCCCATTTCGCTTTGAGCTCATCTACTGAGGCTTCCTCCTCCTCCTGCATCAGTTTGTAGATAGCCGAGATCTTCCCTTCCCCGACCCACATCCCCGAAAGCACCCTGTCCTGTACCCCGCTTGGCGGCAGCCGCGGAAACTCTTCCACCTGCCTCTTAACAAAGTCCCTGACCTGCATATACCTAAAAGCGTTCCCAGGGGGAGGTTCCACTTCCCCACCAGCTCTTCCAGAGTCGCGAACTTCCCATCCAAGAAGAGGTCCCCAAACTGTCTGGTGCCTGCCCTGTGCCAACTCCTAAATTCCCCACCCGTTCTCCCTGGCACAAAACGGTGATTGCCCCGTATCGGGGCCCAAACTGAGGCCTTCACTTCCCCCCTATGCCGCCTCCACTATCCCTATATTTTGAGGGACGCAACCACCACGGGAATTGTGGAGTACTTTGCCGGGGGGAGTGGAAGTGGGGCCGTCACCAAAGCCTCCAGACTTGTACCCGCACAGGACGCTACCTCCAGTCTCCTCCATGCGTCACCCTCCCTTTCCGTCACTCACCTGCGAATCATCGCCACGTTTGCCGCCCAATAATACCAACACAGGTTGGGCAGTGCCAGGCCCCTTACCTCCCTTCTTTGCTCCAAAAATACCCTCCTTACTCTCGGGGCCTTCCGCGTCCCCACAAACCCCAGAATCGACTTATTCACCCTTCTGAAAAAAGCCTTCGGGATCGATATGGGGAGGCACTGGAAAAGAAACAAAAACCTCGGAAGCACCGTCATTTTAACCGACTGGACCCTGCCCGCCAACGAGAGCGGCAGCGCATCCCACCTCCTGAACTCCTCCGTCCGCCCCACCAGCCGCAAAAAGTTAAGCCTATGCATAGCCCCCCCCAGGTCCTAGCCACGTGGACCCCAAGATACCTAAAGCTCCTCTCAGCCCTCCTCAACGGGAGTTCCCCATCTCCCTCTCCTGACCCCCCGGGTGCAGGACAAACAGCTCACTTTTCCCCACTTTGAGTTTATATCCCAAAAAGTCCTCAAGTATCCTCAGCACCTCTGGCATCCCCTCAGCCGCGTCCGTGACATACAGCAGCAGATCATCTGCATACAGCGACAACCGGTGCTCCTCCTCCCCCGACTCGTGCAATCCCCCTCCAACTTTTCGAGTCCCTCAGCGCCATGGCCAGGGGCTCAATTGCTAACGCGAAGAGCAGGGGAGACAAGGGGCACCCCTGCCTCGTCCCTCTGGAAAGCCGAAAGTCCTCTGACCTCCTCCCATTCATCACCACACTGGCCACCGGGGAGCTGTACAGCAACCTCACCCAGCTAATGAACCCCTCCCCAAACCCAAACCTCCACAACACCTCCCACAGGTAACTCCACTCCACCCTATCAAAAGCTTTCTCCGCATCCATGGACGTCACTATTTCTGACTCCCCAGCCACTGGCGCCATCATCATAACATTCAGGAGCCTCCGCACGTTGGCATTCAATTGTCTCCCCTTTACAAACCCCGTTTGGTCCTCATGAATCACTGTTGGGACCACATCCTCCACCTTCCTGGACAGCACCTTTGCCAACAACTTGACATCTACGTTAGGAGCGCGATCGGCCTATAAGACCCACACTGAAGGGGATCCTTGTCTCGCTTCAGGAGCAAAGAGATAATTGCCCTGGACATGGTCGAGGGCAGATCCCCCCCCCCCCCCCCCCCCCCCCCCCCCCCCCCCCCCGGCCTCAATCAGGGTCCTCACCAGCAGTGGGCCCAGAAAATCTGAAAATTTCTTGTAAAATTCAACCAGGAACCCATCAGGCCCCGGCGCTTTCCCTGTCTGCATGGTTCCCAACGCCTCCACCACCTCCTCCAACTCAATTGGGGCCCCCAAACCCTTCACCCGCTCGTCCCCTACTCTTGGGAACTCCAACTTATCCAAAAAGCGGTCCATCCCGCCTGCTTCCTCGAGGGGTACCGCCCGGTACAGCCCCTCATGAAAGGATCTGAACACCCCATTGATGTCCTTTCCACCCCTCACTAAGTTCCCACCTGCATCCATGGCTCCCCCAATTTCTCTAGCTGTCTCCTGCTTCCGGAGCTGGTGAGTCAACATCCGACTTGCCTTCTCCCCGTACTCATACATCGCCTCCTGTGCTCTCCTCCACTGCGCCTCCGCCTTATGGGTGGTTAAAATGTCAAACTCCGCCTGGAGACTGCGGCGCTTCCTCAGAAACCCCTCCTCCGGGGTGTCTGCATATCTCTTATCCACCCTGACCATCTCCTCCACCAACCTCTCCCTCTCGACCCTCTCCCCCCTCTCCCTGTGCACCCGAATAGATATCAGCTCCCCTCTAACTACTTCCTTTAGCGCTTCCCAAACCATTCCAACCTGCACTTCCCCGTTGTCATTGGTTTCCAGATACCCCTCTATACCCCTACGGATCCGCCTGCACACTTCCTCCTCTGCCAAAAGCCCCACATCCAACCTCCATAGCGGGCGCTGATCCTTCCCCTCCCCCAGCTCCAGGTCCACCAAATGTGGAGCATGATCAGAAATGGCTATCGCCGAATACTCCGCCCCCACCACTCTCTGGGTCAGCGCCCTGCTAAGCACGAAAAAGTCAATCCGGGAGTACGCCTAATGAACATGGGAGAAAAAGGAGAACTCCCTACCCCCCAGCTTCAAAAACCTCCAAGGGTCCACCCCTCCCATCTGATCCATGAACCCCCTCAGCACCGAAGCCGCTGCCGGCCTCCTGCCCGTTCTAGACTTCGAGCGGTCCAGAGCCGGATCCAGCACCGTGTTAAAGTCCCCACCCAGAATCAATCCCCCTGTCTCCAGGTCCGGGATCAGACCCAGCATACGCCGCATGAAGCCCGCATCATCCCAGTTGGGGGCATAAACATTAATCAAGACCACCCGCTCCCCCTAAAGTCTCCCACTCACCATCACATATCGACCTGCACTATCCGCCACCACTTTGGACGCAACGAACGACAGGCTCTTACCCACCATAATTCTTTGGTTCTTTGCATCAAGCCCCGAGTGAAACACCTGTCCCACCCAACTTTTTCTTAGCCTCACCTGATCCGTAACCCTGAGGTGCGTCTCCTGGAGCATAGCCACATCCGCTCCCAGCCCCCTCAAGTGAGCCAAGACCCGGGATCGCTTCACCGGACCATTGAGCCCCCTCACGTTCCATGTGACCAACCGAACCCGAGGGGCCATCCCCTTCCCTATACACCGATCAGCCGTAGCCCTTCCTCAACCCACCACGTGCCCAGGGAACCCCCCAAGCCCGCTCCCCACGGTGGCAAACCCCCCTCCCAACCCCCCCTTCACCATCCATTCCCTCACAGTCCCTGCAGCAACAACCCGGCACCCCCCCTCCTCGGCCCCCCTAGCTGCGTTACCCCCAACATTATGCTTCCGTGAGTCCGCTGACTTCTGCTGACCCCGGCTACTCCCGCTATAACCACGACCTCCCCCCCCCGATGCAACACAGCCACCAATCCCTCCCTACCAGCGCCGGCCCCACCCCAATTCCTCCGGCGCGGGAAGAAAGCCCGCGCTTCCAACCCGAGCCCCGCCCCTCAACCCAACACACAGGAAAAAGACGGACACATCACCCATCGGGACCCCAAACTACTCCCCAACCCACCAGCGGAAAAAACAAAAAAAAGCACCACAATAAATAACCAACAGCCCCAAAGAAACCCCGAAGGAACCCAAATAACCATAACTAAAATAGCGAAAACAAACAGGAAACAACCATCAGCAAACACAGCCAATATAGGCGAAAGGATACCTAAGAGGGCAAAGCCTCCAAACAAAGTACATTTCCCCCCAGCCCCCCAGTCCTCAGTCCGAATCCAAGTTCTCAGCCTGGACAAAAGCCCAGGCCTCCACCGGAGAGTCAAAATAGAGCTGGCGGTCCTTGTACATGACCCAGAGGCGAGCCGGCTGTAGAAGGCCAGACTTCACCCCCTTCCTGTGGAGCACTCCCTTCGCTCGATTGAAGCCAGCTCTTCTCCTCTCTACCTCCGCGCTCCAGTCCTGAAAAATCCGAACGTTCGTGTTCTCCCACCTGCTGCTCCTTTCCTTCTTCGCCCACCTCAACACGCACTCCCGGTCAACCAAGCGGTGAAAAAGGACCAGCACCACCCTGGGCGGTTCGTTCGGCCTGGGCTTCCGCTGCAGCACTCGATGGGCGCCTTCCAGCTCCAGGGCACCACGAAACGACCCCGCACCCATCAGCGAGTTTAACATTAGGACCACATATACCGTCAAATCCGAACCTTCCAGCCCCTCCGAGAGGCCCAAAATCCGTAGATTCTTCCTGCGGGAGTGGTTCTCCATCTCCTCCATCCTCGCCTGCCATTTCTTGTGCAGTGCCTCGTGCGACTCCACTTTCACTGCCAGGCCCAAAAGCTCATCCTCATTCTCCGAAGCCTTGTGCCGCAGCTCCCGAATCTCCACGGCCTGAGCCGTCTGAGTCGCCACCAGCTTGTCCAGCGAGGCCTTAAACGGCTCCAAAATCTCGGCTTTGAGCTCCTTGAAGGAGCTCTGAAGCAGCTCCTGCTGTTCCCGCACCCACTGCTGCCACGCTGCTGCTGCTTCCCCGCCTGCCGCCATCTTGTTTTTTCTGCCTCTCGCCTTTCTCTGTGGTAATACCGACTTCTGGACCGCTCCACTGCGAGTCCAGTCGATCCACCGGCCGCTGAGCACACTGGCTGTGTTTCCTCCCGGGGAAAAGTCGAATCAGCGCCGTGGCGGGCTCTTAAAAGAGCCCGAAAGTCCAAAAAAAGTGGGAGCTGCCGAACGTGCGGCTTAGCTCCGCATTGCCGCCACCGGAAGTCCTTATACCCAATTTTAATGCATTAGTTTCCCCCAGTGGCCATTTTTCTTCTCCTAAATTTTTATGCAATTCCCCCCATAATAATCTCAGCTGCTTAGAGTGTTCTGGATACTGTTCACAGAGCGTTTACAGTGCACTGCCACTTTCAAAAGTGGTGTCTAACGTATCACCCATTATACCCTTTATCTGATGCCAGATGGTCCTTCTGATTACAATTTTAATAGTGATCCTAAATCACTAGTCCAATTTTGAATTTATCACAGCGTTATACTGCCCTATTTTCCAATTGATTAAGGAGATTACGTGTGTGATGTTTTATGCCAGGGTCCGCTTTTTGCCCTGTTTATGTGTTGTTAAGCAGAGTTATCCGCATCTGCAGGAGATTATAATTTAAATCATGGCGTAATCGCGCTCCGTACAAGCCAATTAACAGCTCGAAGATTACACCGTAAAGATTCTATGTCACCCACCTTACAAAGTTAACGGGAACCGTTTATCGTGAAGGTTTCAGGTAATAACAAGGACCATGTTGGCATCGATATCTCTTTACCTCCTTTAACTATTTCTTAGGGACTCCAGCCCAGTTTTTTTGAGGAATTTAGCCTCAGGGACTCCAACCCGGTTCTTTTGAGGAATTTAGCCTCAGGGACTCCAACCCGGTTCTTTTGAGGAATTTTAGCCTCAGGGACTCCAACCCGGTTCTTTTGAGGAATTTTAGTCTCAGGGATTCCAACCCTGCTCTTTGAATTTCTGGGGTTCGCCGGACTGACCTGAATCTTGTAGGGACGTCTCCAGCAGCAGGCAGTAGGACAGGCTCGCGACCGGGACAGCGAAGGGGAAAAAACCAAAGTGATAAAAATACTCACAATTGGGGGCCCTATTTTCCCTTATGCATCCGGAGGCGATCTGCTGCTTACACCGTCTGCTTCTGTCGATGCACTAGAGATGCCCGTATTCTCCACCAAATGATAATACTAAATTTTGCAGTCCGGAGGTAATCAGCAGTCGAACACCAGATAACTTCAAAGAGCCGTTTATGTACTGCAGTTATGTACTGTAGCACAAGTGTAACTGAGTTACAGCAAGTGAAAAAGCCAAGAGTTTTCAGGGGCTGGCAGCGGCGGAATGTAGACCGGGGGGGGGGGGGGGGAGGAGAGAGGCCAGCCTGCCGATCGGTGGACCCTGATCGCGGGCCAGACCCCTTCGAGGACCCCCCCCCACCCCGGGTGAAGGAGCCCCCCCCCACCCACCCCGGGTGAAGGAGCCACCCCCACCCCCCTCCTTCTCCCCCGCCCCGCCCACAGGCCGTCCCCAGAGCGTTCCCACAGAGTTCCCACCAGCAGCGACCAGGGGTGAACGGTGCCGGAGGACCCTGTCGTTTCGGAGTGGCCACTCGGGCCGGGGAGTCGCCGCTCGCCGTTTGCAGCGATTCTCGGAGCGGCCCTGCCCAATTCGCGCGGCGCTGGTTTCGGGGGGGGGGGGGGGAGAGAGAATCACCTGCGGGGGTCGGGGCGGCGCGGCACGATTCGTGCGGCGCCCCGGCGATTCTCCCACCCGGCGTTGGGGGGGGGGGGGGGGGGGAGAGAATACCGCCCAAAGATTGTGTTGTATGCAGCAGAGGTTGAAAGGAAAGGGTTAATCAAACTTTCCTGATCTCTGCTAATGGGCACTGCTATTGATTTATGTTTAGCTTTTGCCTGTTGAATGGAGAAGTTTAAGCAGCACGGCACAGTGCCAGGAACCCAGGTTCAATTCTGGCCTCTCTCTGTTTAGAGTGTGTACGTTCTCCCCATGTCTGTGTGGGTTTCCTCCGGGTGCTTCGGTTTCCTCCCGCAGTCCAAAGGTGTGCTGGTTAGGTGAATTGGCCAAGCTAAATTTCCCCTTAATGTCCAGAGATGTACAGATTATGTTCTGTGTTACGGGGATAGGGCGGGGTGGATGGGAGAGTGTAAATGGGTAGAGTGCTCATTTGAAGGGTTGGCGCAAAGTTGATTGGCCGAATAGCCTCCTTCTGCACTGTAGGGATTCTATGAAGGCAATTTAGATGCAGCGACCACTGAACATTTGAATTAAGACTGATGTTAAAGCAATGACCAGTTTAGTCATTTCAGAAAAGCAAATTAACAGAGAATCCAGTTGGTTCTACAAAGAGAACCATAGTCAGTTTTAGATATAGGAGACAGGTGTGGAATGGTGCTGAATCAAAGACCGATTTATATTTGAAGTTTCATTTGGTGGAATAGCAATTATATGCAACAAGAGTGAAACAATCACTTAAGATAAAAGCATAGGGGAGTATAGAGATTGATTTTAAAAAACATCTCAGAAGACAAACTATAGTTATTGATAAGAGAGAAATCAAGTCAATTCTCTTTAAATGGAGCTGTATCTTAACCTTTTATCAATAGTCAGTCACTAGGTAAAAATCCTGGAACTCTCTCCCGAACAGCAATGTGAATGTACCTACGCCACTTGTGCTGAAGTAGTTCAAGGAAGGTCGTTCACCACCACCTTCTTGAGGGCAACATGGGGTGGATAATATATGCTGCCCTAGCTAGGGATGCCCGCATCCCATGAATGAATAAAATAAATATGTAATCCCAAGAATGAATAAAATAAATATGTAATGTAGAGTTGTGTGGAGGGGGTAAGATGAATGTATAAAAACTGGCAGTTTGTAATGAATATATAGATTTTAAAAGGCCAATTATTAAACTTAGAACTGTAACACGGTTAAATCCCCAACCAATCACCAGATGTGGCTGTAAGTTCTGCCTTTACGTCCATTTGGAGTTTGCACATTCTCCCTGTGTTTGCGTGGGTCTCACCCCCACAACCCAAAGATGTGCAGGGTAGATGGATTGGCCATGGCAAGTTACCCCTTAATTTAAAAAAAAGTAAATCCTGCCTTTACAGTGTTTATGCACCGGATAAACCGCACTATCTAATGGCACTCTGTTTTGTTTTTGGAACACCCCCTGAGGGCGCACTTGGTGTACCAGCACCTTGGCACTGCCAGCCTGGCACCCAGGTAGAACTACGTGGGTCTCCCAGGCGATTGGAGGACCCCGGGTGACTGGTATCTGCAGGGTGGCACCCAGGCACTGCTGGTGCAATTCATGCACCTTGGCACTACTGGCCAAGCACCCTGGCAGTGCCACCTGACCACCCAGGTAGGGCTACAAAAAGTGCATAGTGCAACATTTGGATCAATTTGTGCAGACTTAACTAAAGCTTGATCCAAATGTTGCACTATGCACTTTTTGGAGTTGCCTTGCAGCTGTCCCACTATCAGCTTGAAAACCAAACCATGGTTCTGGGAACACATCAACTATAAGCCTGTCTCTTAGATAATTAAACAAGATCTTTATAAGGATCTTTCCTGCAATTGAGAGAAAACTTATTTCTTGTTTGCCACATACAATGTTGAATTGTTTCTTCTTCCAGATTCTCCCTATATTGGCATCCTTGAGATCCTCTGGAACTTTTTCCTGATCCAGGTACTGCCCCAAAGATGACAGCAAAGAAATTCTCAAATGCTTCCAGAAACCTTGCTCTCCAAATCAGTGTCTTCAAGATTGAGTTTATGTTTCAGCCAGAACTAGCTACATGCTATGAAGCACCAGACATCTCTGTTGATGACACCAGTCTCAAAGGTTGTCGAAAAAGTCTCAAACCATGGCATTTGTGGGATTGCCACTATCGGTGAAGATACTAGTGAATGCAACCCAATTCTGCCTGCGGCCGACCTTTAAGATTTTCTCTGGAAGCAACATGACATTAAGTTGAAGAATAAAATTAAATTTACTGGAACATTATCCTTACCACTTTGTCGTATGGTGCAGAATCCTGGGTCTGCTGTAGGTGCCACATCAAAGCTCTGGAACACTTCCACCAAAGACACCTGAGGCCCATCATGTGAATTTGATGATAGGACAAAATCACAAACAATGAGGTTCTTCAAGAACATGGAGATCACCCTCCAGATAACTTAACTTAGATGGGCAAGCCAACTACCGGTCATGTGACTGTCCATGCGGATCCCATATTGAACTATTCAGTCATGATTGGACTCACAAAGATGATGGAGTGACTTACAGCTTGGTCATACTCGCATAACAAGGAGTCTATATACAGGTAATGGAGACTGAGGGGACAAAATCTAATTTCTCTGATAGTAGAGTTTGTGCTTTGAACTTTGTAGTGATTTTCAGTATTGGTGTATTACAGTAAATTAATGTAAAGATACGACAGAAATTAAATCTAACCTCAGTGAGAGAAATCTAGTCTTAAATACCAAGGATCAGAATTTACATTTGGCACAATGACACAAAAATACATTTCAATAAGCTACAGCCCACTTTAATGAGGAATTCAAGATCAGAAAGGGTCTGATAGTCCAAGGATTATATTTTTTTATTCGCTCATGGGATGTGGGCGTCACTGGCTGGACCAGCATTTATTGTCCATTCACGAGGGCATTTGAGAGTCAACTACATTTCTTGGTCTGGAGTCACATATAGGCCAGACCAGGTAAAGATGGCAGATTTCTTTCCCTAAAGATCATGAGTCAACCAGATTGGGTTTTTATGGCAATCGACAATGGTTTCATGGTTATCATTAGACTTCTAATTTCAGATTTAAAAAAAAATTGAATTCAAATTCACCATCTGCTGTGGTGCAATTCAAACCCAGGTCCCCAGAGTATTACCCTAGGTTTTTGGATTATTAGTCCAGGGACAACTCGACTAGTTATCCAGAGACCCAATGCAAGATCTGGGTTCAAATGATGACCATAAAACCATTGTTGATTGGCATAAAAATACTATCTGGTTCACTCTTGTCTTTTAGGGTAGGAAATCTGTCGCCCTTATCTGGTGTGGCCTAAAAGTGACTCCAGATCAGCAGCAATGTGGTTAACTCTCAAATGCCCTCTGAAGTAGAGGGCAGTTAAGGATGGGCAATAAATGCTGGCCTAGTGTATTAACACGCCTCCGTTTAAAGGCCGTGTGCTTAACACTACTATGGCTCTGTGTATGTAATTATGCTCAGGAGTCACCAGGTGCCGTATTTAGACACCTCACAAGTGATATCAAGGTCAGGTTCAAAGTAATAAATCTGTACACCGATTAGTAAGTCCAAACGATTGATATTTATTATGACAAATATAATAAATACACATGCATACGCTAAAGAGACTAACTTACTTCTAATACTAAACAACTAAAATACTTATCTAGACAGGAACAGGCAAGGTCAGGGGACAAGGCCTTCGTCCCGTTCTTGGTCTGCAACTCTCAGGTACTTAAAGTTGTCAGGATCTAGCAAGGTCTGGATCACGTAGCGATCGTTGTATTGGCACTTACATTTCGATGGCTGATGCTCAACGGCCGGTGCTGAAACTGGAGTCAGGATGCGATGTAACAAGTCTGGGCCGGAGTCTGGAAGCAACAGACTTGAGCCGGAGCAAAGCAGTCCTGAGCCGGAGCGAAAACAGACCGAACCATGTGCGGGGTCTACTTTTATAGGTCTTAGAAGTCCGTGCCCCCTTGGGGCGGGCCTTTTACCTGCCATGTATCGATTGGGCCTTTCCCAATCGATATCTTCTAAACCCCCCAATCTGAGGGTTGTTCCTCGATGGGTGGGGCGGTCCCTATGGTTCTTTGTGTTGGATACTGTGGTGCCGTTCTGTCTGGGCGTCTACTCAAAAGTATCCATTGATACTTAAATGTTTCTATTGTGCGGGGTCTGGATCTGGATCACCTCATTACTATGTAGATCTGTTGCCATTTACACCTTTGGCTGAAACTCTGCACCTGGCCAAAAACTGGTTTCTGTACGTGCAGAATGCTAATTAGTCTTCTGCAAACTGCTTGTCCTTGCTAAGACTGTTTTTCCTTAGCAGTTCTCCATTTTGTAGCCCAGTGTCCATCTTAGATGGCTACAAGATCAGCAGCAATGTGGTTAACTCTCAAATGCCCTCTGAAGTAGAGGGCAGTTAAGGATGGGCAATAAATGCTGGCCTAGCCAGAGACTCCCGCATTCAATAAAAGATTTAAAAAAAATAATATGTAACTTGTCAATTCCCCATCAACCTGTTAAAATTGTTGCCCAACACTGGAGTAATAAATTAAACCGATTGTGTCAACAAATAATGACTGGATCCCCTTCATCACATTCCCCCTTTATATCATTTCAGCCTCCCATTTACCCACATCATCTAGATCTCCATGATAAGACCATAAGTAATAGGAAGAATTTGGTCCATTGAGCCTGCTTTGCCTTTCAGTATAACCATCGTCGAGCTGATTCCTGCCTACCTCCCATTACCCTTGATGTTGTTGTAGATCAAACATTTGTTTGAATCAACCTTCAATATATTCAATAACCCAGCTATACTGTTGTCTGGGGAAGAGAATTCCAAAGACTAACAACTTCTAAAGAGAAGAAATTCTTCCTCATCTCCGTCTTAAATGGGATACCTTTTATTTTAAATCTGTGTCCCCCAGTTCTAAAATTCCCACAAGGGGAAACATCCTCCAAGCATATCATGAACATATGAATTTGGAGCTGGAGTCGCCCAATTGGCCCTGTGAGCCTGCTCCACCTTTCAATAAGATCTTGACTGATCTGATTGTAATTAGACTTTTCACCCCCTTGCTTATCAAGAATCTATATACGTCTGCTTTAAATATATTCAAAGACTCTGCTTCTATTGCCTCTTGAGGAAGAGAGTTCCAAAGAATCACTACCTTCTGAGAAAAGAAAATCTCCTCATCTCTGTTTATTACCCTATCTAGCCCCCCAGAATTTTTTACATTTCAACAAGATCATCTTCTAAACGCCAATGAGTACAGGCCCAACTTGCTCAACATTTCCTCCATAAGACAAACTTGCATCCCAGGAATCAGCCTAGTAAACCTTCTTTGATCTGCTTCCAACGCCTCCTTAAATAAGGGAACCTAAAGCTGTACCCTATGTGTGATCTCACCAATGTCCTGTACAGTTGTAGCAAGACTTCCCTATTTATACACTCCACATCTTTTGGAATAAAGGTAGCATTCCATTTGTCTTTCTAATGTCTTATTGTATTTGCATGCTATTTCTGATTAATTTACAAGGACACCCAGATCCCCCTCTGTTGCAGCATTCTGCTGACTCTCTCCATTTAAATAATGTTTTATTTTTTGCAAAGTGGCAACCTGACATTTTCAGATTTTTGCCCATTCACTTAATCTATCTGTGTCCTTTTCTCAGCTGTTTGTATCCTCTATACAACCTGCTTTCCTGCCTATTTTCCGCCAGCAAATTTGGCTACAGTACACTTAGTCTCTTCATCCAAGTCATAAACATAGATTGTAAATAGTTGAGACCTCAGCACTGATCCCTGTGGCACTCCACTAGTTACAGCTGGTAACCTGAAATGACCCCTTATGTCTTGATTCTGTTTCCTGTCACTTAGCCATTCCTCTATCCACATTAATATATCACTCCAAACACCATCTTCTGCAGTGACCTTTTATGTGACACCATATGAAATGGCTTTTCGAAATGCAAATATACTATAGCTCAGGGGTGGGCAAACTACGGCCCGCGGGCCGCATGCGGCCCGCCAGAGGTATTTCTGCGGCCCACCAAGTCATTAAAAAAAAAAAAAAAAATCTTTTTAAAAAAAATTTTTTTTTTTTTTTTTTTAATTTTTTTTAAGGTTAATGGGGGGGGGCTGTTGGGTTACTTACTGGTATAGGGTGGATACGTTGACTTGAGTAGGGTGATCATTGCTCGGCACAACGTCGAGGGCTGAAGGGCCTGTTCTGTGCTGTACTGTTCTATGTTCTATATGAGGTGCCCAGAATCATAACCGGGTGAAGTAATTATTTTACTTAATATACTATGCGGCCCTTTGTGAATTGTGAATTTCTGAATGTGGCCCTTGCACGGAAAAGTTTGCCCACCCCTGCTATAGCTGCTCGTTCTCATTAATCCCGTTTCCCTTTTATTCTATATCATTGCCCCCCCCCCCCCCTCCCCCATACCTACATCTACTGGCTCTGCTTTATTATGTTCCCTCTAGAATTATTCCACCCTCTCATATACCCACATTTATTGGTTCCCCTTTATCCTGTTCTCCCTTTACTCTAGAATCATTCCATCCTCTCATATACCCATAAATACTGGTTCTTTATCCTGTTCCCTTTTTATTATATACCATTACACTCTCTCATATACCAATAGTGAAGTCAATGGAGAGTTTTCAGCAGCAATGAGGGAAATTAAAAGCAAACATCAGAAATAGAGATAATAATTTTTATTGTCAGAAGTAGGCTTACATTAACACTGCAATGAAGTTACTGTGAAAATCTCCTAGCCGCCACACTCCGGTGCCTGTTCGGGTACATGGAGGGAGAATTCAGAATATCCAATTCACCTAACAGCATGTCTTTCGGGACTTGTGGGAGGAAACCGGAGCACCTGGAGGTAACCTGTATAGACACAGGGAGAACGTGCAGACTCTCCACACAGGCAGCGACTCAAGCCGAGAATCGAACCTGGGACCCTGGAGATGTGAAGCAACAGTGCTAACATGTGCTATCATGACGATAAACTGAAATGACAGCAAAACACGATTTATTTTGGTTTGAGTATGCTGTCATTTTAATATCTATAATTATTTACTTTTCAGAGCTGGAGGCTGCAGTTGGCTCTACTCACTTACAGCCTGCGATAGATTAATAACAGGACATACTGGAGAGCAAGAGGAAGACAATATATTCTACAGGTTTTTGGAAGCATATACTGTCCTATAAACATACACAGAGATGTAATGCTTAGCGTAATTAAGTTCCTGATTTTGGGTTTGAATTGAATTAGAGTAACCAAGATTAACTGACCGGAGGTTACAGACCAAATTGTGAATTAATGAATATTGATTTTCTGTCATCATAGGTCACCACAGACAGCTAGTTCTGCAAATGATGTCTAAATTGTCAAATAAAATTTGGTATTTCATTATTCACACTCCTAACATAGAATTAAAGAGTCATGGTGGATATGTTGTTACTGTTCAGTATAGCTGGAGCTGTTAGTTTGTTAGTGGGGAATGCAAATACAGTTGATATCGAAGAAAGCTAATTAAGTCTAAGAAATTAATTTCAATTTAATGGACTGTCTCCATAATCTTGGGAGATTTAAGGTGGTCTGGCTCTGTCTCCGACCCTTTGGTGTGTGTGACACAGGACAAGGAAACATGACTTTTCATTTGAAAATTAGATGAACAAGTTAACTTTCTGTCATTCTCAATGGGCTAGGGCTACAGAATGAGTAGTTACAATGGTAACTATCCAATCAAGAAACAATATTCAAGCTTGGGTTGCTAAGTGCAACTTATATTCACGCCGTGCAAGTGCCAGGCAATGACCATTTCAAATTAGAAAAAATCTAACCAACTTCCCATGACATTCAATGACATTACCATCACTGAATTCCCCACTATCAACATCCATAGGGGTTGCCCTGGACCAGCCATAAAAATAGCATAGCTATAACGTCTGGTCAAGAGGCTGGGAATTCTCTGGTGAGTAACTCAAGAAAGCAGCTCATCGTCACCTTCTCGAGGCATTAGAGTTGCTGGCCTATCCAGCATTGTCCACATCCCATGAAAGAATAAAATAAATTGTCGAATGGTTTCTGCTTGTTTTAACTGATTTCTATTTCTGCTGTTTCTCTACTATTCTTTGTTTTATGGTGCAGAAACGATGGACCTTGCACCGTAACAATTCTGTGATTCTGTTGCTGTTTCTCCTTTAGTTTTCTGTGTATCTCATCTCCCCTCAGAGATGACCTCATAGGTCACATGACTATGTCAAGCCACAGTACACAAAAGGCAACAGTGCACAACAGCATTTCTCCTAACATCCCCCTTTTCATTAAAAAAAACACCTTGCATGACTCTCATTTGCAGTTGCAAATTACCCATATACATGTTTATAAAGAAAGTCATTACATGTGAACAGAAAACTATTCATTTAGCCTATTTCACTTTCATCTTTCCCTACAAATAAATGCATTGCACACATAATTATCAAAGCGTTCAGGCCTCCTTTTTTATTTATTTAAAAAAAATAAATTTAGAGTACCCAATTCATTTTTTTCCAATTAAGGGGCAATTTAGAGTGGCCAATCCACCTAGCTTGCACATTTTTTGGGTTGTGGGGGCGAAACCCACGCAAACACAAGGAGAATGTGCAAACTCCACACGGACAGTGACCCAGGGCCGGGATCGAATCTGGGACCTTGGCACCGTGAGGCTGCAGTGCTAACCCACTGCGC
The DNA here is from genome assembly GCF_902713615.1 of Scyliorhinus canicula. Taxonomy (NCBI): domain Eukaryota; kingdom Metazoa; phylum Chordata; class Chondrichthyes; order Carcharhiniformes; family Scyliorhinidae; genus Scyliorhinus; species Scyliorhinus canicula. The sequence goes on along the minus strand of NC_052149.1, from coordinate 138,474,021 downwards.
CACTGTGCTGCCCACGTTCAGGCCTTCTAATTGTACAGGTTGTTGGTTGTTCATCTAGTATCTGCTGGTTCCTGGAATGATGTTGCCTCTGTAGGAATGTTGTTGTTTTTGCAAGCTTTGCTGCTGGAATACTTGTTGCTGCTGTTCTGTTGCATTTATTGGGGAGCAGTTAACCTCTGGGACTGATATTTGTTCAGTTCCTATTTTGTATGGCACGATTAAGTCACTTGGGAGGATTTAAACTAGCTTGGCAGAGGGATGAGAACCAGAACATTAGCTTAGAAGATGTAATAACTGAAGTGGAAATAGAGAACTAAAGTAAGAGAACTCTGTTGTTTCTGTGGCTCTGTTCCAATTATTGCAATCAGTGAGTTTGCCCTTCTTTCTATGTTATCTGTATTCTAATGCTTAGAGTTGCCAGGTATCAAATGATACCACCACAAGGTTCAACCAGCTATCGATCAAAGAGCCAAACACCAGTTAGTTAGTTCAAGGTCAAGGGTAATATATTTACACACAATTAGTCATGCAACATAAACACTACTAGTTAACTACACTTATCGACGAAGACAACCTGTACTTAACTTTGGGAACCCGGCTTAGGTCAGAGAACAGAGGTCGCTGTTCAATTCTGGATCTATCAAGTCCGAAGGAGTAACTGCTGCTCAGCTAGGCTCATCCGTCTGGTAACGAGCGTTGAACTTGGACTTGTTTCTGGTGTTGCTGCAATTGGAGATGGCCGTGACCGGTGCACCAGGTCCAAGAGAGGACGGACATGTGGCAAACTCTTCTTATACTTGGGGGTTTTTGCGCTCTTTTGGGCGGTCCTTCAGTTTGGGCCCCACTAATTGGGTGATCCCTGATCACTCTGTTCGATTCCTAACCAATAAGTGGGCGGGGATCTGGATGGCTGGGCATGTCCCAAGTGGTCACTGACCACGCTGTTTACGTGTCCCCTGAACAGGGAGTGGCGCCGAAGTGTCTGGGACTGTACCGGTCGCTCGAGTACCAGTCCTTTGTTTTGGTGAAGATGGGCCATCAAATGCTAATCGGACCCCATTAAATGCTAATTGGTTGGAGTTTCGATACCGTCTGGACTTCTTGCTCGCAAATATGCATTTCAGGCTCTGAGCCTGCCTGAGTCTTGGCCTGTCCATTTTACCCGCTAGGCTTTGCGGGTTTCTCTGTACCTAGTTGTGAGTGGTCATCACAGATGGCAACACTCCGTCCTCTTTGTCCTCAATGTGAATCGTGAAGGATCACAATACTGGGTCTTCTCCTGCTCTCTGAAATGCCGGGTAACCTTGATCACGGATAGGTTCTACCCTACTCTGTCCTATGGGTCAAAAACACTTACCTAAATTTCCCTAATACAACGCATATCTAAAAATTCCTAAGGGGGCCATTTAATATTCAATAGAAGGGGAACCTCTGTCTCTAACTAGACTACATTTATGCTGCTATTTAACAATCAAATAACTTATCTAACAATACAAAACTCAATAGCAGCATCACATCTCTTCGCATCACTAACAGTCATATAAAGAAAAATAAGCTATATTAACGAAACAACAGCCACGGATTTTATTAAAGAGAAAGGTTCAGAAAGAGTGTGTGG